>NW_008824941.1:5559950-5615877 GCF_000699105.1 Pygoscelis adeliae
GGCCTCCGGCGGGGCCCCGGAGTGGTGGGGCCGCTGGGGCCCGGGCGGGCCTCGGGGGGCCCCGGAGGGGCCTGCTGTGGGGAGCAACGCACTGGACCAAGTTGGGGTCTTGCCGGAGAAAGACCAAACTGTGAGCGGGGCTTCAAGCAATGGCCTGTTGGTATGGTTTAGATCGGTCATGTTCTGTGCCCTGTAGGACCGTGAAGGCAGAATACATCCTCGTCCTGTTCGGTTATGTGATTAAAGGCTAATTTCCATTAGCGCAAAGGAGTGGAGAACAATGATGGGGGAAGGGACCCCAAGAACCTGATAAGTGCCAGGGGTCCCTTGCCCCAGCTCCTCCCCAGACCGTCACAGCGAGCCATCAGCCCTGCGGGCCCAGAAGTGCCACTCACCAGATGGGTCAACAGGAGCAGCTCTCTGGATCACCCTGCAGACTGGGGGTGTTACTGCCTGCAGGGGTGTCGGGCTGCTTATGGGATGCTGGGAAGAGCATCTTGGGATTGTACAAGACACGTAGGATGTTTAGGGAAAAGACCAGAGCTGGGGGAAGGTGGATCAAGGTGGATAAAGGAGGAAATGTGGGAAAATGGAGAGAAGAGGGGATAAAAGAGGCCTGTAGCACATCAACAGGCTGGTCAGTACGCTTGTCTGACCATGGCCTGCACACCCGATCACCATCGTCCGTCCTGCTTTATCAAACTCTATTTATAACCATTTTCCTGGTTGAGGGGGCTGTCTGTTCTGTGCGTGTGTGTATGGAGCCAAGTGCCTGCCACAGGAAAAGGGGCGAAGGTTCACAGGAGCCATGTGTCTGGGGTGCCGGGAACTGGAGGGACTGCGGCCTGCGCGTGCTGTATGTCAGTGTATGTATCTATGCATATATACGTGTGTGTGTATGTATGCAGCTGGGAGACCGGGGGCTCCAGGGTCCAGCTACCGGATAATCTGAGTGTCGAGGGTCTGTGTGGCTGGCCATGTGCACAAGCATATCTGTACTCTGTGTGTGCGCGCCCACTGGGGGTATGCACTCGCTCTTCCTCCCAGCTGGGCCTGGGGCCGTGGAGCTGCAGGAGCCTCACCTCTGTCAGGCTACTTGGATTCCTGCCCCAAACACACACACTCTTTACTTCCCTTTTTCTTTCTTTTTTTTCCTTTTTTTTCTTTTTTTAATAGTAACCTTCGTTGGCTTGTCTCATACTAAATTGTAAATCCTTTCAGATAAAGGCAAAGCTTGAGTGAATTCTGGAGCAGTTTATGATCTTGACTATACCCTGTGCTCTGTTCTTTTTTGCGTATCTCCGGCAAACATGAGATCCAAACAGAGACCTAAGACATAAACTTGAAAGACACCCGAATGCAGGCATGTACTGCAGTCTACATGTCTGTCCCTGTTTTCTACTTGACACTAGTAGTAAGTGGGCATGCACTGAAATACATCGGTTTTAAATAAATTACAAATTACCTGATACACTTTGGAAGGCAAGTTAGATTAAAGAATTCCCTTGGCTTCCACACTTTTTTTTTCTCTCTCTCCACACAAAGTGTGGCATTTTCCACTTGAGAGAATTTAGTCATTTATTACTCTGTCATTGCACATTTCTCTACAATACTAGAAATTTAAAATGTGTAACTCCTTCCACAGTTCCTTTATTGCATTGCGCTCCCAATTTTGCTGAAATGCTCTGCACAGCTGTCCGATGCACTGGAAATTTGTAAGGTATTTGAAAAGTAAGAATTCATTTAATCAGCAAACCAGTAGTTAATCCTTTCTAGGAATTAATTTCAGTAATGACTGTATGAGCACTATTCAATCATAAACATGCTGTTAGAGCCACCTCTGTCTCTGTAGTCTCTCGATGGTGCTGCAGCTGCCCTATTTTGAAGGGGCATGCTGCTTCATAAACATTTTGCTATGACCACTTCAGTGTGCTTTCTTGAAGTGTTCTTGAGCAGTGAGATTTGACTTCACATTTTATTTATGTTGTGTTTTGCCTGCAAAAACATTGTTTTATAAAGCAGAAGGAGCTCTTTGAGCATATTCCCACACCTCCCCAGTTTCTGGAAAGATCCCTCCAGTAGCTGGTCTGGGATGGTCAGACTGCCCAGCAGCTGGGACCAGCATCCTCAGGCCCCCCCAAGTCTCTGGCACTTTTAGGTATGAGCCTCCAAGCCCCACAGCCCCATGCCCGTTGCTGGCACTCAAAACTCTCCCACGCAGACATGGCCTGTGCACCCCTCCATGTAACTGACCCTTGACACTCAGATTATCCGGTAGCTGGACCCTGGGGCCCCTGGTCTCACACTGCATGTACATTACTACTTTCTCGAGCAGTTTTCAAGAGAACTAGTTCCTTCCAAGACAAAATTTGGGTACTGTTCTGGGCATTGTGTTGTCTGGAGACTTACTGCAGGAGCCATGTCAAGTTATGTTGCTTTTGGTCCACACAGTTCCTTATCCCAGCTGGCTTTCTGCACTCAGACATCCTCATTCATGTTTATGACAAACTCCAGGAATGTAACACTCTCCGTTTCATGTTTTAAAAACACCGCTCCAGTAGACTATAACTCACAGCACTTTGAAATTAAAAACAACACAAAATTGCTCTTGTGCCTTGTACAAGAGCAACTAATGGCACCCAGCAAGACTCAGACCATGTGCTGTGCTGATCGTCCAGAGAGGTGCTCGGGGACATGGGCACGAGAATGGACATCGCCCGGGGAGCCACCCAAGCATTCCTCTGTAACAAATGCTTCTGCAGGATACCTGTGGCATTTGTAGTGTGCCTAGATATGGCATTGGCTTAATAGCCATAGTTTCTCTAAAGTGTTAGCTGAAAATTCCAAAACTAGCCTCAGATTTGGGGTTTCCAGTCTGAATTTGATTTGCGCAAGTTGATGGAGTTGGACATACTTAGCAAATCGGTGTATTTCAATTAGGTAGACGAAATCGTTGCCGCCTAGTCCCACAAAATGAAAAGACCTGTTCCTGTAGGATTCTTCCATCTGTAAGTACATTCATTCTGTAGAATCTCATCCAAATTCAGCTAACGTCTAAATCAAGATGGTCTGCCGTTTCAACAATCTGCTATTGTAAAGCTGTTTTCACTATCAGTCCTTACGTATATATGTGCTAAAGTTTTAAAGCTAATTTATCAAGCAAACACCGCACACAATGAACCTTGCCAAGCGAAAAGCTCGGCCTTGTGTTTCCTTAACAGAAAATGCTTTTGAGGGGGATTTATTTGATAACCTGTTGGTCTGGCAGCGATATACGGTCCCTCTCACCTTTTGATTTCAGCAGCTTAAGTCCAATTAACAGGCTGGTCAGAAAATATTGTTTCTGAAGGCAATTTTGCTTCAGTTTGGTTTCTTGGGATTAAAAAGCTGCTCCACGTCAGTAGCAAAGTTGCAGAAAAATAGGCAGTCCCATTCTGGTCGTCACAATGAAGAGACATGGGCCTGAACAGACCTGGCAGCTTCCCTAACCTCTTGCTCTATAGGTTGGATGCAAAAGGTCAGGGCCAAGGGGCATTGGTGGATGGCAGTTACGGAAACTCTAGCAACTGCTTCGGACTTTATCAAAGAACATCAATCTCTGAACTGCCAACCCAGTAGTATTGCATTAATTAAATACAGAAAATAAAGCTATAAAGAGGCAATAGTGCCTACACATATCTGCAGTATCTGAAATACCAAGAGCATGATTTTATTTTGAAACGGTGCCATTTCCTATCAGCACACAAAAGGCAGATACGGGGAAGTTCCAAAATTGAATTATTAAGTATCAGACTCTCTTACTAAATTATCATTACAAAGGGCATGCACAGCCATGGATCAAAGAGCTTTGGAGAGCAACAATACTGCTACAGATGAGTAATGCCTTCTAATCTGTCTTGGTAACATGGCTGAGACATGCTTAGGAACACTCTCAGGAATGCAATATATGCATGTTAATAGTTGTAGTTACGTGTAATCCTGGGAAAACTTTCAAGTTGTTAAAGGAAGTGTAATAAAGACATACTGTGTTACGTCTTTCCCAGCTGCTCTTCTTTACGGTTGTTTGAGGAAGGAGACGGCTCAACCGAAATAGAGAAGGGGGAGTATGTCCTTTTGTTGCGTGATTTGCTGTCGTAGCATTACGGAGAACAGCGATGGCAAATGAAGGATTCACTCTGTGCCTGGCAGCTGCCCCTGCTGGAGTCTGGGGGGGTGGCCTTGCAGAAGGAGCCCCTCACCCTCAGCATCAGGGTAAGCAGGGACACATTTGTGCTGCCAGGGTCAGGTCAGTCACACAGGCAGGGAAGGGCTTATGAAGAGCTGCCTTCTCCTGTGCCCGGTCCTCTGCAGGCATTCGACCAAGAACACAGGCTGTGAGAATCCTCTAAAAACCTTAAGGAGCCCCAAGAGGAGCTTCTGAAACATCTTGTCTCACCCACCTTCCCTGAGGAGTCAACAGCCAAACTGAAGGAGCGGAGAGCCTCAGCAGATCACTTACTGGCACTTACTACACCATACATTCCTGGTATTAAAAAAAAATCCTTGGGACCCATCTGAAGTCTGGTGATTATTATGGTCAAGAAAGAGTTCCATTGCTAATCTTTCTGAATATGGATGCTCAGTCTTAGGGCTGGCAGAGTTTCGTCATGTTTAAGGAATAGGTAATTCCTCTGCAAAAATAGTGCCTCATGTCAGCCCTGTCAACACCCTGTCCCCGACAGAGTGGCATCAGTAGGTTATATTTTCAAGAGGAGTCGCATCCAGCCTTGCTTTGCTGCAAGAAGGTGCTCACCATGCGCAGTGCAATGCACTATGCCCTGGGCAGCTCTCCAAGACACCTGAAGGGCATGGTAGGCTATTGCCTGTCTCTTAGGTCCAAAAGAGGGTTTTTATGCTCCACTAGTTCACTTTCTAATATTGAATTACCACCCTAATTTTAAATTACTTTACATCCTAGGTTGCTGACCCCTCCGTGACTCACTGTAGCTCCATGGAAAATGGAGTGTTGGCGGAGACCACACTGAGACTGCTTGTGATCAGAGAGGCCCAAGGTGTGGAATTCATTTGCACTAACGATTAGACTGCACTCACAAAAGGCTAATCACTTCTGCAAGCCTTCCCTGAACGGTGACGGGAGGAATCAGCCTAGGAAAATTTTCAATGTGAGAGAGAGAGAGGAAAAGGAGAGAAAAGGAAAGGGAATAAAAAAGAACAAACAGTAATAGCAGTGTTGGGAAGTAACACAGAGGAGCGCTATATTAATATTTTATTTAATTATGATTTTATTTGTCCTTGTTTAAGACTTAAAAGCCATTAAGATCTAGAAGTGTAAATAACAGAAGGATTCAAGATTACTGAGTGGATATCCCTTGAAGTGCAAAAGCAGGATGTGCTTTGTACTTGTAATAGATATTCATGTTCTACTTTTTTCAAACTTCACATGTTTGGAAATGATTTCAAGTGTTCTCAGATTTTTGCACTTGAGAACATCCGCAGGTGTAATTTTTGCTGGCACATATAATTGCAGGCACATTTTATTGTACTTAGATGCCTATTTTGTTTTGTCTGGAAAGTGAGCAGTCTGACATCTAAATTCCCCTGCAATCAGCTACGACATAAACTCTATCTACAGATGTATTCTTGACATAAAATTGGAAATGAAGTTGGTGTCCTTTCCAAAAGTAATGCCTTCATCCTCACATTGCTAGACTGAAGATAGTAGGTTTCAGGTTTTATAATACTACTAAATCTTTGTCAGCATATAGTTAAGACATATTAGCAATGACATTTTAAAACTATCACCCTGATATTGCTAAACCCATTGAAATAGCCAAGTAGCTGCAAGTAGATAAAACAATATTTGATGAAGATGGCAGTTTGGAAAGCTCTGCTACTGTGTGAAGAGTCAGCCAGGTGGTGCTTTTGAGTCACGATGTGGTCACACTGCCAAAAGCAACACCGTGCAATTCTCCTGCTAGTTTCAAAGAAGATTTATGGCATTCTGCAGGATCTTTTGGTTGTAGCATAAGGCACAGTAGTAATAATTTTGCCAAGTACTGTATTTTGAGCTATTGATATTGTTACAATTTGCCCTAACCACTCACTCTGCATGGACCAAACTTCTGTAGGTGGCCCCAGGATTTCCTGTGCTTGTAACCTCTGTGCGTCTGGGTAGCAATTGCTGGAACCAGTTGTGTTCCCTGGTGCAGATCCCACCAAAGGGTCGTCAGAGCGTCTGCCAGCACCACTGGTTTTTGGCCCTGCAAGTCACTCTACCATGTCAGGCTGTCAGTGGTAGTCTGAAGACCAAACGTAGCTGCCGTAATCAAAAACATGAAAAGGTTGGTTGCAGCCTGGCTTTTAGCTAGCCAGCAATATTTCTGCAGTTCCCTATTCTTGCAGCCACATAAGCAAGAGAAAAGACAGAACATTTCTCCTGAGACGAAACAGAGACTTCCTCAGATGACAGGAGCTTCCCCTCCTCTGAACACAAGACCACCAAAGGAGTCTACGTTTCACGATTTGAATTTTCTATTTTCTTTACTTTCTGCTCACTGACCTCCCTCTCCCACAGCCCTTCAGCCGCCAGTGTCTCCCCCCATCACAAACCCTTTCTTTCCACATCTTTCATTCCTGGCTATACAGATCCATATATCATTCACACCAGCGTTGTCCTTTTCAATCACATAAATGCTGACTGGCGTTCTTTCTGAAGAAAAACTAAAAATACCTGCTAATTATGTGGCTGTAGAATCACTCCTTGTTTTATGAATTAATTTCTTTTTCAATTTTTTTTTTTAACCTTTCATTGATTCTTGCTCAAGGTGAAAGTCCTTGCAGTATTTTTTCTTAGCCATTAAATCAACAAAACTCCCTGAGACATAAATGTGACTTGGTACTCAGCATTTCGGGCGTTCCTTTGCTGTCGCTTTTCCTGTATTTGCATATGGCACACAAACACACTGCACTGTGAAAAGATGGCATTTGTATCATAGAGGGATGGAGGAAAGAAAAAAACCTGCCTTACCAGTTTCTGTCTGGGTCACCTTGTCACCATGCTGTTAGAGAGCCTTTCAGAAGTACCTGAATGTCTTCACAGTTTCTTTAAATAATAGTGGGCAAAATCCAGGAGGGCCTTTGGTAGCAAACTATGACGGTGACTGATTTAATGTGTATGATTTGCTATATAATCTCCTATTTGCTATGAATCATTGCTACTAAGGTAGTGTCAGAAACACAGGAGTTGTGGACCTAAAGGGACCTGCATATTATTCCTGGGGGAATGTATTACCACAGCATCATCTGTGAGGAATTACTAAAACTTCCCTTCATCACATTGTCCCCAGACATACATACATATATATACACATACATACATACATGCATGCATACCTGTTTATAATACATACATATGTGGGTGTGTATATATACGTATACACACTCTTGTAAATATATATATATTATTCTATATTTTATATATACTTACATAATGACAAAAAAGTCCTTGTCTTTAGAATTTACTTCACAGATTTTTGGGGAATTACCCTTTGGCACGTATACTGAACTATTAGTGTTAATTGAAATTTGTGTGGTACAGGTTAGGAAGTTAAAGCTGCAAAGAAATAGAAGAAAAAAATGAGGTTGTGAACCATTGCTCTATAATACTTGATAATACTTAGGAACACTTACACAGCACTTTTCATTTTCACAACTTTAAAAAAACCTAACTAATTAATCTTTGCAACATTCCTGCATAGTAAGTGCTATTTTCGAATAATACCTTAATTAGCACATTTCCAAACAGCCCGAAAGGAGATACAACAGAGGGCTCCAGAGACGAGGTCATTTTAGATGAAGCTGTAGTGGTTACACAGCGGTGCTGCTGTTTGCCTGTGATCTGACCCAGAGCACGTGCTCCCCTAGACTACAAAGTGCAAACAGAAAGGTAATTAGTGTTCAATTACTCCTGTTTTCAATGTATTAACACTAATGATGGGGAAGTACTTCTACCCTGCACATGTGACACAGAGAAATGATCCTGAAACATTGTCACTGGCATTTTGTTGGAAATTAAACAACTGACATGCAAGTTACTGATACAGAAGAACTCTTCCCCTTAGTCTGTAGGTGAGTGCTGTACCACTGATCCCAGACCTGCTGCTCTGCGAGCAAGGTTACAAAGCCTGGGTTGCCATGTGCTCCCACTTAATTTCCTGCGAGCTGTCATTGCCCACACCATTTCCAGTGGTCTTCCACGTGCCTTGTCCTCCACACCACAGGCACAGGGTCCTTCTCTCCCTCTCACCTCCCAGCTTCAGCTGTGCAAGAGGCAGAAGGTGCTGTGGTTCCTTCTGAGCTCCACGGGATGCTGGTGCTGAGCAGCCAACCGGCAGGCCAGGCTCAACAGGTAGGTGTTGAGCTCATGCTGCGTTAGCAGAGCCTCCCTCTTCCTTTCACCCTTTTTGCTGCTTGTAGGAAATTAGCTTCTGTAGGAGCAGAGCCCTCTGGCAAATTCACTTTAAGCTCACCCCTCATTGGAGGGTCTGGAAGAGACAGACAGGCAGCAGTTCGGTTGCAAAGCCCTACTATCTTTATGAAACTAGGCTAAAAAGTGTTTTTTAGGGATTCAGCTTCACTGCCTCTCTCTGCTTCAGTGTCCACTTTGTTCTCCTCAGCACTAAAAGGACAATCCTACTAGCTGCTAACATTGCACGCTCAAGCCAAATATCACCCACCATGCCAGGGAAGGTGCAGTAGATGGATACTATCGCAGTCAGAGTAACAGCATCTTCAAACACTCAAGGTGACAAGAAAGAACTTGGGGCCTCATCTACGTTGTACTTTGAGAGCAGTCTCAAGCCCTCGTGTGAAGCCCTTGTTCTCTGACCATCCACTCTATGTACTCTCAGGAACTGGAGCTATGATTAGGGCAAAACCAGACATACACACAGAAGGTAAATGGTGTGCTTTAGGGTGTGCAGAATGGCCTGCAGTCACTTCCAGAAGGGCTCTGTCAGCACCTACAAGCACAGTGTGATGGTGATTCAGGCTGCCTCTGAGTCCTTCTGGCAGTCTCAGGGTGACCTCTGGTACCTCAGAGACATGGCTTCTGGTACCGCAAACAGAAAGTCATAACCTCAAAGGGGAGCACATAGAGCAGGCTTCAGCAGCTTCCTCCCCAGAAAGCCTGGGTGTGGGTGGGATGCTCCTCTGAAGTACAGTGCTTTTTCAGAGCTCCCAAAGAGTCAGCCAGGCTGTAACGATGTAAGTTAACCTCTAGTCTGAGCAACAAGATGTTGACATCTCCATTAACCATAAGAGTTTGCAGGCAACTCAAAAGCTGGTGGGATCATAATTAATAAGATCAGCTCCCATGAATGATGTGGTGATCATGGAGACTAAGGCTTGCCTGAACAGCAGGCGCTGTAAGAAATTTAAAGGCAAGGTCATAGAATCATTATCATAGAATCATAGAATCATTAAGGTTGGAAGAGACCTCCAAGATCATCGAGTCCAACCATCAACCCAACAACACCATGCCCACTAAACCATGTCCCTAAGCGCCTCATCTACCCGTCTATATGTATGAAACAAAAATGTAGGTCATAGTTATGGATTGGTACTTCGAAAAGAATGATTTAGAAAATAATTGTGAAGGCCTGATAAGTCACTAAGAGCACATGAGCTCCCAGTGTGTTGCAGCAGCCAAAATGCAAAATGTCAGGTGTAAACAATGTCATTTCCACTGAAACCAACAGTACTGATTGGAGTATTGGCTCCTCACTTCTGATCTCCATTTCTTAAAAGAATGTTGGCAAGTGTAAAAGGGTTCAGAAAAAGTCTGTAATAATTATTTGAGATCTGGTTAATTTATTAGAATCATAGAATCATAGAATAGTTTGGGTTGGAAGGGGCCTCTAAAGGTCATCTAGTCCACCCCCCCTGCCGTGGGCAGCGACATCTTCAACTACATCAGGTTGCTCAGAGCCCCGTCCAACCTGACCTGGAATGTTTCCAGGGATGGGGTATCCACCACCTCCCTGGGCAACCTGTGCCAGTGTTTCACCACCCTCAGCGTAAAAAATTTCTTCCTTTTATCTAGTCTAAATCTATCCCCCTTTAGTTTAAAGCCATTCCCCCTTGTCCTGTCGCAACAGGCCCTGCTAAAAAGTTTGCCCCCATGTTTTTTAGAAGCCCCCTTGAAGTACTGATAGGCTGCAATAAGGTCTCCCCGAAGCCTTCTCTTCTCTAGGCTGAACAACCCCAACTCTCTCAGCCTTTCTTCACAGGAGAGGTGTTCCATCCCCCTGATCATTTTCATGGCCCTCTTCTGGACCCGCTCCAACAGGTCCGTGTCTTTCTTGTGATGAGGGCTCCAGAGCTGGACGCAGTACTCCAGGTGGGGTCTCCCCAGAGCAGAGTAGAGGGGCAGAATCACCTCCCTCAACCTGCTGGCCACGCTGCTTTTGATGCAGCCCAGGATACGATTGGCCTTCTGGGCTGTGAGCGCACATTGCTGGCTCATGTCCAGCTTTTCATCCACCAGTACCCCCAAGTCCTTCTCGGCAGGGCTGCTCTCAATCCCTTTATCCCCCAGCCTGTGTTGATACTGGGACTTGCCCCGACCCAGGTGCAGGACCTTGCACTTGTCCTTGTTAAACCTCATGAGGTTCACACAGACCCACTTCTCGAGCTTGTCCAGGTCCCCCTGGATGGCATCCCATCCCTCCGGCGTGTCGACTGCACCACTCAGCTTGGTGCCATCTGCAAACTTCCTGAGGGTGCCCTCGATCCCACTGTCTATGTCACTGATGAAGAAATTAAACAGTACCGGTCCCAATACAGACCCCTGTGGGACACCACTCATCACCAATCGCCATCTGGACATTTAGCTGTTGACCACTACCCTCTGGATGTGACCATCTAACCAATTCCTCACCCTTTACCGGACAGTCCACCCATCAAATCCATACCTCTCCAGTTTAGAGAGAAGGATGTTGTGGGGGACCGTGTCAAAGGCCTTACAGAGGTCCAGATAGACGACATCTGTAGCCCTTCCCATGTCCACTGATGTAGTCCCTCCATCACAGAAGGCCACTACATTAGTCAGGCAGGACTTGCCCTTGGTGAAGCCATGCTGGCTGTCTCGAATCACCTCCCTGTCCTCCATGTGCCTTAGCATAGCTTCCAGGAGGATCTGTTCCATGATCTTCCCAGGCACAGACGTGAGACTGACTGGCCTGTAGTCCCCCGGGTCTTCCTTTTTTCCCTTTTTAAAAATGGGGGTTATGTTTCCCCTTTTCCAGTCAGTGGGAACTTCACCAGACTGCCACGACTTCTCAAATATGATGGATAGTGGCTTAGCAACTCTTCCAATGAGATATCAAAGGAACCCAATCTCAGCAAAGAGAAGATCCTATAAATACCTGTACAAAAATACACCTGGCAGTAGAAAACTCTAAGCTAATAGGGAAAAGGCTAGAAGCTGAAAGTGTCAAATTCAGACTGAAAGTAGAGCTCATCGAGGATATGTAATTAGAGATTTCTAGTCGGGGAATTCTCTCCAAATGTAATGAGTAATGAGTAACTTTTCATGACATAGAGTTTATCTCTGGAAGAAGCTGCAAGCGTGAGGAAGTATGTACTTGATGAAACTGTATGGTCAATGCTATGCAGGACATCAGAGCAGATCATTGCAATGGCTTGCTGGGGCATTTCCATCTCACGCAGAGTGTCAGCTTGCCAGATTGTCTAAACTGCACACATACCAGTTCACATCCAGTCTTACTCTGAAGAGAAATAAGTTGTCTCCTGGCCAGGGAAACTCAGACATAGACTAGAGAGCACAAAAATCTCATCCTTGGAGTATATGTCCAGCTCAAAATAGCTCCCATGGACCCTTCCTATCTACTATATGCCATCTAAAGCAAGCCTCATGTGTTCCATGCTTCTCCCTAATCTCATATACACTATGCCATTATCTACATGCTTCACATTCAGAGTTACACTGCAAAAAGCCACATGTGACTGGCTGGGAAGCAGCTGTGCCTGTGGTCAACATCTGCGAGGATCATGCTTGCACCCACAGCTTCTTTGGCAAGAAGATTTGCCAGCAGCAACATGAAGAAATAGCAGACATACAAAGTACAGACAGCTTTTTACAACTGAGCAGCGCTGGTTTGCATTAAGGATGTTGGGAGCTGCATGCAGACATGGAAATGTCAGAAACCAGCCAGGAATGGCCAGCTTTTGTGCCAAACTGCATGTGGTACTTGGGAGACTGTCTTGGTACCTCACATGGTCAGCAACCTTTTGCAGTTAGGGCTGCATGCCAGAGCTTGACAAATGACAGACAACTTCCATTTCAGACTCTTCACTCACTATAGCAGCTGAAGAGTGAAAGACAGAGAGAGAGAGGGAGAGGAAGAGGGAGGACCAGGCAGGCACTATCTCCCTTCTCCCCACCATCCTTGGAAGCAGACTTGGAGAGATCAGCTAAGAGCACATGTCCGGCTCATAGGGCAGAAATCTAGCTTCAGCACTCTTGATGAGGATAACCTTGTTACTGTAGGATAAAGCAGGAGTGACCTGTGCTAATGAGAGTATCCTGACAGGTAGTCTGCAGTTCCTGGCAGCCAGAGAATGAGAATCAGCTGCATCTGGTGCCCCAAGGGTACCTTCCAAAAGTACTTCACCTTGTCCTGAACTTTCCATCACACACAGAAGGGGAACTGCTCTCTGTTCACAGGGGTGGTCTCCTGCCTTGTTTGCTTGCAAAGCAGTGGTAATGATTTAATGGTGTGCTGTTTGTTGGTCTTGCTTGCTTTTAACAACTTTTCTTTGTAGTAAACTGAGTTGAATGGTTGTATCCTCCACCCTGGTCTTGCACCTAAGCTACCACCAAATGAGGATAGACTTGCCATAATCCATAGGATGACTTCTACCCTCTGGGATATAGGATGAGATCATGTATAGGAAGTGTTAACCTTCCAGGAAGATGGTTGCTGGAAGGTGGTACTTCTTGCTCCAGCCACAGACTTGGCAGATACTTGGCAGCGTCCTGGAAGGGACGGATCTGACTTTCCTTAATGTTCAGGATGAGGGAGAGGTCTTTTATCCAAAGCACCTCCTTACCCACTATGGATTGTTATGTGCCATCCTGTATGATAGAGGTCACGCTAACTAAGCTGATCTTCACCGCAGCGATCAGCAGCAGTAAGAGCTGGTATGAGGTGCAGCAGGTGCAGAGGAGAGGCTGAGGAGTTCCCTCAAGCCTTGATTTTTATGTTGATCATGTTGGCCATGATCACGATCATGACAAGGCAGATGTCAAGGGCACAGGGCAAACATCCTTGTGTTTTCAGAGTGCAATGTGCATAGACAGCTTTTTCACCACAGAGTACTCCTGCCACAGAGACTACAGTTGTACTATTAAACTGAACATGCCCAGCACCCTTCTCAGGCAGGGACTGGCCCACCTCCTTGTGATTAAAAGCTCCTTAATCTCCAGAACATGGGCAGTCACATGCAGGTCACCTCTTTGGAAACTGTCTTGTCCCTTACCTGCTTCTGAACTACACCTGGGAATTGGTTGGGAGATGACTGCTTTGCATGTCTAAAGCCATGCTTTGGGCCATCCATCATAAGCCATGCAGGTGCAGTCCCTGGGTACGTTCCCTGGCACTGTTCAATGTACTGGTACAGACGTACCCAACGTGTGTCACCAGCAGGCCTCGGGAGCTCAACACTACGACCACAGCCAGGTCCACACATGGTCCAGCACGTGGTCTTGGCACTGCAGGATGCATGTCATGGGCCCTCTAACAACATGGGCACAGCCAAGGGATTCCTCCTGTCGGCCCAGGCTCTGTGTAAGTGCACAGGCAGAAACCAGGACACCGGTTTTAACCCCCAAAACCCTAATGGCTTTGGATTTGATTACCTGGGAAACGTCATTCTATGTGTCAGCAGGAGTACTGTGCAAGGAAGGCACTGTTGATGGGCCGTGCTGTCCAAGGGGCTTGGACACGAGGGTTCACTGTCCTTTACCCACCTCCTCAGAGTTACCAGAGCCCAGCCATGTAATTCTGGCTGCTTCAGCATTTCTTCCTTTTCCCACCCAAGCCAGGGAGTGGGCAGGACAGGGGCTCCTCTTTTGTAAGAGCTAGCATGGACAATGCACTCAGGAAAACCAGGCTCTCTCATTAACCCCGGACAAGTCCATTTATGTGTCTGCACTCTTCCCTACCCTGCAGTAAAGCTGCTGGGCAGGAGGTGTTTCCATGTCTGCTAATACCAAGCTCAGCTTGGTTGGGCCCTCAGGTGCTGCACACTGCAAGTAATCATAGCTTAGAAATGAGCTACCTGGTGCTGATGGCTGTATCAAGGGTTACTGGCGGTCTTTGTATGTCTGGAGACATAAATAAAATAAAGCCACCTAAGGATAAAATTGCAGGGCATAAAACCCCATCGAGTTGGTGATGGATCAGACTGTGTTCCCAAGGTCTGAAGGGATCTGATGTGTCACATCGGTGGCAGCAGTCCCCAAGGCAGCCAGTCACACGGTGCTATCTATGAGCGATGATGGAGTCTGTTGTATAACAATACCACTTAAGATGGGCTTTGAAGAGGTGCCCTAGCAAACTGTATGCAACTTTATTTTCTTTTAAATAAAGGCGCTTTAGAATTGCACAAGTACAGAGGAAACATCTGATGTTAATTCTTTCTTTGTACTGAAAAACTGAAAAAAGAAATTAAGCTTCACCAGCAAATAACTGAAATACAGCAAAGATGATTATATGTCAAATTACAACTTGCAGTAATCCTTCATCTCCACATTATGAATTCATAAAAGCAATTGCAGCATGTTTGTAATTATTAACTACCACATAATGGAGTAGGCAATACTAGCGTTTTTCTTTTTTTTTCCATATGGGAGATCTGAATTTAAATTCTGAATGTGGCTACAAGTTAAAGCAAATTCTCAAATTTCCGTCTCACCTTTCACTATCCACACGACAAAAACCCAATTAAAAGGAATTCCTCCAGGAACGATTATGGCAGTGCTGACGCTATCTATTTTCAAGTGCAGATCAACAGATCCATGTGAAGGGATCTTGCACAGTGCTTGCATATTAATGTCAGCAAACCACATCGCTCATCCAGAAAAAATAAAAGGAAATCTGATGACATCATTCATCTTCCCCGTCAATTGACCTGCAACGCCTAAATAAATGGATATTTCATAACATGTATTTGTAACTAGCAATCAGAAACAGCTGGGGTGACGAGTACGGTATTTTCCAGTCAACAACACCAGAGTCTAGTGGCTTTCTATTTTAAATTCTGTACGGGTTGAATACATTCCCCGTATACATCAATTACCTCTAAGTGAGATGGACGTTGGATGGGTATGACTATCAGTTAAGCTAAGGTGCTTTTTTATGACACTTGATTAGTCTAATGGAATCTGGGAGTGAATGGAAAGGATGCTCTTGCGATGCTCTCTGCTCTGAGGACCTCCTGCAGCATGGGGAGGACCTACACCATCTTTGCTGCCAGCTTGTCCCGTAGAGCTCGGGTGTGGTTCAGGAGTGTGGTGCAACCGCCTGAGCGCACACCGTGAACAAGGCACAGTCCTCCACCCCCTAAAGCCAGTCCCTTGCTCCACGCTGTGAAAAGCTGGGTTCACCGTGCATCAGGTGACAGCGGTGTATCCGGTCATTTCTGTACTGGAAAAGAAAGACATATTTGTTTTTCTACTGTTTGTTTCTAGGTAAAATCCAGTTTGAGTGTTTTAGATCAGTGGTGCTCAGTGTCTTTGGACGTATTACAACAGCAGAAAGGTAGAGATTGGCTCTGTCTCTACTGAAAAACAGAGAATGGAGCAAGAGTAACCCAGCCTGCCCTCACCCTCCACCTTCCACTGCTGGGATCTACCATCTGGAGGTGGAAGACTAATATCTAACAACTACACCTCCTTTAAACAAAGAAGAACATCCTGTATTCAGTCCATATCCTTTTTGTGAACCCAGGTTTAGGACGCTGGGCTGCGCACTTCAGCCTCAGCGGTAAAACCCCGCAGCCAGCAGGACTGCCTCTGCTCCGAGTACGAGTCTGGGTCTTCTGTCGGGAACCCGCAGGGTGGAAACGCAACTCGGTGCAAGAAAGGAGAAAGAAATGCAGACAAAGTGCATAAGTAAAAGTTGATACTTAACGACACTTTAGGTCTCATGATGTTTTTACTGTGTTTTTACACTAGAAGACAAGTTTCTGTGTTATAGGTGCGTGCAGATAGGATAAGATCAGCTGTATGGACCATGGAGTTCTCTGTGAACATACAGCCTGTGCCAGAAGATTATCTTCAACAGAAACAAAATAGTGACAAAACAACCTATGCTGATAACTCATGAATCTTTAGAAATATCATAGTAGTGTCCTCACAGCAATCTCACAAATCCTAGAGGTTAACCACCACCATTAATTTTGCTTTTTGCTCACTAGGAAATAGATTTTAGGAGGACATTGCTGCCCTACCCCTGTGGCCCTGACAAAAACAGCATGGTTAAAAGCACTCTTCTCAAGATAAGGTAAAACATAACTCAGAAGAAACTCATAGAGCACTACAAGTTAAGGTGAAATCCTGGTTCTACTGAATTCAAGGGCTAGGTCCTCTTCTAGAAGGGACTCTGTATATCCACATACATGATTAGGGACTCCCGAGTGCTCTGGTAATAATAAATAAACAAATTTACTGATTTTGGCTGATTTCAGCAGAGGAAGGATTTTACCTGACCTTCTGTATACATTCATATATTCACAAATATATCGACTTGCATTGTATATTGGCACTGAGACATCAATGCAATTTTTCTAGGAGTGTTCCTGAACACAAAATATTTTCAGAACTAGTCCCTATCTGTAGACCCCACTTCTGTGGCTAAAAGGAATTAAAGATCTGTTTTAGAGTCTGACATTAGAGATGGAAGAGGTATACTGAACAGCCACTCCATCGCCCTTGGGCACACGAGGGAATTCTCATAGCATGTGTATTAGAGCTTTGTCGGATGCAGCTGTAAGTGGTGCATAGAAAAGGTCTCCCATGCATGCCCAATGTTCCTCCACAGTCCTACTGATCTCACTGTAAGAAAACTTCCCTGGACACCCCCCTGTTACTTTCCTCTGCTTTGTCCTACCTCCGACATACCTTATAGTGGAAACTTTGTCATTCATTTCTGCCAGTGCACTCCTATGAGTACTGCACCAGCCAAGGGGCTAATGGATAGCGCCTGGGGGTTTCTGGCCATGGGTCTGCCCCCTTCAGAGAACAGACGCCCAGGCGGCCCCAGGCGCTCCCTTTTTCTTCACTTTGTGGAGACCAGGACTTGGTTTAGGAAAGAAGTGGAGTTTGCTGGCGGGGCTCAGCATAGCTGTGATTTATCTCTGCTATTTCTGAGGAAGGTGTCTGAGAACACTAAATTCTGTATTAAATTTCCAGAGAACTGACACATTTCAAGGGCACAAGTGTGAATCCCTCCAGTCATTTTCACTGTAGTTTATCAAGAAAGAGTTTTCCTTAATGAATTTTTGCTTGTGAACTTGCTATGCTCTGAGATAACTAGTGAATTATTATCCCTCTTAATGGTAATTCTTGAGGGCTAAGTTTTGAGATATTAGAGATTATGCCCAGGAGACATTTTTTAAAAGGTGCTATGGTATTACAGTGTACTACCATTTCTTTACTCCAATTTTCTTGTACATACTGTATTTTACATGATTTCTCAAGCATTAAGATGTCTTGTACAGTTTTAAACCTGCCTAAAGATGCACTCTAGTGCATAGGCAAGCCATTGGGTTTTTTTATACAGGAAATGTATTTGTTACCTAAACAGCTGAAATCTTTCCTCATGCTTTAGAAATTAGCTAGATGGGAAAGAGAAGCGCCCGTATACTCAGTCAGACTGAGCTCCTCAGAAGACCTTCTTCCAATGTGGTATTAGCATGCTGCGAAGAGCATCACGGTAGGACCTAAGCACATGTACTTAGGTACACATCTAAGACCTGGGGATTTGCACTTCTCTCCCATGTGTGCTGAAATCCACCCAGCACATTGTTAGTTCAAACCAGAAACACGTGCATTTTCAGCATGAGGAATGTCTTTTGTATCCCCCTAACCACGCTTCCTCCACGCTCATAGACCAAGTGCAGAAAGCGATATTACCAGGTATGAAGGACTCAGACAACAGAGGGCAGGATTGGGCCATAACGCGTACAGGACCTCCGGGTACAGTGTTAAACTTAGTAAAAGCAGCACGTCTGGACTGACTCTTTATAGTTCTTTTTCTTTTTTTTTTTTTTTTAAAGAAAACTGCCAGACAAAGCAATAAAGAACATTTCCTGTCTTTTACAACTTAATGTGGCTGCAGTGGCTCAGCTGTGCTGACATTCAGCTGGTGGTATGACAGGCTGGCTGGAATTCACCTCTTCAGGGTAGGAAGGTACCGGTGCTCCCCTGCTTCATCCCACCTTCCCCTCGGAGGGACTGGTAGGGTCTGCAGCTCCCATTGGCAGGGCAGAGGTTAATGAAGGAATTTGTTTCCTTTAAAATAGAGCGCTGTCAAAATTCAAAATTTAATAGAAGAGCCTAATGCTAGGAGAAGAGAAAAAGTGTCAGTGAGTCAGTCCCCTGCTCACTCAGAGGAACCAGCTGCTGGGAAAGGCAAAGGGAAAGGGAGGCAAGGCTGGAGGGATAGCCCCCAGGTCTGATTTTGCAAGAATAATCAGGAGTGCCAGGAATAGACCAGACACACTAGCGCAAGATGGGCAGAAATGTTTAATTCAGTTTTATTCTTTTTGAATTTTCTGAAGCGGAGAAGCCCTGAGTCTTGCTCCTTCTAAAGGTGAGAGCAGCTGATATTCAGACTCAGTGTTGCAAGGGACAGATTTATTTGGGATTGTCAAGGCTTGCAGGCTTGTCTGGAAGTGCAGCTGAAGGGCTAGAATATGGAGGATCCAGCTTCTTCAGGTCCAGAAAAGCTGGCAGTGCCCAGGAAAGGTACAATCTGTGATGCTAAACCTACCCGAGGTGGGTTGCTGGTCTCCCAGGGACCAGCATTTGCCCTGACTAGTGTACCAACACCACCGCACTGCTGGCCTGTCAATCAGTGTAAAAGCAAATCTCTGCAGTGCACTGACATCCCAGACCTGAGCTGTGCACGAAACCAGAGGGGTGCAAATTAACTGAGCAAAAATAATTTGCTCAGCCAGAAATAATTACCTTTCATTGCACTTTTGCGCGGAAGGAGGGCAGGAGCCAGAGGCGGTGGGAGCCAGGCGGGCGCACGTGGAGGTGCTCTGCCGTCGGTGGGCTGGAGCTGGCTCTGTGCAAGGTGGGCACTGCACCCTGGCACCGCTGCCCCACCAGATCCCAGGGCTAGGCCGGGTAGTCTGTGCCTTAAAATGGCACCACTAGCAAACTGCCTCCACACACCCCTTTGTTCTTTTTCTACATTACATGCTGCTTCATTTGATGCCGCAGTTAGTAGAAACACTACACTACAGTGTCACTTCTCCTATCAGTGAAAAGCCCATCCAGCCTGGCAGCTGGAAGCAATTTTTGTAGGAAATACAGATTGGTTGCTCTCCTGATAGAAAACATTCAAAGAAAGGAAGATACGCAGGGTGCAGGGCTTATCAGCGAAGGCTGCTATGCTTCACAGCACCAGCCACTACTGCTGAGCTCAGAGGGGAGCAGAATATAAAGAACAGTCTTCAGAGAGGTGAGAACCTTGGTAAAAAGGGAGTTTCTTCTCTTCAACCCAGAACAAATCAGCTGGGAGGCACTTCTCACCGAGACAAGAGACAACCAGGTTCTCCTGCCAGCACTAAGACCACTCCTGGCTCTCAGTGGAAACTGGGTTCGTCGGGACAAGAGCTCACTATGAAGGGAAAGGACTCCCCTAGGGAAGAGCTTGGGTTGTGGGCTTTCACTTTCCCACCTGGGAAGTGAGAAGGGCACTCCATGTTTCCCAGAGATGGTGGAAACCAGAGATCAGCGCAATCAGAGGTCCTTTTCTTTTAAATCAGAGGCTGTTTTAACGTTAGAGGGAGCGAGAGGCTTGGCCGGCATTGCTGCAAGGAGGGTAAGTCTGCTGCACAGACTGAGTAGTGGAGGTTGGTTTGATCTTGCCTGGTACCCAGACTTTCTGTTAACCGCCTTGTTGATCTTTTTTTGATAAAAGAGGGCGTTTCCCCTGACACTGCTCTACAACCTCTCCTCTCTACTGCTGTTTGCTCCATGTCCTCCCGCTGTGACCCCTGCACGAAGGATGCGCTGAGAGCTTGCCCAGCCAGATCAAACTAACAAGGAGTAGCTGTTACCATTTTACTCAGAAAGATGCCATGCTAACTTCACAGGCTAAATGGTACAATGCGTGCTTATGAGTACCACTGTCGGCAGCCTGTTCCTCACCCACTGTGGGCAACCTGAGTTATACACCATGGATCCTGGCACTATTCCTAAATATCTTCACTCTAAATCCAGTCTAATGAAGTCAATAGAGTATTTAATGTTTCCAGTTTAGTACGAAATTCAACTTACTTTGCCTTGGCTCCAAACGTGTCTGGTGGGATGATACTAAGGGTAGATACTGAAGCTATACTTTACTAGACGAGCACCATGGCTAAGCTCAGCTGTGGTACAAGCGTGTACAGCTCCAGTGACTCATGCTGATAATTATGGTGCATGTCACATCAGCACCTGCATCTCTGTGTGCCTCCGAGGAATGTCACCTTGCATGTGCCTCAGTAGTGGGCTTCACCCTGCTCCTCTGCAGAAACGATGATTGGGGGAAGCTATTAAAGCTCATGAGGTTTGTCAGCAGGGAAGACTGAGAAAGCAAGGCTGTGAGCTTTCCTCTGCCAGGCAGTACGAAGTGAGACTTGTGCCCATCAACAATTTGAGCAGCTGGATTCCTGTGGCAGCTCTGAGTGTTGGAGCCTGCAAACTATTGCAGATGGGCAAGTCTGTCTTAGTTTACACTCTCATTTCTTTCACTCACTGCCTAGACACAACTGTGACAAAAAAGGAAATGATCCTTCTCTGAAGGATCTTTTTCTGGATCCTTCTCTGAAGGATCATTTGGTATGAACCAAAAGTTAGGAGTGAGGAGTAACTACCCCTTGGCAGAAGGGGACACCCCTCTCTAAAGCTGTTCTCCCTCCATTGACACTGTTAATTCACTGCCTCGATTCCTCTCAGCTGTCCTCACTCTGTGGCACTCAGGGTTATGACTGGAACTTCATCACGCTGAAATGTCCCCACACTTTGAGGAGTTTTATATTTAAAACTTGTTCCTTCTGTCTCAGTTTGGCACCCAGCGATGATAAATTCAGAGATGTTTCTGGGAAGGCAGCCAGTGCTGTCGAAGCCCAAGAAAAATCAATCTTCAACAAAGAAATAAATTAAATTCTGTCACTATCTATCAATATTTGCCTCTGACTCCACATAACAATTATATGAAAATGAGCTGTTTGCTTTAAATATGGAGAAGAAGGGAATTACACACAGATATGTTTTGGAAAAAGAGAGATCTTTTGCAGCACAGAGCTATTCCCAACCTGCCATATGATATCCTCGTAATGGGCACTGCAGGAACAAACACAAAGTCAGTCCTAAAGAAATATAGTACTGTCACCTTCAAAGTCTTTGCACCTATAGAAATAATCCTCTCAATTTTTCAGTGCTGCATTTTATAAAAATTTCATATTGACTTTATAGCCTAGATAAACTGAAAATATAGCACATGCCACTTAACTAGGACAGCAACACCAGTGGGCCATCCCTTAGTGAGTTGGCACAGCACAGTGAACAGCATGGATTCATGCTCCGTGAGAACAGACTCAGCCAGGTGTCCATGAGCAACTGCTAAACGCAAAGATACTACCTCTGGCTCAGGAAGTCCCTGAGCTGCAGATTGCTGGAGGCTGGGCCAGAATATATTCAATTCAGGGAGGTGAAACTACACATTGTCTTGTTCTCACATGCTTTTGTGGAGATCCGCTGTAAGATCGTAAAAGAGGCAGAGTACAAGGCTAGACAGAGCTTTAGTCTAACCCAGATGCCCACATTCATGTTCCTCATAGAGATACTGCACTTGAAGACGTGTTCACTCCTGTAGCAGCCCCTTAAGCCATGGAGAAGCTAAGTTTTACAGATCCACCCAACTTCTGAGGGCTTCCCACTGGTTATATACGTATTACCTCTACTACATTCATATTTGCATGTTTAAATTACATTTCCCCATTAAAATATAGATCTAAATTTTATTTCAAACCTTCCTCTTTACACATTGTGGGGTATATGTTTCATCATTCCTCTGATCTCCAAACTGCGAAAAATGTGTTGTTCCTCAGAAGATTAGCAGATAGGTTCTCCTGTGTCCCTGGCCCAGATCTGTGACCACATCTATCCATTTTTCTGTCTTTTCTCTTCTTTTTCTGGGCCTTTTTCTCATTCTTGAGGGAAGAGGGGAGGGTCTTGTCTTTTTTTTTTTTTTTTGGTGCTTGTTGAAAACTCTGATGTCCTCTGGCTTCCTGCTTCTCTTCCTTCTGGTGACGCTGTGCTCCTCAGCGCTGCCTGTCCATAGAGACGACATAGTGTTGAGGGCCAAGAGTGCCTATGGATGGATGCTCGTTGAGGCTTAACAGAAAAGGGTTGGGTCTGAAGCACAAATGTTATATGTGAGCTGTATATAAGGGCTGCTTCTGCAGCACCTTTGTTGGAGCTACAACAGAACACGCAGATGTAATGGGGAGCACAGATCCGTTTGTTCAACCATGAACCCAGTAACTTCTCCTACTGCCGTAACAAATACAAATGCTCCCCTGAGCTGTTATATGATTTCACTATAACAACCAGATATACCTTTGATACAGTTGTATTACTAAACACTTCAGCTGTCAGGAAAGAGAGGGGTGGAGAGGGAACTGGTAGAGGTCTCATATCTCGCACCTGTAACAGGTTCTGGCTTGTGTGAATTTCTTCTTCTTCACAGAACATCTGACAAAACACAGCCTGAGGTAATCCTCATCCCCTTTCTGTATTCTGTAGCACCGTTCAGCATTTTCAGTAAGATGGCTTTCTGTAACACCAGTCAGCGCTATATCCGAGGCTGCTCCCTGTTGCGTTATATAGGCTGGGCAAGAGTGCAGAGCCAGGTATCTCTCTCCTGTTCCTCTCAGTCCCCTGTTTATTGTATTATCATGGTTAATTGGGAAGTCTAGATATAAAAATAAATAATTCCTCACTGTCCAAAAATAGGTCAAGAAAACCACTGGGCGTGCATAATAGGGAGCCAGCTTTAAAGCACTGACTAAAAGTGATGAGGCTCCAAATTCACGTGGTTGTAATTTTTGATGCAAGCAATGGTGACAGTAATTATAACCACAGTCCTTCAAATGCAGTCAGGTCTCCGGGCTAGCCTGCCAGCGCACTCAGTCACTGGGCCTGCTTTCGTGCAGAATATTTATTCAAGTTTTACCATGAAAATTCACAGTGTCCTCTGACATGCCCACACTCCCTCTCCTGAGGTGAACCTCCCCAGATGGGGGATTGCCGACTTCTCAGTACTGCAGAAGGGAGTCGTACCATTAAAAAAATGAGTCCTAGGTGGGCTTGCTTAGGGGACACAAACTGGCTCAAATGCTGACTCCAGCTGCTTTCCTTTATTATTGCACTGTATGTGTTACCACCTCCACCAGTAAGCTTTTTAGCTGTGTTATTCCAGTTTTCCTTCTGGAGCTGAATCCCAGCAGCGCACACAGGTTATACCCCCTTAGCAAGCTGTACCCCTGCAGCCCCCCAACCTCCTGCAATACTACTGAAGGCCGCTGTTATCAACAGCCAACAATTAGCAAAAAGTTAACGATGCAATGGTCAAATGTGGGGGCCGTTAGCATTTGTGTCAGATACAACAGGAGGCTGGGTGGTTTTGGCTGAAGGCTCCAGGCTCCATTGCAGTGTAAATAAAGCGCATGGCTACTCATCCAAATGAAGACGAGTGCTAATCGCTAATAACCACATCTGTGAGTATTGAGCTTGGTGTGATCAGCCACCAGGAGGAGCCAGTGTAATTTATTTCCAGGCTAATTAAGGCATGAGCTTTCAGGTCACACAATTAGTTTGAATGGGGTGGAGCAGGGGGAGATGCTGTCTGGCTTCTACTTCCTTTTCCCTTGGAGCACCTCACAGATTGGTTTTGTTTTAAGCACTCGCCGAGGGTTTCATGTTAGAGACTTGCCATTCTCTGAGGCAACGCTTCCCAGCTTCCTAGACAAGGGTGCATCAGTTCTTGGGTACTGACTGTGGTCCAGGTGTTCAGAAGTATTTGTCACACACAGTGATGACAATGCATAGCAAGGTCAGGAGCTAGCGTTGGATCATGAATCAAAGCCACCGAAATGAAGGTGTCTCAACCTTTTCCTTTTTGTACTCACAGAAAAAATGCGTGCTTAAATCCAGGTCTTGGCTTAACCTCATTTCCTTCATACACTCCCAAAGAAAATGAATATAAAATTGTAGTGTATGAGAACAGGATACTGTTATTTTAAATAATTCGAGCATTCTAGAGATGATTCTTGTTGTTTTGGGGCTACCAGAAACCACCTGAGCAGCAAAACATGAACAGCAGGGTTTCGTATTTGCAGATTCAGTTAACACAGTATTTGAGGTCCAGCCATGCCTCTGCGCCTCCTTTAAACTTTTGGTTGAAGAGGGAAAAATGTGTAACACTAATGAAGACAATTTCCCCACTTCATGTTACTCGTTGCCAGGTAGAGAGTAAGTTTTCTTGGCTGCGGGCGCAGCGGTACAGACAGAAAAAAAGGTCCCCCAGCAGCGCCTCTGGTGTTTGCTCTGAGCCCTAGCTCAGAGTGCTGATGCACTGCTCCTCTTAGCATACATGGGACTTCCACCAAAGATCTCATTTTTGGAGAAGAATCAGGTTTTTACCGGTTTAGTTGTTTTCAGGTTTTGAGCTCATGTGGGAAAAAAACCGCGAGTCAGAGCTCAGCACAGGCTGAATTGTATGCAGGCTGCTGGGGCACCCACAGCTCCGGCCACGCGTGGCCTCCGGGCACTGAGGAGCGGCCAGAACGTCCCCATCCTCATCCAGAGCCTTCAGCGCTTTCTGAGACAACATGATTTAGGTATGTGCTTTAAGGAGTGAGAGGTTGCGTTTATTTTTAAATATTTTGCTCTACGGAACTTTTTGGATATTTTTCTTTCTCAAAATGTGTTTTATGACACTTTGGAGTAGCTGGAATGATTGAAATGCTGAAGAACAAGGGAATGTATGACTCCATGGGATTATTTTTATATGCTGAGTTACATTAATTGTTTCAAAGACAAAGATGCCACTTGGGGTTTAAGGAGACCTAAACTTCAGATGACTTAAGGCTGGGATATTGTATGGGAATGCTGCTGTTGGGAAGTGCCTCCATGTATCTGCTATTGGCCACTGCCAGGAAGGATACCAAAAAAGCCATTGGTGTGTATTTATATACCTTTGTGTGTCAGGAATACCATCCTATAAGGACCTTCCTTTTCCCTGTGCTGTTGGACTGCCCTCTTGACTGACTAGACAGGCCAGTCCCCTAAAGCCTATTTTTATTGTGCTCCAGTTCTCTTTAATGAGAGTTCTGCATTTGGAAATCACACAGGACCTATATTGAAAACTGAAGTGACCAGCCACAGATCCCAACTGAGCTGGCTCTTGAGAAGGTAGCCAGCAAGGAGGCGGAAAATAGGCCTGAAGTGGTCATACCCTGGCTCACCATGGATGGTGGAGGGCTTGTGGAGCAGAGGGGTCTCTGACCACAAATCCGTATAAATCCAGCATTGACTGTTATACTGTTGTCCTGGGTCTCAATTTGGGAGGAGGTGGAAAAAGAAGTTTTGTGATTAAATACAAACAGAAGACAGATTTTGCAGAAATTGCACATTTACATCCTTGGCCATGAAAAACCAGTGTGGTACCCCAGCTCCCTGCAAGGAAGCAGGGGGGCAGCGGGGGCAGCCCAGCCCTGGGCATTGGGCACCTCCCTGGGGATGGGGCCAGGCTGAGACCAGGCCAGGACATCAGACCTAACACCTGCAGGACCTCGTTGTTGCTGTGGCAGGGACACCACAACAGACTCAGCTGGCATCCATCATCTTTTCATAGCTGCCAGGATTTTATTAATATAGTTGCTGCGTCTCTTCTATTTCACAGTGGCAACTAACACATGTAAATATATGATTATTTGTGTAAATGCAGTAAGATGCTTTCTGAATCACAGCCGAGGAGAGCTGAGGAGTTATCAATAACATATCCCTAAGAAATACTGCTCTGGGGATATGTAGGTGAACAGCTGGGGTCATTCTGCGCAGTGCAAGGCTTATCCCCGAAGCATCACATTGCAGAGTACCTGAGAGGCAGAGAAACCTGGTGCCTGGAGCTCACCTCCATCCTGGCCTGGCTGGGGGGGAACAGCGCTGTCCGCTGCATCTCTTTAAAGGGAAGAACACGCTTTACTCAACTCTCAGCTGAGAGAAACCCCATCTGCCCTGTCCTAATCGTGCTGTCTTAATCATATTAAGGCCCTCTTCGCCTTCTCCAATGCAGCAGAGGTTTTAATGAGCTAAAGTGGAGTCAAGTGAATACTAAATGAAATGTTTAGCTTGCTCAGGTTTATAATACATTAGTGCTTATTATTTGAAAGCTTTGTGCAGGAGCAATCATTACATGAAACATAGTGTGGTTTTGGTCTATTGTGCCGAGTTGAAAAAGTAGGTCTGTCCCTCTGCAAACAGTAACTCATGGGGTCACTTCCCAGTGTTAAAGACACCTTTATGGTGCATCCAACAGTATGAGAGAGAAATCATCTTGGCTTTACAGTGAAAAGGAAAAGGAGTTTATTACACTGCATCATCTTTACAAGCACTGTGTACGGCCCTGGTAGGACTCTCCCCAGAGGAGCAGGAGGACATAACTCTGAAGTATAAAGTGACGCCGTTTGCTCCAATGCCACGAATACTCCTGTATGAGTGTGGCTGCATTGCACGTACTAGCAATTTAGGAAGCCCCTGTTGCTGGCCAGCTCTGACACGCACTCCTTTGGGAATGCGGAGTGCTGCAGCACGGCTGGCAGATGCCAGTTTTGGATCTTCCTTGCAAACCATCTGGGCGTGGTGGTGGCCCTTGGCCCTAAGCAGCCTATTGTGTGCAGCTGTAGGGGAGTCAATAGCTGGGGTTCACACGCTATTCCAGCAGATGTTTCCATAAGCTGCTTCCTCCTATGTGAATGTATTGATGTCTAAGTCCTCGGCTGGGCTTGGCCATGCAAAGGCTCAGAGGGTTCCAGCTATTGGCCTAGCTGTGCTTTACTAAGAGCCACTTTCTACTTCCTCTTAGACCACAACCTAAAAAGAAATGGGCCCTTATTTGGATAATATTTTATTT
This sequence comes from Pygoscelis adeliae, assembly GCF_000699105.1. Taxonomy (NCBI): domain Eukaryota; kingdom Metazoa; phylum Chordata; class Aves; order Sphenisciformes; family Spheniscidae; genus Pygoscelis; species Pygoscelis adeliae. The sequence continues at coordinate 5,587,451 of NW_008824941.1, forward strand.
GTGACCCAACAGGTTTTGGTGATGGAGTATGACAGAGTGGTCTGCCTGGAGCAGGGTCTTCCTGACCCTGGCACAGAGTGAGAACATTCCCCACCTTCAGAGGGGACACGGTGTGGGACCACTGCGTCTTTGCCCGAGACACCTAGTCAGTCACTCTGACTGCCTCAGACTTCTCATATTTACGGTTGTTGTTGCCATTTATCTAGGTTTGCGGATGTTTACTGTCAAATACTGAAGGTGAACAAGACAGATGGAAAAAAGTGGAGCAAATCGATGGTTTTTAGGAGCTAGTACAGAAGCCTGGTCTGCTTGGTCTCAATATCCACTGCCTTTGAGAAAATGATACACAGCTTTGAGAGCTGTGCTGCAGAAGTTCTGACATTCTTCAAAATAGAATAAAGATGATATAATAATTAAAATACAATAATTTTAAATTGTCCTTTTCAACAAATTAACAGTCTTTTATGGCTGGAAGATAGTTATCTTAAGTAATTACCCTGTTATCCTAGTGACAGACGGATGGTGACCTTTATACTGCAAGTGAAGTATGCAAATTAGTATTTTCATTAAACATTAAATAACTCCCTTGGGAGGAAAAAATGTTACTTACTGTTCATTGGCTATTAAAGTCTAACAATATGATTTACCACAACTTTGTTTTCCACCTCCAAGGGCTCTGGAGGAGAAGGGATTAAAGCTTGGTTTGGAATTTGAGGCTTAGACGTGTGTAGACAGGTCAAATGAAGTAAAAAGAAAAAAGCAAAACAAATCCCAGGTACTTCATCCCGTGTTCAAAGTGTACATTCTCTCTGACAGAACATTGGTATGTCAGTAAAAAGTCTCCAGGCCCACACTTTCTAGTCCCCCGAGCACCTCAGAGCCAAGAGGCAGCCTTCCCATTACCTTAGCCTAATTCTCACCACCGATCCTTACTTCACACCAACTTACCAGCACGCCCCAAAAACTTTCAACCATGGCTAGTTCTTTTGCTTGCAGCAGTTCACGTGGACCATGCACGCTCTCCAAACCAGCCTTGTGCCGCTCAGGCTGAATCAGGGTCAGAGGCAACAAAATGCTGATAAGTAAAGCCTGCAGGAAAATTCAATTCACCTGATGGACAGATGCAATGGGAACACCGGAGAGCACGCTTCCAGCACAGCGGGAGTGACGAAAGTTTACTGAGTTATGTCAAAAGTCATTAGGAATAAGGCCAATAATACAGGCTTTAGGAATAAGAATTACTCTCTTTATTTTTAATGACTCCTGTTGTACAAAATGGCTTTCGGTAACAGCGCAAGCTGTATAGAAAGTGAAGCAGAGTTTGTCAGTGGTAGACAGGCTTAGTCCTTAAGTGTTGCCACTCCTACAGATTTCTACAGTGTAAACATCTTTTTGGAAACTTCTGCCATTGCATTAAAAGGGATCTCAGTAGGAATGCACTTTATTAAAGATATCCCGACATCCATACTGAGAAAAGCAAGAGTACTCAGGCTTCTGGGAAGCACCATGAACTACACACAAGGGAGCTACAACTGCATCCTGAAAGAGCTGACTTATTCCTCCCAGCACCAATCTTGGGATGTGGGGGACCATATTGCACTGCAATATATGAAAAAACAAAATATTGGCTCCATATTATTTGGTGCTTTGTGCTGAAGATAAACCAGTAAATAGATTTCTCTGAAATGGTTCTGTTAATACAGTCATAGTCTCATCCAATATGAGAGAATCTGGGTGCCTGTGTATATGTGCAATTTATATTAACACTGGAGAGTTAATTTAATTTGCTTTTCAAAATACTAAAGTATCAACAGTCTGAACAGCGGATGCCGATGCAACAGCTTTAGAAAACATATTCAACTGTTAATCACTTTTTATTTTGGAACAGCAAAGTTTCCCGGCCCATTAAACTACAGTTAATATGTCCTTTAAATAAATACACACACACACATTATTTTAATTACTTAACACCTCTCTAGTGGGCTGTAGGAAAATTCCTCTTTTTAAAATTTTGTGACAGTTACTACAACGCACCATTAAAAAAAGGTTTATTTTCAACGTATCAGGCTGTTAGTACAGAGTTACTGTTGTGTGCAGCCGCTTTAGAAGACTGAGCTAAGCAGATGGGAGCTGCACCCTCGTCCATTGAATTGAAGGGAGAAATACTGAAGCCTTGGTCACCAAAAGCGTATTTATATTACAGTGGGATCCAGTCTGCTTAATTTAAGGAAGTTCTTGTAGGCACTACATCTCTGAAAAATCGTTAGCCATCTAAATTAATCTAGATTATTACTTGTTTTCCTTTTAGAGCCAATGGAGAGATAATTGCCCAATGGTGATTAGGGAAATGAGTTAGGAGAAGAGGAAAATTTGGTCTTCTGGTCTTCGCCCCCAGGGCAGGTCCCCCCCAGACCTCCCTCAGCCTGACGGAGTGGTCCAGACTATTACAGAAAAGGTCACCATCACCTTGACATTCAAGTGCCTGTTTTGAAGACAAAAAGTAATGGAGAAGGCACCATTTTCATTGGCTTATCTGTTCTAATCTTATTTGCATGTGTTGTTAAAATAATATTCATTGCTAATAAGGCTTTAACTCTTAGCTTTTCTTCTGTGTTATTCTTGTCTCTGCTAGATTAAACAGCTCTTAGTTTCCAGTGTTTTGTTCCTCTGATAATGGTTACATACTGTAATCAAGTCATCTCTCAAAGTAAACTAAACAGATCCCTGTACATCTCAGTAGACTGAAATAGCTTGTAAGGCAGGAACAAATGATGCACGAGAAACTCATGTTTGCCTCACAGAGAAAAAAGACAAAATGTAAAACTGAGCTTTTCCACATTTTCAGGTTTATTCAGAACTAAGAAAAGTTGGGTTTTATTATTATTATTACTACTACTACTGCTATTATTGTTGCTGTTGTTAAGCATATAGACTGGTAGTTTCTTGATTGATCCTATTACCCAGAACCGCAATAGCTCATTCCAGAATAAACATATTCTAGAAAATATTATTCCCTCTGGAAATGCTAAAAAGTAGTCTAAAAATGCAAATACGCATTTTCCAAATAAATGTTAGTTCATGATGTTTTCATGTAATGAAGTTGTACTTTAAAGAAATAAGATTGCTTTTTCCTAAATAACCTCATTTAACTTCTGCTTTCAAGCAAAGCTATGTTAATCCTTTGTTGTTGTTATGTGTCCAAAATTCTTAAGAGACGGAAGATTCCTATCAGTGCTGGGCACTTTGCAACAATAGAATCGGTGTAAACTTAAACTCAAAAAAACAGAAAAAGAAAGGAGAATATTTGTACCAGGGCTACCGTTGTTCCCACCAGACAGGTAATACCCCTTTGTCCACTAAGGCGACACCAAACAAGTGGACAAAGGGGACCTGCGCAGTGGCCGTTGGGCTCTGCTAACAGCGGCTGAGTTTCAGGTATTTGTTAGCAGGGGAAACAGGCTGGCCCCTGGAACTGGCCACTGTACCTGCGATACTCCCTCCTTTTTCAGAGTGTGTGGTGCACATCTCTATCCTTCCATTTCATGTTGTGGGAGGTTCCTTTTGGAAGTTTTGCTCCAAGATCTGGGCAATCTATTGTTCAGATTCAAGAGAGAGAATTACTTTTAAATTTCAGTAATTTTAACTTAAATTTCTACAGTTTAAACGTCTTTCTGAAAACTTCTGACATTGCATTGAAAGAAATCTCAGTAGGAATATATTTTATCAAAGATATCCCAACATCTGTTCTGAGAAAGGGAAAGGTGCTCAGGCTTCTGGGAAACACCATGAATGACACACAACAAGGGAGCTACAGCAATTGCACTTGAGTAACAATTGATTTAAGTAATTCTAACTTAAATCTACAGGTGGGCCATGGTTTTACCTCGAAGTAGCGTAAAGGACTACTTAGGCAGAGCTAAGGTAAAAGCATTTGCCTTGTGTGGTAGCATCTCATGTATGACCCATGGTCTTCATCCGCTCCATGAACGGAGGCACTGCAGGTGGACAAAGGGAAGGGGCATCACATGGTGAGACGAGGCTTGTGGTGGGCTCATGGTCAGAGCTTCCCTGCTGCCAGCCTGACACCGCTTTCCCATTCCTGTTTTCCACTCAGTCCCGTCTCCACCTCATGCTCCCCTTATGTATGCCAATTCAACTGACATGGCCAGGTTTCCAAATACCACTTTTTTGTGAACCACTTTCCATTTTTTAAAGGATAGGATTTCACAGGGTGTTACACCCAACAAAGCCGGCAAGGTGGAGCAGGCCTAGAAGCAGGTTCCTTGGCTGGGGCTGGTGATCGTAGGAGTGGCCGTACTAACATAACCTGATAGCAAAGTGCCTAATACCTGGCCGCATGCCCAGTAAAAGCTTAGGATTGCAGAGGAGAAACAAATAAATACAAAAATTAAACCAGGAAAAGGTCAGAAAGGCAGTATTCCTCACGTGGCCTGGTGGTAGCCTGAATCCTTCAGATGCCAGCTACTGGAAGAGGTGCTGGCTAGGGGGAATCTCCTCGTTCTCCACAGTGGCTTTATCTGGGACAGCGGTTCAATCACCAGTGTTGGGTATTCCCTCTTTCTCACCAGCAGTGATAGCCTCCAGGGATCCAAATGTCCAGCCATGGAGCATCTGCTACACTCTGGAACAAGGCAGACATCCCAGCTCACAATGTCACCAACCCATTCTAGGACAGACAGACCACCTTACCATCTCTACAGCGCATACTGCTGTGCTTGGCCTTCTTACAGATGCTTTTCAGGTCCCTTTGGTGTCTGTGCTAAAACATCAATACGGAAATGGGATACAGGCTGTGTCACTACATGTACTGCCGCCACAGGAACTGCTACAGAGTGGCTTTTCCCCATAAAACCAGTAGGCCCAGTACCTCCGCCCAGCTCCAGTTTGGATGACAGTAAAAAGAACAAGGCAAACCCAAACAATGTGGAAATGAGCTACCGCGAACGTGACTCTGACCTGTGGCCCTGGTTAGGCAACTACATTTTTTGAACAAATGTAATCTGACAGCAGGGCTTTATCCCAGATCAACATTTGTGTAGCGGAGCACTTGTATATTTTTTTGACCTGGTGCTGGGACCCTGCAAGCTAAAAGTACCAACCACAGCCTTGCAGAGAACAATTATTTAAGGTGAACAAGCCACTGAGGATATCCTGAAACCTGCTCTGCTGCAGATGAAAAAGCAAAATCCCTTCTGCTCACCCCAGGAGACATCCAGGGCTTGATTCAGTTGCCTAAACACAAGTGCGTCGTGCCGCTAGAGACACCACCAGGCACCTGAGATATTCACATAGATATGACACAGAACCTATGACAGGTACATGTGCTGCTGAAGTGACATCCGAAGGGCAGGTCAGATACACTAGGTTATCCCAAAACGTGCCGATTATATCCACCTGATTGATTGGTGAATTGTCAAACACCTAGTTTGCCTAGTCACTGGCCAGCTGCATCACTCTCCATGAAGTGTGTTGACTAGGGGGCATGATTCAGTTGCCATCACATAAATACATAGAGCCATTTGAGACACTCTGGAATAGCTGCCTTGAGTTACTGATTCAGACGAACCTAGGTCTTCTATGGACTCTAGAAATGTTGGTTGGAAGGGACCTCCAGCGGCCATCTGGTCCAGCCTGAATATCTCACACCACAATTCATGGCCACTGTCGCTTGTTGTATTATCTGATGCTAGTGAAGCTAAGAGAGGAAAAGGAACAATTCTCCTACAACGCCACTTCTCCCTGGAGCAATGGCGTAACAGCACAGCCTCTAGCAGACAGCCTGTGAAATGCCACGTAACTCTCTCAGAACAGAGCACATGGACATTATATGTTGTCTGAACCTTTTTTGATGTGGTAAAACCAGATTTAGCTTAGGCATAGCAAATACACCTATCTAAGCTACATTTAAACACCGCACCTACAGCAACCATAAACTTCACAAACTGCTGTCCTGCCTTCAGCTTTGACAGAAAGATTAAGGATTTACTCCATGACATTTTCCTCCCATACCTATCACTACGCCCTAGAGACCAACGACATGAACCCCATACACTGCTGGAAATCCCCATGTCACCTGTACTGTCATAACAGGTAACGGTGCTGCAGAGGCCTAAGAACATAAAAACAGCCACACAGGTCAGGCCAAGATCCATCTGGTGCAGTATTTTGTCTCTGATATGTGGTCAAAAGTGGATGCCTAGGGAAAAATTTGCAGAATATATAAAAATAATAAATAGTGGTATTTTCTCAGAATAAACATCAGGCCTGCCACCACTGGTGGCCCGGGAACTTCCTGAGTCGGAGGAGATATTTTTGGATTTAATACTAGCACATTACTCTTTATGGACAGTTTACACTTAAATCCATGAACATCTAGACACCTCTGATCCAGGCTGGTTAGAGCTGAAAAGTGTGATCTTGCAAGTCCCTACTACTCCAAGTAATCTCTTCATCGTTCCAGATGAACATTGAACCAGGAAGCATACACAGATGTTACGGTTCAAAGCACTAGGAAAAATGCAAGCAGTGGCATGTTCTTTGAACCCTACCACACATCTACTCAACGTACATTTACAGATATTGAGGCCAGAATAAATCCATAGATCATCTAATTGATTTCCACTCTAAAAAATAACTGTATCCAATAATTGTATCCAATCATTGCACCTATTATTTGGAGTGTGGAGTCAGCTTGCACATTAAAACCCTTTAACATAAGTTTTTACACCTAAGCTAAGTATCTAAATTTGTGCTATAGTCATTGCCAATGCAGCTAGTACGCTCCAGGAGTCTGGGGGTGCTATTCAGCTCACCCTGATGTAAAGACCTACTTCTGCTGAGCTGAGCAGCTCTCCCAGCCCCACCAGTGAAACGGACGACATCGGCACTACCACGAATGACAGCTCATGAAAGCTAGCCCACATTTGGGAGTCTTGACCTACAAGGTGAACCAGACTCCTTTTATTGATAAAAATCAGCTCCCAGAATGACATCTGGAACTGCCTGAAAGTTCATGTGGTTTTATGACTGGGTATCACGTCAGCCTGAAGTTTCAAACTCTACAGTTATTAACTTTTGAAAGACTGCTTTCCAAAAGGGTTAATGAGTCATATCACTAGCTGATAGAAATGCCAATCAACAGGGATCAGCTGTAGAATAATTAGATGTAGAATGTGAGCATTAGGTATGCACAGAAGTTACAAAACCCAAGAGGATAGTGTAAAATTGCAGTTCCTATGGAGCTGAATCTCAAGAAACCCTTGGTCAAATACCCCAAATTTTGATCCCTTTCCGCTACTTTCATGGCAGGTAACGGTTTTCAATGTAATTCAAATTAGCTTATATATTTTTAAGTATTTAGACCCTTAAATAGGCATTCAACTTTATTGTAACACACAATCACTCAGTTGAAAATTATTTGACAACTACATCTGGAAAATGCATGTATTTTAGTGGCTGATAAAATCTGCAGTCACCTAGCAACATATTTGTGACAGTGACCTGGTAAATTGTTGAATGACGTTTTTAACTGTTTAGCCACTGGGCTGAGTAGGTTTTTCCCATTTCAGTCAGACCCGGTATTAAATTGCATGTATGGGGAAAACAGGAATTAGGCACATAAATGCATGGAGAGTGAATATTACAATATTAGAAAAGGCATTGTGACTTTGGAAAAGTATTCCTGTGATTCCAAGGAAATAATGCTGAGAAGTTTTTCCCACCTTCCTTTTTTCTCATTCACAGACAAAAATGATTATGGCCATAGATCTGCAATCACCTCACCACAGAACAGCTTTCATTTGCCTTTGTAGCTTAAACTATGTCAGGTATATTGATTATCTGACTTTCAGGCTATTAAGGACACAATAAATCTATTAAAACATAGACTTTAGTTTTGCATGCATTTTCTGTGCCTTAGAGAACAGCATTTATTGTCGGTATTTTAGCTAAACAATATTAGCATAAAGCATATTAGCATGTAACATGATATATTAATAGATAACTATTAACATATAGGCATACAATGTGTGGCTCTTTTTGCATGCCTTTATGCTGCATCATTTCAACCTTTTCATATTACATAAACTAAATTATGTACTAATACTGGAAACAGGCATATGAAGAATTCACAAGTTATCGTACCTTCTGAGCCTTAGCTATAGCAAGTCTGTGCCTTTCATCTGAAACACAGAGAAATGACCTTTCACTTACATACAACATGATTTTCAGCTTTTTATGGCCTGTGAGTTTGTTTCTTCATAGCCTTGCTACAGTGAGCTCGGCAGCAGCACAGATAAAACTTCCATAAGCACTTTGTTTCTCTGACTTGCTGACAAAACACAGTGTTTGACGCAGTTTCAGTTCAGCTCATATGTAGATGTATCACTGAACACATATGTCCACCAGCTTGCTAGGTAGGGTGGGATTCAGCTCTCTCCAAACTGGACACCAGCGTTGGTCAGCCAACTCGTGCTTTGTGGTCTACTGCCTGTATTGATTAAACTTCCATTGACTAGAGTGAGTTAAGACACCTGTGGGGTCTTTAGCAAAGGGGAAAGAATAATGAATGCTGAATCATGCATGAATAATGAAATTATATCCCTCCCCTGGTCTCTTTTAGGTTTTATACAACATACAAAAGGCAAATGTCCCTTCCAGGTCAATGTCTTAGGGATTGTTAAACCACAGGTTCCAAGTTGGCTCAATGCACATTTCAACCCACTGCAATTTGTGCATGAACGTTCACTCCTTGTTGGAAAAGGAAGTCATAGAATCATAGAATCACAGAACAGTTTGGGTTGGAAGGGACTTTTAAAGGTCATCTAGTCCAACCCCCCTGCCGTGGGCAGGGACATCTTCAACTACATCAGGTTGCTCAGAGCCCCGTCCAACCTGACCTGGAATGTTTCCAGGGATGGGGCATCCACCACCTCTCTGGGAAACCTGTTCCAATGTTTCACCACCCTCAGTGTAAAAAATGTCTTCCTTATATCTAGTCTAAATCTACCCCCCTTTAGTTTAAAGCCATTCCCCCTTGTCCTGTCACAACAGGCCCTGCTAAAAAGTTTGCCCCCATCTTTTTTAGAAGCCCCCTTGAAGTACTGCTAGGCTGCAATAAGGTCTCCCCGAAACGTTCTCTTCTCTAGGCTGAACAACCCCAACTCTCTCAGCCTTTCTTCACAGGAGAGGTGTTCCACCCCCCTGATCATTTTCGTGGCCCTCTTCTGGACCCAAAAATTATCAGGGGGATGGAACACCTCTCCTATGAAGAAAGTCACCCATGAAAAATTGTGAATGAACACATAGACACTGCAAGCTGAAAAACTACCCCCAAAATCTACCTCACTGCGTAGTGGCAGTGAATGTAAAGCAGAGGTGGGTAGTTGAGATGTTCTAGAAACTGTTGTGAGAAATTTGGCTGGACCTTCCCAGAACATCTCAATGAGGATTTGGATTTAAAAAAGTTTTCTTCTGAATGGCAGGTAACTCCATTGGCTAAAACTCTTCTCTCACAATATAAATGATCCAGTGCCTGTATTTTCTAGACTTAGAAAGACCAGGTTTAATTTTGGTTCAGTCTTGTATTGCATGTAAAAAGCTATAAACGGGGATGAGTATACTGAATCTGTGCACAGGAGTCAGGGCCTTATTAAGGCATTAGGTGGGCATTAGAGGGGAGATCACAGCACTCATTAATAAAAAGGCAGCACACAGCTTGGATATATCCCAATTAATTGGTGTTACTCTACATTCCATTTCATACCATCTCCTGTAAACCTGCATTCATGAGTGGAAAAAGCTTGTCCTGAAAGTAGTCACTACTTAATACCCCTATCATTTCCCTTTACAATCATGCTGTTGCTGTAATGCCCATAAAACTACCTGACAATGGTTAGGCAGCTGGTGTCATCTGATCGATGCTCATTACACTAATTATAAGTGACACACCAGTGTCTCCTGCTTCCCTGCCGTAAGCTGGGCCACGGTCTTCTTTTGTCTCTGGAAGTTCTTTGGGGAAGGAACTAACTTCTGGGAAAAATATCCTGTCTTGCACAACAGGACCTTGACCTTTGACTGAAATCTCTGGACACTGCAGCTTATTGTCTAAGAACATAAACAGCCTGCATACACCTGGACAAAGCCTTCTGGTAAGGGAGAACGTAGAAAAGAGCTCCTTCCTAGGTGTCTGAAACCACCCATGGTAAGAACAAACCATGAAGGATCTATAAACACAGAGGACTTGCACTGCTGCTGTTCATTGACATTTTTAGCTGAATTTATCAAAAAGACAGGAAATCTTTACCCAATAAAGTTAAAATTCACCTAGAAGAGAGGTTTATTGCCCTTCTCCAAAATGAAGAAATCAATAAGTAGGATATTCCAGGCAAATCCTCTTCAGTTTTGGTGTTTCCTATCCACATATCTTGACCTTTCTAGCAACCACCTCTCCCACTTCCTTCCTCCCTGCCTCGCCCCATACATTCCCTCCTCCAGCATCACTTATATACTTTCAGGTGTATGTGTATGTAAGCAATGGCAGCTTTTGCCTGTCCACTTGCTAAAACCTCCATGAGGACTCCTCAGGATCCTCTTGCGACCAGCACAATGCACGGGCTTCCACCATTCCACCCCCCATGGCAGCAGGCCTGGGCCACAGCTCTTCAGGAGAGTCATATCCCAGTATGATTCATAAAAGGATGTTTTGGTGTGCTGCCGTAACACCAGCGAGCCACAAGCGACAGAGCTGCCTCTGCGCTCAGAGCAGGCAGCCACACGCAGGCTTGCCCACACGCTGTGCGGCAGGAGCACAACCTGGCTGCACGTCAGAAGCTTTGCAGAAGTGACAGGTGACATCCCGCAGGGTCGTGACTCCGAAAGGACATGGTACCAAACAATACCAGAGTTATTAGGCACTAATACTACCTGTAGGACTAGTAGTACTACCTGTAATACCAGTCATATGTCCTACTCGGCAGTGCCGAGTGTGGCCCCACTCTGAGCCACCTTGATGGCATGGTTCCTCCCTCTTGTGCTTCTCTGTGGGGACACACAAACTGTCTTTCCCTCCAACCCTTCCTGCTTCCTTACCAGCAGCATTCCTCCCTTTCTTTAATACACAGGAGGAATCAGAGGAGCCCAAAATGGTCCTGGGTCAGGACGACTGATGGATTCGAGTCCCCACACAAGGAAGTGGAGAGGGTCAGAAGGCGAGTGGTTCCTCCTGTCCCTCGTGACATCCTGTGCTATGGCTTCCTATGATGAAGTCTCCAAGGAATAGATTGTATGTCCCAGCAAGATGAGATTACCTGATGAGTGGAGGGTTTGGTGAGGAAGAGAGAGAGCTTTCCATCTATGCCACCAACCCCAAAGGCTTACTAGCATTTAGCACTATTAGTATCCCTTTAATTAAAGATGCAAGGCCATAGAGCTGCAACAGCAGCAGCAACCGTGCGGTGCTACTGAGTTCAACCGAAAAGCAGGATGAGCACAGGCACAGTGACAATGCAACAATGTCCCAGCTATTCAGAGCATGAATGGAGCTAGTGCATGACTGCACAAAATTCATGTGCCCCAAGTCCTCTCCTGGTTCAGTTCTGCAGAGGGTTTTATACATCTGTCTAGGTGAACTGGAGCAAAATCTGAGCCAACAAACCATGGAACAGAACATTCCCAAACTCTGAGAGGTCCAGATGAATTTGCCCAGCCCAGAAATCCCAAATCCAATCTTTTGTGAATTTTGGATCTGGAGATCAAGTCAGAGCTGTACTTCATGGTTTGGTCCCATCTTTAATATACAGAGAAAAAAATATCAGCCCTTAAAGCAATTCTTTTTTGTCTTGCATGACTGCCTTTCTGATTTCAGGACTTCAGTGATGACTAAAGACGTGGTTGTTACTGACTTGACCTCTCCCAGCAGAGGCATCTTCTTACCTACGTGTTTCTTTGGGAGGCAATTATTTTCTTCCTGCTTCTGAGGTTTGCAATTTTGGAGCTAGTGCTTTCTTTCAAGCTCCCACAACCCTCTCAGGAACCTCTCCAGGTAAAAGCAAACATTATCTCAAAGGAGTACTGAGGCTTTTATTACATCCTGACTTCACTTCTGTAATTCGTTATTTGCTGATCTGCCTGCCATTTCCCTGAGGTATTTGCAGCTCACATTGAACTTCACTGTTGAAACCTGGATTTCTGAGCATTTTGCTTCTTTCCTGAGAGAACTTCTCTGATTTCATCCTGGTAAAATGGTGGTTTCAGGCTGAAATTAATTTTCTACTTATCAGCTTTCAATAGGTCATTTCCACTTCTCACCATTTTATTTTCCTGTTACTTCATTTGCTGTGTCTTACCTAGTACTGATGACAGCCTTCTCCTCCTCAGTTGCTTTTCATCTCTTTCTTGTTTCTGAACCAGATTTACTGGTGAACATGTCAAAAACTGCCAAAACCCCATACTGTGAGCAGGCCCTACAGTGACTGAGTGCCCTCACCTACTGGTTCAGGTTACCCAACGTGGAGCCTGGTAAAGAGGGAGATTGACCAGGACTGGTTCCAGCCTCTCTTCAATTCTTCTGACAGGTTTTTCTTGCCTTTTCTCTCCTTTCTATCTTTGTCAGTGGTGAATCTCACACCTGTACAAAAGCCAAGTGCATGACTTATTTGCCACACGGTTGGCATGGTGGACAATTCCTGTTTCAGTTGTCTCCAAAGGCATAGATAGATACATATAATAGACTGTGAAAGACACAAATGCTAAGTCCATCATATGGATTTTCTAGCCATAGCTGAAGAATCTAAGAAGCCTCATTTGGGGAGACAATACTTGCATAAGGGTAGCTGTTTTGTTGCATACTGAGATTTGCTACAACCTAATGAGCAAAGTTTAGAAATCCCTTTAAAAGACTGTAAGTTTCTCTGCAAGCTACATGCATCAGGTCAAAGCCTGCCCCCAGATCCACCTCCTTTGTGCAGGTCCTCTCAAACTGCAAAGGGAAAAGAGCACTTATTTTGGTTTGTCTAGGGGAATAGTCAGAGGAACAGTCACAAAACTGGCGTTGCCTGCCTCAGCCCCTCAGCCACGCTAAGAAGGTGGGTGCATTTGGTGGTGACCTTTGGCTGGAAGATCCTCCCAGTTGGTGACCAAGGCTGTTCTGAAACTTCCTCTACTCTGCTCCTAGAGGTGAATGGTGATGGGAAATCAGCTGTGCCCTACTTTTGGAGCATGCTGAAATCACTTCAGCAGTGCTTATGGATGATTTAGCTTCTGGAAAGCATTCAAACAGTCCAGATAGGTCTACTCTTGTTCATCTCCACCTGAGAAGCAGAGTAACTCTGCTGGCATGGAGCCAGAGCCACATTACTCCTGTTGAACAACTTGGGGCACGTTGAGCTCACCCACTGCAACCCAGCGGAGTGTCCCCAGCCTGTGGCACTGGCGCTGGGCACGTGTTCCAGAGTGCTGAGCATGGGATAAAAACCTAGACGGAGGCAGTGGAAGGGAGTGGGAAATCCCAGGATGCCATTCCTTAAGCAGGCATATCCACATCACTCTTCAAAGAAGCCTGAAGCGTTTCTAGCCGCTGCCCAGAAATGGGGCCTAAGGTAGTCAAACCTGCCATCTGCTCCAACTTGCTAGAATGCTAAATACGAGCATTTGGAAACCACAGCCGTTTGCTTCTAACTCTACAGGCATCTGCTTCCCAAGCACAGATCAAAACCACCCGGGCCATTGATTGTGCCTCCCCAGTGCAAACTCATCCCGCACTTTCTTCATGCTTGGTTGTGCCTTCATGCATGCAGACGCCCACGCCCTCCCTCAGGACTGCACAAACATCTACCTCTGCCTGGTTTGTTTTGCCTCCACCTCCTGATAAATCTTGCCCACCTCTCCCTTTCCTCGCAGAATCCCAGACATCTGATTTCGTTCCTCCTGTCTGGTCCTTGTTGCCAGCACTGCTGAGTTCTGCCTTTTCCATACTTGCTCCACAATTACAGGGGCAGCCTGTCCATGGAGACTGCACTGAGCCCATATCCAGGTCACAGACCTAAAGGTACAAGCAGGGTCCTCTCTTCTGCTGCTCCCTAAGAAAAGTGAGGACCACAGCACGCCACAAGCATCTACCTTGGCATGCCCTGAGAGCCAACCAGAGAAACTATGCGAGATGATCGTGCTGCACCAGGGGGCTGGCAGGATTCCTTAGCTGTACTTCCAGATTTTGTAACATTTGGATGGCTTACCGAAGACAGTGAAAGTCTGATTTCAAAAGCTGGCTGGATTCCATAGGAAAACACTTTTAAAATTAGCTCTTTTTAACGACGCTTTCACATTTCGATGGCTGATGTATCGGTAGCAGCTGGGCTTAGCACCTAACTCCTGACTTGGTTTGAATAAACCAAACGCTTACTGATTGGTCCACTTCCAGTCTTCACATGGAAGCAAAATACAACAATGAAAGGCAAAAGATATATACAAAAGCTTTTGGGGCTTTGCCTTGATGGCAGCAATGACAGAATCCATTTTTATTAATATTTTCAATTTTTAGCACTTAGGCATAGCATTTAAAAAAATATGTAGGTCAGATCTGGGTCTCACGTAAAGTCGGGAACAGCTTTTTTACTAATTTCGATGAATTTAAAGTTTCCAATTTGTATCCAGCATTAGCATTGTTAATAATTTTATGGTGAATATTATGACCTATAAAAGGTTTTTTACATTCAACTTACTACCAGAATATGACATTTTAAAATGTTTCTAGCTGATACATGTACAGATAAGATCTCAAAAGTGTGAACCCTCAGTATGTTAATGCAGAATATAAATAACAACCCAAAGGTAATATTTTCATATTTCATTCCTTAACCCAGTTTTGGCCTATTTTGGGGTTCCATGCACTATTTTTTAAAGCCTGTGTTTGGCAGAACAGCTGATCTTTGTTGTGAACACTTGGAATAATTATTCCAACACCAGGAAGTTGTCGTTCATTAGCTCAGACTTCTTTAGGTGATTTTAATTTTTATTTCACGGATCCCTGATATAAACAGCCTTGATAACGTATCAGTAGTATCCTAAATTTTAGGCAGGTCTGCCATTCTCCCCCAAAACCAGGCAATTCAAGAAGTCCGACAATCTTACCCCCGGCTTCTCTTTTCCTTTTGCTGCTAGAGGCCACTTGCACAGCAGATATCTGCATTGGTACCTACAGTACCAGGTCATCCTTGTGTGCTCTGAGCCAGGCAAGACCCTGGAGGGGTCTGACCCAGGCACGTATATCACGGAGCAGATTACTAATCCCACCTACTGACAAAGAAAGAAGAAAGCAAACAAGAAACGCAGCCTGGGGAGGAAGCTCCTTGTAATGCTGCAGTTTTTACACCTATTTATGTACCATCTGTTGGTCAGGGTTGTGCCTACAAGTACCGACTAGCATTTAATTTGAATGGGCCTGGAAAAGCAGAGCGGAGGGATAGTAAAGCAGCGGTGGAGAACACAGGCATCATTTTTTGCAGTGTGATGCAACAGCGACTTGGTATCTTACTGCATTTATTCATTCATTCATTCATTGTAAGGGGAATTTTTCAGCCGCCTTTTCCTTCCTGTCTGCAGTATGAACCACAGCACCGTTTCGCAGCCACCTAATGAAAGCTATGCAGATCTCACCATGGATACCCATTTAAATACAGAAGTCACAGGACAGTTGCTATTTGTGTGCCTGAATGGAAGTCTATTGTGTTATTTTTTTTTGCTCCAGTGAAGCAGAACAAACCCTTCTTTTTCTTTGTTTATATGAGATGAAGAAACATACTGGTACTGGCTTTCAGATGAAAACTCTTAGTAGTAGTGAGTTCCTGCTCACTTTGAGAACATCTGGGAATACAGAGACAGCCAGTCCATCCTACTCCTACACTTAGGCAACATACCTGTGATGTTAAATACCCTTTCCTTTGATTATACCTCATGCTGTAGTCCCTTGTGGTCCAGGACTGTTTCTTTTCTCCACTTGCCTATATCTAGAAAAAACAGCAACTTTCAGGCACTACCCAAATACCAATTTTTGATATTTTATATATATAACGTATAAAATATCATGCAGGGAAATGAAAATTTTTTTAGTTGAGGTATTGAATCAAACCTCAGAAGACCTCAGCCTTGTCTCAGAGGGCCTGTGTCATCTTTGGCGCATAACCTCTCTCTGCACTTTGGCTTTCTATCTGTATTTTTAATTTGTTTTGCCACAGTGTCCTTGTCAGAGACTAGGTGCTCCTTGTGTTTGTGTTGTATAAACATATAAGCAAAAGATAGTTCTTGCTGCAGTAAGTTCACATACTCAGAAGGAAACATTTTCTGAGAAAAAAAGTAAAATTAAGAAGGAAAGGAAAAAATATGGACATGCGTAATGTATTTTCAGTAACATCTGAGAAGACGTATTCTCTGTACAGCCTTCTGCACAAGTCAGTGCACAATGCAAGGCCAGTGGTTCTCCACGTGAGACAATTCTGCCCTGCCTCTCAGCACGACTAGTTAGCCTGCCTGGTATTAAACTAGCATCAGCAGACTGCTTCTGGTGCTGAGCCAGCTCAGGTGTCTCTACACAATGTGCGCTGGCTTTATTCATCTGTTCAGAGGGGGCACGCTTACTCAGAGCAGATCTGAAGCCTACATTCTCACATGCAACTTCGGCTTGTTTTAAGACCTCTGATTTTTTAAAAGGAGGTTAAAGCACTTTCACCATGTTAGCATCAATCAATTTTTTATATATTATTTTAAAGGACACTAAGATAAGTCTTGTCTTGGGGCACATCTTAAAGGACACTAAAATTCACCTTGCAGATTAAGACACCTGGTAGGTATCCACATGTGAATTGGATGTCCAAGCTTCCATTACAGTCAGTGGAGTCCGGAGATCTGCCCACCTCACCCTAAAGTAGACCTCTCAGCACACAAACCAGTTGGCTATGCTTAGATGTCCAGTGCCAGCTTTGCTTGTGGTATCCAAGACATTTACACAGAATTGCCAAATATTAAACATGACCTTTCTCCTTCTGAAGTGGCAGTTGGAAGTTGGGGCCTATTACAGGGCATCTCAAATGGCACTAAACAAATATACATGGGCAACTGAATCAGTCAGCTGGATAGCTCTCCAGGTTTCACTGCCTATGATGGGAGTCTGGAGATACCCCATGCATAGACATTTAATCCATGAGATAAATGCCACCCTGAATGTCACATAAGAAGAGGACTGTCTGACAATTTTTTTCCTTCCCAAAGGGTGGGAAGTTTGGCTCCAAGTTCCAGATCAGCTTCTCCCCAGAGCATCTTTCCTCCCAGAAAACATCATGAGGCTCACCCAACTCTTCGTGACTTTCCATACCTCCAAGCAATATCCAGCCTGCCTTTAGCCAATGCACTGACATGGTTTTGTATACTGTTAGAATTAATTTAACTATAATGTAAGCCGCTGGAAAGTAACAGTGTTTATCCAGGACTCAGCACCTCCCAGGCTTTCTCATTATTTACATAGTGTTTATATTGCTCAGTGGTGCCAATCAGGGTAAGTATTTATTGCTGCAGGGTGTTTACTGCTCCATATCTGAGTATAGCTTCTGCCCTGAAGAGCTTACAATTTAATTATAAAACAAGATGCTGGGAGTTTAAAAGAAGAGAGAAAGTTGATGAGCAAAAGAGGTAACAGTACTAGTCACAAAGTCGGGAGAAGCAAAATTTTTTTCATCCCACTCTTTGTTTATTTTAAAAAATTATATGCTTTTCAAGTAAAAAAAAAACCAATCCGCATGCTTCACTTCTCTTTTTCCCTTTCCTGGTTCTCAATGCAATTTATATTTCTCAGTAGAAAGACTGCACTTCAAATAATTTTAACTTTCCATTTAATCCAATTTAAGATTTTTTTTCACGTTTATAACTTCCACCTACTTACATACCATTGGTTCAGGTCTGTCTCTCACAAGCTTGGGGATGGATTATCAGCAGGGACATACAAGGCCTTTCTTTCCCTGGTGGTCTATGAAGCAAGGCAGTTCACATTCTTCCATTTTGTTTCAGTTCCTCTTGGTTTATTTGCCTGCCTGTGATCCAGCCTCCAGGCTGGATCATGTATCAACATGTAGGTTTCCTACTGGCCCCTCAGCAAGACCTCCTCTGGATCTCCTCGGGCTATCAGTCCTGCTGTGCTGTCTTGGGACATCACCCACCATTATCGCACACACTCATCCCCACTGAGTTCCAGCTCACCTCTATCTGCCACCCAACTCACTTCATAGGATCCAAGGATACACTTCCTCAGACACAAGATCACTTTTACTGTTAATTTAAAAAGATAATTTGCGTTATCTCTGCAGGATACTCCCCACTTATTACTCAGTTTGATGAAAATCAGAAACATATGACTACAAATATTATCCATACTACAGCAGACACCAAAATGTGCTAATATTGTGCATATTAGGAGCAATACAGGAGAAGAGGTGCTAGAAGTGCAAAAGCCATTAAAGGCAGCATTAAGCTTTTTTAAAAATCACTGTGTATTGAAAATCAGGGATTACATGTACACTACATGCATTTGCACAGTTCACGTCCTATTCAAATTTCACAGATGTACTCTCAGAGCTGTTCTCTCTCCAGATATGGAAGAGGCACAGAATGTTGGAGGGAAACACTTTGCTTCTGTGCCAGAAAGCTGGTTGTGAAGAAAACGTCTCTTAGATGCGTAGGTCATATAGCATTTGTCTCACCTGGGCTCATCCTTTTGCTACCAGGCATTGGCCTTTGCCAGGGAGCCTGGCAATAAGGCAGAATATTTTCTGACACATATTTATCCTGAACCACCCGCACATTTCACAGATGCTACCAGATATGCTCCCAGCCCCACAGACCTAACTCAGAACTGACCTAGCTGTATTGAGGAGAGAAAAAAAGAGTATAAACGTGTTTTTCACTACTGGGCAGTTCTCATGGTGATTTTATTCAACTATAGTAATACCAAAAGGATGAATGATATTAAGTTTGTGTCCAAAGCCAGTGTTAGCTGACCATGCCAGTAACAGCAATTATGGCTGCCTGCCACCAGGAGAGAAAAGCTATGTTATTTCCCTGATGCATTGAATTTTCCAGTGTTGCATTTAGCCTAGTAAACAGCCAGCTGGAGCTTGCTATTCATGATTCCTATAGTATAAACTGGTTTTGCTTTTGCTTTTAAAACAGATTTCTATTTCCTCTCTTACACTGAAGGGGAAGTTAGAATTGAGATTGCACAAAAACTCTGCATAAACGATACTGTCTTTATGCGTACCTTGAAGTGCACAGTGATTTCCACACTGACCTAAGTATACCCACTTTAGATGTCTAACACGTGTCAGTAGGTTGCAATGAGACATCTGTAGCAGTCACCATTCGTGGGGTTTCCTCCACTGTTTTTACAGGTCATTCCACTGCCAAAGTCTGGCACACATGATCCACTCAGGGGTGGCCACAGCTCTCAGCCTGATACACCCAGATAGTTGTACTTTCATCTCAGTGTATCTTTTCTGACTTATTGTAGTTCAACTTTGGTTTATCTTGATGCACTGGGCTGAAAACTGTAGTGATACAGAAACTCATTCTCTTATAAGCAGATCAGACGCCCTTGTTTCTTGGGCAGCAACGACTGTTAGGGCAGTCTGGGCATCAGTGTAGCTTCAGTTCCAGAGTTAATCCATTGCCACCAAGTGCTTGGCTCTGCTCAACCTGTGGATGATTTAAAAACCTACATTTCTCAGCCTGGGTGATTCCATTAACCAAGCAGGAGCTACAAATACTAATCAAATAGCAAACACTCCTTTCCACCTGCTTGGAGCCATCTACTCTGATAAAGCATGACAGAGACTTAGCAGGGAGAAGTAAGGCATGGGTTAAAGAAAGAACCCATCAATATGATTGAAAAAACCCCACAAGATCCTAGGAAGGGGGAAACTTCTAGACTGGAAGAAAGATAGCAAGTTTTCAAGTAAACCAGCTGCCATTAAGCATTGCCATTGCAATTTGGAAGAGGAGAGACTTCGTGCTGATGCCAGCATCACAGCTGAGTCAAGGAAGCACTAGGAAGACAGGAGGAATAAATTCTAACCCCCTGCCTCCTTAGAGATAGTTGCTTAAGCGAGAGCTCTCTTCGAGAGTTTTGAAGCAGACAGCAGCCTGAGCAGAAGATGAGGGAACAGATCAGTCAGAAATTTTTATGAGAGCAACAGCAATTTGGATAGGAAAATGCTTCCTCTGAAGAATGTCCTGAGGATCAAGCTGCTGTAGTTAGAAACATGTTTGAGATGCCAAGACCACTACCTGAAGCTTAAACTGAGAAGAGAGCATTGTGACTTCTCAAATAAGATTTGACTGCATATCCTTCTGAGCATTAGAAAACAACAGGTGTGGAAACCCTCCCTCTTCAAATTAACCAGAACCTTTCTGCTGGCTGAAAACCAGAAATGAATCCCCATGTCGTGGAAAAGGGCTCTGCAACAGGGAAAAGGAGTCATAAGGCTCCATTGAATAGATCATCTGAACAACTTCCAGGATTCAGCAGCACGAAGTGATTTTTTTACAGGCCTCCAGAGAGTAACCATCTTCTCCAGCTGAGAGGGAAGAGGTGTAAAGAACAATCAGACATGACTTTACAGAATATCAACACCTAATGGTCTTTTCTAGTGGAATCATTGTTTCTTTCTCTGAGGGCCTGCTTGCTTTTGCAAAGCACAAGAGACGTGTCAAAGAATGCAATTAGAGTGTGTGTATGTTATACTGTATCTGTAAATTATGGGCATAAAATATCTGAAGACAGGGCAGCAGAGGTTTCCATAAATAAACCCTAACTAACTACGATGTATGGCAATTTAGAAGTATTTACAAGCAAAGCTAGCCAAGCGCAAGACATAAAGCCACTGATCACAGCTCTGCCCCTCCACCCCAGGTGACAAGGGTAGGGATCCTCCTAAAAAGGAGTTCAGAGACAACCAGCTCTGCTCTGTCCTTTTTTTAACCCCTTTCCTTAGAATTATAGGGAACTTGGAATTGGTTTATCAGAGAGCAGGCAGAGGCTAGTGGGCATCTCTGGACCAAAAAAAAAAAAAAAATCTATCTTGAAGTATATGTGCAACTGCAGATAAAATTCACAGTAAAATTAATTTAATTAATTAATTAATTATAAGTATTCAAGAATGATCTGTAGATTTTCAGGACTGGATGTTACCAATTCCATTGACTACAGACCCTGCTTTCATGTGATTCGTATTTGTGATGCATAAGCTGCCACTATTTTTATTTACATAGCAGAGTACAGGTGATCTACAACAGAATTAGCTTTTAGACATTTCAGCATGTGAAGAATGACACTTTTTTTTGACTTATCTAATAATCACCTTGAGCTCTGCAGCTTCAGGAGCACTAAGCCTGTAATTCAAAAGGATATGTGAAAAGAAAGAAACCAAAAGGGCCTCCAGTCCTCACTGATGAATACAACTGGGGTTTTCCTGCCACCTTTGCTGCTATCCTCCCTAATCACCTCTTCTAGCAAAAAAACTTTTTGCATCACTAAGAAAGATGCAACCACATAATCCACTCATAAGGTGTAAAACTCTCAAAAGAATCCCTTTTGCTGGATATGTTTAATTATAAGCAGTAGGGTGGATCAGTTCTTGAAGCTGTGAACAAACCCTCAAGGCCAGGAACAATCAACTTCGGGGATGCTGAAATCAAGTGCCAGGCACTGTACATCCAGTACTCTGAAAAAGGATACATGGTCTCCTTGTTCAGACTGAGCAATTTTGGTGCATCTGAAAAAGAGTGTAGCACAGTCGCCTGGAGCCAATTTTGCAATTCCACTGTTCTTGGCATGGTCTGGGCAGTCCCTTCCCAACTACACAAGCTGCCAGTGGTCCTAAAGGACTATGATAGCAGCTGGGAATCACTAGCACTGAAAGGGTGTTTTGGATACACCCCTTTCTATCCTGAGCTGCAATGACCACAAAAAGCAGTAGCATCAGAGATTACTGCAACCCACTATGCCCTTAGGAACTCCCGATAAAAAAGACTATCCAGAATGCTGACATTAAAGCATCTCTCAGACCCTACAACTAGTCCACGGTATTTCAAAGTATTTTTTAAACTATTAATAATAGTCACTGTTTTATGGCATTTGAAACGCTAAACTGTGTCTGGATTTCTTGTATCTTTACCACAGTCTCCATCAAGTGCTCTTTATAATAAACTTGAAACTTTTAGCCACTTCACTAAAGATAACCTGTCTTGTATCCAATACACATGAAATAGCAGTCTGCAGCAGTTTTCTTCTGTGGTGTTAGGGTAAATTTACACCCTCAGCATCCTGCTGTTGTAGGTATTTGATGGGGAAGGAGAGGAAGGAGAACCCCGAAGCTGCCCAGTTATAGCAACATCACTCGGACCATGCAGGCTACACAAGAAATCCCAACTGAAGAGCGAAGGACAATGTACCTCTTCACCTCCTCTGTCAGTACAGTCTTGCCTGTCTGCTAATGAATCAGACTGCGCTGTCACCATGCTGCAAGTATGACCTCTTAGAAATATCAAAGTCCAACCCTTACAGCTCTATTACAAAAAACAAATAAGCCCAGCTTCATAATCCATCCATAGCCCAATTTGATGGGAAAAAAAAATCTCCTTCTGCCCTATGCTAACTCAGATACTTATGTGTAAATACAGGTGTGAGTAGGATGCACACCTAGCACAGATTTAATGACACACCTATCATCTGAAAACGTGCACTTCTGTAAAAGGCAAGGTGAGGACTCCAATTTCGCTGTCCTTTAACACTGTACAGTCATTTATACAGTGAGAAAGGAGTATCTCTACAACCAATCAGCACTACAGTTTCCAAGTTCAAATGAACATTCAAGAAAAGTGAGCACAGAATCTGCTAACTCTTCATTACTAAGTTTTACCATTTTCAGATGTGTTTCTTTATCCATTGAGGAATATATGCCCATGAATAAGAGCTAAAGGATCTTCATTATCGCTATAATTGAACAGATACACTTGTGATTAATTCTCTTTTAAAAACTCTTCTGCATTTCTGTGTCACAGAGAGATATTTGATGAAGAGTTAAAGCAGAAAACCACATTTCTCCAAGTAAATGGAACATTTAGGAAAGCTCTGTGATTTAAATTGTGTTCTATGTTAATAACACCCCCCATAATATTTAGTGATATGACTAATGCTAGATTCAGGGAAGTGTTGCTTTAGAACCACATTTTTTGTAATTAATGTTTCATTTGGCTTCAATAAACTTCAAAAGAGAGACACTTCCTGAGTTTACGTTTGGTCTTCTGTACATAATACTCTGTTATGACAGGCAGGTCATATCAATATATGCCTTGTATAGAAACATTTGATATCCATAGCTTTGCAAATCATTCATCTGGTGGCCTGTAATTTTTCATGCAATTTTCTTCACAGATCTCCAACACAATTGAGAAGGAAAGAATCAAAATTGCATCCAAGAGCAAAAAAAATAGAAACAGAAAATCTTTTTATAATCTGTGAGAACTTGAGCAGGAAATACAATTAAAGATGCTCATGTTTGAAATGGGAAGTTTGGGAAATAAAAATATATGCATGTATGGTCCCCACTGAATCTTACTATAGGGCTCAAGAAGACAGAAATACAAAATTATAATCATTTTTCAGAGCAGACACAACTTTTGCACAGAACCAGTTACAAGACTGAGCGCAAGTATCTTCATGCCTTAGTTTGCCACCTGTTGATTGGGGATAAATACACTCAGACTTTACACAGTGGTTACAATGGTATTTAAAGAATGTTATGAAGTGCTCAGAAACAATAGTGATAGAATAACAAGAATAAGTACAAAGGCAGAAAATCGCTAACATGCTTACTGCTAAGAAAATGTGAGCTGATTTCAGATCCCTTCAGAAAATTCTTACTCAGCCACAAAATTTATATAAATTATATGCTTTCTCATTAAGGTTTAATTCACTTTTAAAAATGGGTTCAAGCTAAAGAAACAAATATTGTCACAGATGAACAATAACTAAATTGAAGACAGTATATAGCTCAAACCTGGAACGTGAGCGATCTGATTTCAAGCCCTGGCTCTGCTACAGACCTGCTATATATAGACAGAGTGAGGCCTGTATACTAGTCAGTTTGATGATAGTGTAAACTCCGTGAAATAGAATGGTAATTTTCAGAGTTGTGATTATGCCCAATTAACAGTAATTATTACTGTTAAATCATCTCTTGAACGTTTGTAATCAGCTGCTGTTAACAACGGTTTTAATATTTATGGTACCATCTACAGCTTAGACCTTTTTACACTGTGTAAATGAAAACCAAGGTTTAATGATGGCCGGCGCCTACACCACAACCTTATTTTAAAATGGTCTCTATGTCTTAAAGAAGTATGACTAACCCGCTGAAGGGACAAGGCTAGAGGGAAAAATTTGCTAAGTGTGGTTTTGTTTGAACTAGTTCTACAGCAGCACTTTACAATGTTTGTTACCAAACACAGCAGCTGATCGAAGAAAGTCAGAAAGTGCGCATGTTCATGTTGCCAATCATATGTGTAGGTACTCAGCGCTGCTGTCTGTGCATTGGAATATCACTGCAGTCAAACTCAATTTTGGAACTGGATATAATTAAGAAATTGTCTCATGATAGCCTCGCCACTATGCTATAAATGATTCTTCAACTAGAAAAGAAACAGATCCAAATTATTGCATCAGTTTTTATCAGGACTGTATACTCTGTATTTACACATCTGCACTTAGTTGAGAAAAAGATTTTGTTCAAACAAATCAAGTAAGAAGAAAAGTTACATTGGAACGTATCTCTGGCTACCTCATCTGAATCTGGAACATTCCTACAGTTAGACCTGCATGAGTAACAGGGACCATAGATCTATGTGAGCAATAATGAACTTTTATCAGCTTACTTGATAATTAATTTTCAATTAGCTACAAAAGGAAGCCTGAACATTTCTCTAAACTATAGGATTCCACATAGAGCCGAGACTCAAATGCAGGTATCTTGTATAATTTTTTGGCAGGTCACTTAATCTCTCCTACTTTCCCCTCCCTTTGGAAGCAGGATTTAGTTTCTCCTCATCTTTGTCTGCTTTGACTGTTGAGACGGTAGTCTACTTGGAATAGGGACTGTCTTTTACACAGAGAGTCAACTATTTACTTGTGACCTATGAAAGATACTGATATAGAAATAATACATATTTAAAATGCCACTCATCAAATCAATGCAATGCAGAATGATTACTGGATTCTATTTAAGTTGCAGTTTTATGACAGGAATAGCCCATTGCGAGCAATCATTTAGTATCTTACGTTTGAAAAGAGCTCTCTCTTCCTGAAAGCATCAGGAATTGTAAAATATTACTTGGCTCGTAAGATCTCACAAACTGCAAAATATTGAGTGGTTTGTGGGTTTTCGCAAGCGTTCCAGGTCAGCAATTCTTAAATACTGGTGATTCGTGAAGCCTTATCCCATAGGTCTGCAGAATAAAGTATTTTGAGAATGCAACTACTAGAGTGTGTTTTAAAGGAGTAAAAAGGGGGGGAAGGTAGCCCAAGACAGGAACTTCCTTACAAAGCAGAAATCTAGTCCTGTTTCAGTGGAAGTTTTTATCACGTCACCTGAGTGCTTCACAAATTTTAATAAATTAATCCTCTATGCTCTTGTGAGAAAGGAAATAGTATCCTTTGTATTATACTTAGAGGAAATCATAAAGACTGTAAAGCCCAAGCATTCCAGTACATTTAGTGATTTTTAAGGCTTTGAGTTTCTAACTGCTCAATTCTAGGTTTAGCTTCTAGGAATACTGTATTTTTTGCAGTTCCTCTTCGTAAGGACTTATCTTAAGTATACTAAATACCTCATTCTTTTTTGCTGAACTAGGAATCCCGATTTAAAAAACCTTACAAAATATAATTTTAACAATATATCACTAATACATAGTCCCTTCTACATCTGTTTGACCGCAGATCAAGAAAGAACCAACTAGTTAGTCTAATCTTGCTTGATTTTTGTGGACTAACAATCCTATTGTTCATGCACATTGTTCCTTCAGAGATGCATTCTCTCTCTAGACTGCTGAGTTTGAGCTGTATAAAAAATGGGAGTAGTTTCTATTACCACACAGCATCCATTGTCGATTTGTAATGTTTTACTCATATTTGTGCACACATTCCTCAGCTACCAGCATACCAAGGAAAAACTCAAATCTCTTTGATCTCAGCAGTGTGCAATTAAAAAATGTAAGCATTCAGTGATTAATTTCTACATCCCCCACACTGAGAGAGAATTAGAAGTGGCCCAGGCAAGTAGAAAACTCGTGTTTATGGAAAAAAAGTGCACTAGTTTGACTGTTACTCAATGACAATAAAACTTAACAATAAGGAAATAAAAATCATAAACCAAACACATATATATCGATATGTCTATCAATAGATAACATTTTTGTAACATTGGGCTTTTAAAAAATTTAGTCTCAGGGTATTTTTCTCCTTTAATAACACAGTTAAGCTGCCTTGGGAAAAAATCCCAACCAACCAGAACAAACCCGATCCATTAAAGAAAACTCCTACCTACAGCGAGGCTGTCTCCATGTGCTGGTCTTCGACACCAGTCGGTCGTTTTCTCTCTCACACACACTCCCTCAGTTACAGAAAGGGAGAAGATGAGCTCTGCCATCATAAACCCCAAGTTAGCAGAAGGACGGATACAGTGCAGCCTTCTTATTGGTCTGATGTGTTTGGTTTTCTGCCCAAGTGTTGCATGGGGGTACGGCTTCGGGGGAGACATGAAGACTGTATGTCTGAAGGGGTAAGTATCAGGAATTTTGAGGCCCCACTAGAACAAGGGTATAATGGGGCTCATGATGTTCAAGCGCTTAAAATTAGACCTTTCTTTTTTTCCTTTTCTTCACAAGAACTGTAGTCTGCTGAAAAATAGTCTGGCATTAAAGAACAAAATTATATTGAGCTCCTTTATAAAATAAAAAAAGAATTAGGAATAGCAATTGTTTCACTGTTTTAGACTTTTAAGTCATCAATTCTTTATATAGCAGCTGCACAGTGACCACCTAATGGATCAGTCATACTTCCTGCACTGCTTGAAGTATCTTCTGTCCTTCTAAATACCTGTGCTCAAAGCTAACTTTTATTCCTTTTCCTGATCAGGCTCTACCCTAGCCATCTTCCTTTGCTCAGGGTTTCTTCCTCGTAACAATTCTGTAAAACTGAAACAACTTACTACGGAAAACACCACCTGTGCTCGCAGAAGCACTTGTTTGCCCAAGAATGAACGCTCAGACACACTTCCCTCGGACGAACAGTAAAGCTTCCTGTCTGGTGAGACCTGCCCTCATTTCAGGCACGAGGATGCGCTTTATTGCCTCTACTAGCTAGGGATTTGGAACAATACAGCGACCTTGAAAACAGTTCCAAAGGGTACTTGGGTGTCATTGGAATAGGTCTTCTAAGTTAATTGCAGTATTGTCTCTATGGGAATTTCTAGCAGATACCCTCAAGGCAGCAATATGACTCTTATCAGTAAAGATTACAAACAGGATCCAGAAAGCCCTATCTGGATTCATTTCTGAGATGCAGAGATAGGCAGCAATGCATGGTGCAGATAATTACTGCCAGCTGGTTGTGAGGCGATGTAGTTTTGCCACGTTTGAGGTAGATGGCAAGCCGAGGACTGGGAGCAGCCCTGGAAGACAATTCTTTCTAGCGGTTTGTTGTTTTTTTTTTTAAGTCCCAAGAAGAAACAACGTTTTCCATTTGCCTAGTTAACTGTAGTTAAAAACAAATTATGATCTGCACTAAATAACTAGAACTGTTTGACAAGACTTGTTCGTTCTTTGGTCAAACAAAAGGAACTCCTGAATTTCTTGGAATTCACTGCAGTTTTATATAACTGAAGATACGCTCTATTCCCCAGCTTGTTAAACTGAGGCCGGGAAGTCAGAAGAGTCCTACCGAGAGAAGGGCCTCCTGGCTTTCATAGCCCACATGAAACAGAGGGCTCTCTCATGAAATATTCTTCCCCTAAAATCCTCCTATTTATCACTTCCTTTTGAAGCCACAACTACTCAGCCTCACTCCACAGAAGCTGCTGTATTAAGGGCTAGAATATTCTGTGGCAGGGTCTGTCATTTTGGACAGGCATCTGGATCCACCCATTGCTGTTGCGACAGCGCTTCAGGCGGCGACAGCGCGCCCCACCTCAGCGGAAAGGCCCGACGGCGTCCCCAGGCTTGCAGCCCTCAGTAAAGGCAGGCACCGGTAAGGCACGCTGCCGGGCCTCGCCGCCACACGGGCAAGCCGTTGAGACCCATCCTGTCCCTTCCCAGTT
>NW_008824941.1:5617533-5617799 GCF_000699105.1 Pygoscelis adeliae
AAGCAGCTGCCACACAAGCAGTGTTTTGCCCCTAGGAGTGTGTTGTCGTTGGGCCTTCGCTGGCTGCTTCGGCTAAGTTGTTTTCACTCTCGGTTTCAGTTCGTGCAGATGCTCAAAATTACTGTGTAGCTTTGTCCACAGTTTAAACAGATGCGCACTTGCCAAACAATGTTGTACAAGATTCCTCTGTGGCAGATAAGTATGATTATTTTTATTCTGCAGGTAAGGGAATTGAGGCAAAGTGGTTAAGACTTGCCCTTGGCCAC
>NW_008824941.1:5617812-5635648 GCF_000699105.1 Pygoscelis adeliae
AACAACTGTTTAAACTTGAGTCACGGTTGGGGTAAAACCATGGGAATTCTGGCTTCCGATCTTGTCTCTTGTCTCTGGCCTAGTTTTGTTGGCCTCCATCTGAATTGTCCTTAGTAAAATTGGAGTAGGAATCTTTCTAAAGTACTGCCTCAAGATCGCTATTGAAAGGCTCTAACCTTTCATGTGGTTTAAGTTTCATGTCAAACTTAGCTGTTTTTTAAGGATTGGATAAATTTTCTAAGGCCAAAGCACGTTGTGTTCTTTTTTTAAACTTGCTGGGATTTCACAACTCTAGGGTTTTGATTCTGATTTGGTAACTGTTTTTATCAGTTGAACTTTCACTTGTTCCCTGCTGACTTGTAAGCATTTCTTCAAGTTTATTCTTGAGATATGAAGCTAATAGCTTAATCGCTCTGGCTATTAGAACAACATTGATATTTTCCAATTTTTTTAAATTATTTTTTTTGCGGGAAGTGAAAGGGAGGAGAAAACTGGGGTGAGGCCTGATAAAGCGCATACAGAAAACAGCACGTATTTTATATGTAATGTCTATAGGAAATTTTAGTCTTCTAGGTGTGTTGCCATTTATCTGTGTATGGAAGCCAAAATTACTCTTATGTTTAATTGGTCTTACATTTTGGGGGAAAAAAACCCGTTATTGAAACTGAAATAAAAGGTTTGCATAAATGAATTAATAGAAAACATTAGACCTCTTGGCTGTTCCTAAATAAGTGATTGTATATTTTCATGGTATATAATTGGGGCCTTAGGTGCACACGA
Source organism: Pygoscelis adeliae (assembly GCF_000699105.1). Taxonomy (NCBI): domain Eukaryota; kingdom Metazoa; phylum Chordata; class Aves; order Sphenisciformes; family Spheniscidae; genus Pygoscelis; species Pygoscelis adeliae. The sequence goes on from NW_008824941.1 coordinate 5,618,593, forward strand.
TGTTATGGGTTAGATTGAATTGTTTCCATTGTAATTCTTTCTGTTTTTTCAAGTGTTTACACACAAATGCCTTAAGGGAATAAAAGTGTCAGCGCAAGTGTGTTCTGCCTTTGTTGCTTTTTATGGCTTGCTCTAGTGCACATATACACATAGAGAGGTATGGATGACTGATAAGTACATATATGTTGTTTAGATACGTGGCTGAAATTTAAATCTGCTTCAGTACAGAGCAAGATGGAAGATCAGGAACTGGAGGCAGTTGTGGGGGTTTTGGGATTTGGGGGTTTTTTGTTTCTTTTTGAGACATGTGGTAACCATGTAGGCAATTTCTGGCTCTGATGTTTTACTTGATTAGAGTGAAATTAACTACTTGGTTTATTTTACTGAAATGCAAAATAAATACAGTCAGGTTTGTCTAATCTACATGTTCTGTGGAGATCTGTTTGCTGCATCTCTTATTAAGTCTCTCATCTGGCGGTGGCTTTGGCTTTAAATCAGTTGTGAGCTTAATTGGCATGGTAATATAAACTCTTTGTTAAATATTTATTACATTACCTCACAAAATGCACATGCTAGACACAGAAAAGGCATGTTTCTGGCCATAGTGCGTGACAAATCTGAAGTGGCAGCTGAAAGGTAGCAAGAAAGGAGTTGTAAAGAACAAAGTAATTAGGTGTAGATGTGTTTCATCAGTTTAATTTTTTTAAACTGGGTGGTTTTTTGGCCCTTCAGCGCTATTAATGTTTAATTCCATGGTGCCTGTATATATTCATCAGACATTCACATGCCCATAAACCAACAGGTAAGGTGCACAAATAAGCATGTAGAGCACTTGACTTATCTCTTCTTGTGCCTGTGTTGGAAGGAGCAGGTTTTGTCAAGGGCAGCGGCCTTATTGGTCTTGAAGAAGAGCATTCGTGTCTTGGAGATGCTCTGTGAAGGAAGGTGCAAAGGTGGCTGTAGAGGTAGCTTACAAATGCAGTGTTGAGAAGGCTATTGCTGGCACAGAGAAAAAGGCAAAAGAGGCCAGATGAAGAAAGCAAAGAAACACAGTTTCAAGTCTGGAGAACATCAAGCTTTGGGAGTGTGATTTTTGTGTGTGTGTACCTGCACATGTGAGGAACTGTTATACGACGTAAGACACTTTAAAAAATGTGGTTTACATAGTGTTCTGTTCCTTTAAGCATTTACTAGCAAAATGACATTTTTAGACAACAAGTTTGTGTAACTCTTGGAAATAACTGTTGAAAATAGTCTTTGGCTGCATTTATTCCTGTATTTATTCAGTGATACTAAACTAACATGAGTATCGCTGGTCTCTTGTATTTACATTCAGAATGGGCATACAGGTACGAGTAGGAAAGGAAGGATGTTACAAAATAGGACGTTGTAAGGAAGAAAATTAACCCCTCCCCCTACAGTTTTGTAAGAGGCAATAGTATGTGGAGAGCTGTGTAGACGATGAGAGTAAAAGCTACTCTTGTAGTAAAGGCCCCAGAAAGGTATTTGAACCATATTGCTCCCAAAGCAAGGCGTACGCATGCTGAATCTAATACTGTCATTTTAGTCCATATAAAACAAGATCGAGACAGGTGGATTTCGCCACGTAAGCCAGTCATTAAATTAGGGAGGGGGAAAGTGATGTAAAACTTAAACTTTGAAATAATGCTAGTTTTATGTGATACCTCAGAAAAGAGAAAGCGCGCGCACACACATCCCCTTCTCCCCCAAACTGGTAATATGCTTTATCAAAGGTACCAGTTGAAAACGTAAATGCAGTTGTAAGCTAGTGCTTTGGGGAAGTTCTGTTTTCTTTTCCTATGTATTAACTCCTCTGTGCAAAATTCAAGGCAAGCTAGTGCATCATAACAGTCAAACACAGAATACCTCTGAGCACTTTCTCTGAATATAAAACTCAGTGATATTTCACCTGGTCAATAAAAATAATTTGGTGCTGTAAATACTGGATAATTGAAGAAGACCTATTGCTATTCCAACAATCTGTTTCTTTCTCTTTAAGGATATGCTGGCTTTGGCTGGCTCATGATAAAAATGTATCTAAAACTGGTAAGTTTGAGGAACTTGTTAGAAACAGGAGACTAGAAGTTCATTTCTGTACCACCCGTTCGGTCAAATTAATCTAGCTAAGTTCCACAAAGTAGTGCAAGAGAGAAACAAATTCTGTTAATTGGTTCATAGCTGATATTTCTTAAGTTTTAGTGATGTGATGGAGCCAAGGATTTATAATCTTCTTCATTGGTCTTTCATATTTGTGTGTTCTGTGTGCGTGTTGCTGTTATGTACCCTTTCTAAAGGAGGGTGTCCCCCCCTCTATTAGGAAGCAGGTGCTACAGAGTAATACCTGCAGACAACAGAGGTACTTTGGAGTACTTAAATTAGGTGTGACTGTAATACAGCATAACTGTGCGATTAGGATAGCCATGGCAGTGTTCGTTCTGTGATGTGTGCTGCTGCAGGTATTTTGTGTCTGGCTATGTGTTTCAGGAACAGCAATTAACTCCAAAATTGGAAGTCTGACGGGGTTTACTAATATGTGGTTAGCTACTTGGCCTAGAACATTGCAGGGAATTGGGGAAACGCTGTTTTGACGCCCTGATGAATCACCAATTTCTTTGAGCCTTAATCTTTTCTAACGCTCGCTTACCATGGAGGGCTGGGCTATGCACATTCTGGATCCCGTCAGTCCAGCTCCTTAATGGGTAGTTGAATGATGTAATACAAAAGGAATCATTCGTTCATAAGCTGAATGGATTGCCGCCTCTGCACTTCCAGCAGCTCTGTTGTTACTCGCGTAAGGCTGTTGGCATGTAAGGAGCTAGTGTCTCCGAGATTATATCCTACAGTAAAGCTTTATTCTGGATTGCCTTTATGGCCATCTAGAGTTCATAGATATCTCGAGTTCAGTGTACATGTATTTAAGGTAATAGTAGCTATACACAACTTTTAGTTCCAGACTGTTGCACATATAGATAGATAAATAGAAACATAGATGCCTATAGATACCTGTAGACGTCCATCTGGCATGGTAACTTATGACGAATTAGACCCAGAATTGCTTTATCTGTTAGGGGCTCCTTCCTAAAATGGCTATATCACTTTCACTATTGAAAATAGCAAGCACTGGTGATATAAAGACTTTGGAAATTACACCTTCAGATGCTGTCAGTAGTTCACATGGGACTTGTTGAGGAATATACTGAGTTTTGAGGTTGTAGAACACAGAGTTATTTTATCTAAAGCTTGTGCTGGGCTTTTTGCAAGTCTGAATGCTGTATCCTTAACTTCGGTTTTAGATTTCCAATGTTTTCTTGCACAAGTGTTAGAATAGTATTTTCCCTTTGCTTAGACTAATTCTCCCTCAACTTCATACCGGCCCCACCCTGCTAGCTTCTGGAAATAAGCAACAATGATGAATATTAATACTTTATTGGTGGTATTCATAAGGCAGACTTCCATCTGTCTTGGTAATGGAGTTACAAACTTACTTCAAAAAATTGTAGATTTCTATTATTCTGTTAAAGTGTTTCTCTATTTCTCGGCAGACCTAATGTTCTGCAATCTATTTTCAAGTATTTTATAATCATAGGATGCCAGTGATCTGACAGAGGGAATCTTGAGAAACAAAGTATTAGTTAAATAGTAATTATGTTGAGGAAAAAATATTTAACCATTTGATAAATCTCACTTGTCAGAAACTTAATGAAGTGCTTGAGAAGCTTCACAGTGAAGTATCTGGGCAGCTTTATGGTTTTGTTTTCGGTCTGTGTTGGTATCCATAAGCATATTTTCACAGGTTGTGGTGATGTCGCAGGTTGCCCCACAACAGAGTCTGACTCTGTTGTTCAAACAAGGAACTGATGAATCAACAGGCCAATGTCCAAAGTAGCTTGCTTTTTTATACCCTGGCGCTGATGGTTTATGCTCAAACATTTTGATGTATCTTACTGGTTTCTGATTCTTGTTCTAGGAATTAGAAAAATAGAGCAGAAGTGAAGAATGCATTGGGGCACAGTTACTTTAAGTGCTGAGGACCAAAGCTTATGAAATAGCTACCTATATGTGCAGAATTTGCAATCTTATCTTGGAGTTTCATTCCCATTCAATGTTGTTGCTGCCTGACAGATAGGGACAGAAAATGGTCAACATGTTGCTCTTTAAAGCAGCAAGGCAAACAATTTGGGCAAAATATCGTTGCCTATGTTGGCGTGTCTCCAAGATCTTGGGTTTGTGTCCCTGTTCCTGTTTAAAGCTTGTTGTCCAATTCTTTATAATAGATGTCTAAAAGATATGTATTATAAAGAAGGGAGGGGGATTTTTTTAATGAATGTGTTGCAGCTTAGCTTATAATCTATTTTGTTATGATTATAACTTTCTATTTCTTAATTAACGTTGTGTATTTTAACTGCCTGGATTTAAGAAATCAGTGGAATTTTTAGGAGGGTCTGTGCTGAGTTATTTTGACTTGCAAGGAAGAATTATTGTCCTTAAATCCAAGCTCAAATATTAGAACAGTCCATCCTTTAACAGTGAGTCAAAACCTGAATTACCAGTAGTTTTGATTACAGTGATACTCTAAAAAGGTGGGGTGCTCTAACTGTGAACAAATGTGCACCCAGTAGGTGATAGTCTTTCATGCAGTGTTTTAAAAGTAAGCAAGAGTTGCTTCTGATTTCAGTGAAGCTTGTAATGGAGGATGGTGACTTTTTTCAAAAGAGGAAGTAATACTAAAATGACTGGATTATTTGGGTTAAACTATTTTTGGCAAAGAGGTTAATGAAATAATCATTGGCAAAAACATGAGCTTCCTTTTCTTCTTGCAAAATCTTAAAGTTAAATGACGCTTCTTCTGCAAGTAGTTTAATTTCACTTTAGAGTTGGTTCTGAACATGTTTCAAAACTTGAACTAATGTATTTTAGGTAAATGAATACCTTTCAAGTAATCTGAAAAAAAAAACCCCAAACCCCAAAGTCTGAGGGGAGTTCATCCCAGGCTGTTTGTTTTGCAGAACAACTGTTTATTAAAATAGTCTTTGCATAGTCAAGGATTATTGTGTACATTCATGTTGGAAGAAAACTTGTTGTTGTACCTTTTCATTTATCACTGTAATTATGAACATCTTATTTGGTTCTGTATATGCCTCTCACCTGGACTTAATGTAGGTGTAGACCCTTTTCTCTCTCACTTGTCTCAGACCTGTTCTGACCGAAGATGTATTCTAGGAGCACTGTAACAGCTGCCCCATCAGTCGGCATCAAATCTTTTCCAGAACTCTAGTTCTGTATGCATTTGAATTTGAGATCCTTGGTGTAAGATTTCTCCTTCCCTGAATTAGGCGTTTTTTGTGTGGTCTGAGAATGTGATGATAAAGAACTTAGCAAATTGGCTTTGAAGCTATGTGTGTGTCTTAAAGAATAATTCAAAGCACTAAAAATATTAAGTGTCCTAGAAGTTCCTAATACAGTTTTTGACCTCCTCTTGCTTAAGCGCAGCACTGATTGCAGACTTGAAACATGGAATCCAAATAATAGCAATATTCTAAGATGGTAAGCCTATTAAGACCTGTTAAAGAACGTCAGACTTCTAGCCTCACCCTTGGAACTGCGCTAAATATTAACCTTATAGCTTCAAGTGATGTTTTTAGTCTTGTCTTTCATCATAAAATACTGCATCCTCTTCTGCCAACTTGTCAATTTTTCTGAAGAAGGTGCTGTCCATAAAATCCTGCCCAGCAGAGTTGGGTTTGTTATTTCCTTTACCTTTGCGAACTGTACTGCCTAGAGTCACAGGCAGCATCGTGAGTGTGCATTGGCCACTTTCTGGTTAGCGGTGTAGTGAAGTACGTGGAAAACTTAAAAGATGGTATTGGTAAATCGGGAGGAGGAACATTCAGTAATTGAAACAAGGAAGTTCGTTGTTCCCAGCATTGCTAAACTGACCCTCTTCATGCACAGCATTTAACTTGTTCCCTCTAAGGAAGTGCTAAAGCTGCTGGTACTTTATCATGTGTTGTATCTTTTCAAGACTTAGTGTTTCTTTGAAGAATTAGGAAAGGCCAAACAGACCATCAATTGCTGCATCTTAGCTTTAAAAGTTTGAAGCAGCTAGTAAAATATTGTAGCACTTGCAGCTGTTTTGTGAAACAAACATTTTTAAAATGACAGATCCGCTTACTGTGAGACTGGCACGCTGAGATGCCGATGAGTCCGTTAGCCAGCAAAGTTCAGTATCTTTTCTAGTTTTCACTCCAGGTCAGGAATCAGTTTCAGTCTTAGAATGAAAACTGCCTCTCATGATGAAAGTGAAAAAGTTAATGTAAACTTTACTGCTCTGTGTGAGCTCTTAGCACACTTAATTGTTGTTTCCTTCAGCAGTGGAATAGGAAGATTAATCTCTCTGACTTCCCTTCAGTAGATACCTTAAAGAAAAGCAAACCCCCAAGAACCTCTTGGTTAAGTGAGAGCAAGCCAGCTATGTGGGGAGGGAAGGTAAACAAGGAAAATATATTATTATGCAAGGATAATATCTTGCATAATAATTCCTCATGTGTGCTTGAGTTCAGAGAAGATATGATAGAATGAGGCAGACTTAGTATCCAGAGTGCCAAAGTAAACTCACCTGCTGGAAAGATGTGTGTCAAAATGAAGAGCTATAGTTTATAGGAAAAAATATCTGAGAAGTCTTCACATGGCTTTTTCTGATAGTCATGTTAATCTCTTCATGTGGTGTCGTGGTTGTCTATGGGAAGGAGTAATATAGGCTGAAAATATGTGGAAGTTTTTGAAAAGTTTCCCTTATTTTAAACAAATCAGAGTTTAAGAGTTTAAGCTACCATCTAGTGTTCTGAAAACGCCTATTTAAAAATAGTACAGAAATTAACAATATTGTGTGAAATCCATAGTCATTAGTACTAATAGGTATCAGCTCCTGCCCTGTCCACTCCAGGTCAAGCTTTAATTTTCTTTCCAATTCAATTTACTGCTTCTAGTCAATTGTGTCTTGGTCTTCTGCTTTCTGTGTGTACAGAGGTGTTGTGCAATTGTTAACTTGTGACCTCAGTGCAGACAAGCAACATGGATAATGATAGTTGATGAATTAGATGAGGTTTTGTATTTGATGCTGCTAAACTTCAGGAACAGATTTTTGTGATGCTTTCCTATTGTTTGCATTGAGTGAAAAAATTAATTTCTGCATCAGTGAACAGTATTTGACATTAAATATCAGTATTACGTTAAAAGCCTGGAATATAGTCTCCCAGCTAATTTGTAGGCATAAAGATATCTGAAGTTATTGAGAAGCTTTGACTTTCAGAGAAAAATGCAATTAGCCTATCAAAGATCACACCAAAGCATCTAGAGTTAATATTTGTGTAGTAGGTAAACAATTTTAGCAGTTAGAATGATGTATATTAGTAAAAATACCAACACTTTTATTTGCATTACCTCAGCTGTTGCTTGTCTTTGCAGATCAGAATCCCACTGCACTGGACACTGTGCAAGCACAGACTGTTGCCTCATAGCTTAGTCAAGCATAACAGGTAAAATGCAGGTGGATGGGAGAGTTACAAGAAGTCAATGTGAGCAATGGGTTAGTATAGTATATGATGCCTGGGCTATGATGAAAACCTCATCAGTTTTTAAAATTTATTACTTTAAAAAAATCTTGCGGAAGGAGGGAGCTTCCATCACATTCTGCAGTTTCTGTTAACTCATGTTTGGCATAAACTTGGGTTTTTTCTTTTTTATACTTGGCCATTATTTAGGCTGGCTGTTTTTAGAAGATTATATGAAAAATTAGTCTCCCTCTGTGGTTAGGCTCATTTAACAAACGTATTCTCTATTATACAGCTTGGAAGCAGAGACAGATGTGAAATGCTGTGCAGAGTGTGGGGTCTGGAACTCCAAGCTTGTCCTTCTGTAGGTACTTTGAAGCCTTGTTGCCCTGTGTTAAGGCTTAATTGGTTTTCTGTTTTTTTCAATGCAAAAGAGCAGTGGTTTGCATTGACCTGTTCTTTCACTCTTTAATTCAGTACAGGCATTCTGCTGGGATTTCTCTTGTGAAAGTCCTGCAGGTATGTTACTGTCTTTTTTTCTTTTCTTTCTTTTTTTTTTTATTTCTTTTGCAGTAGGAACTACCTGTGATGCTTTGTAGGCAAGAGGAATAGCAGCAGCAGAGTGACGTGGACTTGACCTGTTAAGTTTCATTCAGAACTGCAGTACTTGGTTTACAGTACTCTGCTGCTGATGGTTTCCTACAGAATAGGAAGGAAGGAAGGGTTAATGGCATCAGTTTTTTAACGTGTGTCCTCTCTCCTCTGCTACTCTTCTGGTGGTCCCAGAAGTAAAGTGTGTGTGCAAGCAACTGCTGTGTAGTTCTCTGTTTAACTGTAGGAAAGGGAGATTGTTCAAATCTGTTCAAATTTATTCCAATTCTGTTCTTGCTGGTGATGTTTTCTGTCCTGCAAAAGTAAAAAGAGATACCAGGGCTGGGAGGTAGGGAAGAGATCAAATGCTCATGAGCCTAACTGAGGGCAGGTGATGGAGTATTTTAGTGGAAAATCATGAGGTACTTGCCTAATGTGCTTGAGTGGCAAATTCTTGATCTCTTTCCTGAGAAAGATAAAAGACCTTTTTCCTCCAGTGTGAGATATATTCTGCTTTTTGTAGGCCTTGGCGATTAATGTAGAATTGGTGATTCTACATTCAACTAGATAAAACAACTTTTCAAGAGAGGATGGGAGAAGTGGAGAAATATGATCATAGATGCTTTATATTAAGGTAGCATCCCACCTTTCATTTCAGAATTGTCATGGTTTGGCTGAGCTGCTAACAACTTTAACTGCCATTTGAGGGGTTGCTCAGATAATGCACAAATGGAAGAGTGAAGGGTTTATTTTAATTAACAGTTTGGTACTTTTTGAAGTCATCATCTGATAAAAGAATATCTTATCTGTCATGATAGTTATAATAGAAATTAAATATGCATCTTTATGGATAACCTGCAGGGTGTGTGCTGTTAGTCCACTTACAGTGAGGAAAACAAGCTTGTGGCTTTGTGATGGATGTACTACATGAAGCAACCCCTGTTAATTAATGAGTCGGGTTTCTTAATGTTATGTGCTTCAGCCTGCAGTCAGGAGAGTGCTGCTTCAGATTTGAAAACTGAGAACAAGCTGTAAGCAAACTGAAAACTGCTCATGACACAATCACACTTGTCTTCAAGGCACATGATGCTCTTATCAGGCACAAAAATTTCTTCCCAGTGGGTTATTCCTGTCTTGGTAGGCACTCCTAGCATTCTTAAATGGTAAGGGTTTTTTAGGTTATATACTATTAAACATCTGGTGCATTGCATTATTGAGGAGGATGTGATCCACAGACGACTTAGTCCATTTCTTGAGTGATGTTTGAGTGTACATCAGATAGTACCTGCGTGTAAAACTTATCTTCTTGGTGTGCAAGAGGACTGCGGAAATTCTGTGTGAGACCTTTCAATATAGTGAAAAGATTTCCTTTTATTTTAGGCATATATATTTAAAATACAATGCATAAAAGGCTAGACATAAAAAAGATAATTAGGATTATTTGTTGGTAGGGGTCATACACCTGTTATCTTCTGTGTACTGTCAAGATCTTTCTTCCTGTTGTTTGAGATTAGGTAAGTGAATAAGGCTGTAGCTTTACGCCCTTCCCATTTTTCTTGCTCTTGACTGAAAGAATTTTTCCGTATACCTCTGTATAGAGTACTTATCATTTACCACTATCAAGTTTCTTTGGTAGTTTATCACCTTTGTTTAGTAACTTATTGCTTGGTATCTCTTGGACAACTAATTACTGTAACGATCTGAATTTCTAGACTTGCAAAGTAATCAGTTCTGGTGCGCGGTTCCATCGTGCAGCTTTGTGTGTGAGTTAGAAAACTCAGTAAATGATGGAGTTGCAAATTGCTTGTGAAGCCTAGTGCAGAAATGTTTCATAGATCTTTAAAGAAGGAAATGCGGCGTTCCCTTTAAATAGCAAGGTTTGCTATTTCTCTTGATCTCAGTCGTTCTTAGAGGAGAGACTGTTTGAAGAGATAATTAATAGAATTGCAGAACAGTTTTGGAGGCTATCAACCTTATAAAGAACAGACTTTAAAAAAAAAAAAAAACAAACTTGTGTAGTAGATGCAGCAGCAGCTCTAAACCATTTGAGCTGGTGTTTTCTATTGCAGAGTATTAAAAACATACAGCATTAAGGTTTAGGTGGTCTTCTGACACAGTGCATTTCTTGCTAACACCCGGTTGCCGTGTGGGTTTTAAATTGCCTTGCACTTGCCAAGTGTTCAGTTGCAGGTTCACTCCCCGTGCTTATGTCCATGTTCCTCTTCAAGAACCAAAAAGTTGTGTTGTTCTGGGTGCTGCCTGGGGTGCCCGGGCATAAGCAATTTTCTTGGCAGGAAGGAAAACTGAAACAAATCAGACTGTACTTTTCTCAGGTTTTTTGAAATCTAACTTTCCGGCCACCATGCCGGCATGTATACTGGATGCATGTACGTTTTGAAACCTTCATCTGGCAGACTTTGATAAATATCTGGGTCACACTAAGCTTCAGAGATGAAACTTTCAACTTTTCCCCCAGCTATTTAGCTAATTAGCGGTTAAACAAATTCAGAGCCTTGTGATGATTTTTAAAATAGTAGTGTATTCAAAATTTAACTTCTGTGGACAAATGCTGTGACTAAATATTTATGTCATGTCAGCTTTTTAATTGCTGTTGTGCAATACAGAGTTTACAACTGACATAGGCACAATGATGATTGCAGAGATTGCCACCAACAAATGTGCTTTTTGGGGTTGTTAGATTTTTTCGTTCGCAGCTGTTTCGTCCACTGTTGTAATGTAACCACTTCACAGTATATTTTCTTTTAAATAATGTAATCCTTTGAATGATAGATTGCTTGTCACATCTGCTCTGTAAAGAAAATTATTTCCTACTTTGAAAGGAAAGATGGAAGCCTGTGAGTTCTGTCACAGGCTTTCTGTATCGGAACGATACAGCTTTGTAGGGTTATTCATCTACGGAATGGTAACGTACCCCATGCAGTGGGATGATGGTTCAACTCTTACATTAACAGCTGAAATCTTTCTTTGAAAGTCTTCTAAAGCAGCCATCTGATTAAAATGGCGAGCTCCAGTTTGTATCACTGCTCATTACGTTAAGATGGAGGGAAACTTGCAGCCTTTCAGGATTAGGTTTTGTCAGTTTTTCTTGATGATGCTCTAAGCTTAACTATGCTGTATCTGAGTTAGGAGCTTTGCCTGCACTGATAACATGATTAACTCTTGACATATTGCATATGCCTTGGGTATTCAAAACACTTGTGAAAGTAATTAAAAAAAAGGTAAATTTTGTTTAAATGGGAGTTAATGTATTAAATTAATAGCATACTTTTGGAAAAGGCATCTGTTATTTCTCCTGTCAATTATGTGATGTATTTAGCAGGTGCTAAAACTCTATTCAAAGCTGAAGTCTGTGGTAGCTCTGATTACTTCTGCTGTGGTGTTGTGATCCTCGTGGATACGTAAGGGTGTGAAAGATGGTGAGAAAGTATGTTATCCCTGACAGCAGAATGAGGGTTTCTGGCCTGCAACTGGAAGTTTGCTATGAGGCTTAAGTTAAACAGTGCACCTCTGTTTTGAAAACATTTTAGGCTTTCTCATGTTACTGGAAGTGTATTTCTGTATTAGCCTTGTGAAAAGTTTATCTTAATCTGTGTTTAAAGTTTCTAAAATGTTTGTTAGGAAGAGTTCTGCACAAAGCCAAACTCAAATCTATTTTTGTTTGTGCTTGCTGGAAGAGCAATGAAAAGATCTTTTATTCTAGTGAGCTTTTTGTTTTATGGTGTTGCTGTTTGCAGTGTGAAAGTTAGTTGTCAGCACTTGCATTTGTAAATCTCTTTTTAAGGGCTGATTACTCTGGGCTGAAAGTTGGCAGGCAAGATCTCGGCCCTAGAGCATTGTTTGGGGTTACGCATGTTTTTAAATAACATCTATCTGACTGGTTTGACTGAGAGAACGCATGCTGCTACTCATACTCTTGTAACTCTAGACAGCAAAACAGACTGCATAAAAGCACGCTTTGAATATGAATTAGAAAAATTAGAGACTACTTCTAATGAAAGCAGAGGTGGGAAGATCAGGAGCGATGCTTGAGGGAGGTTTGGGGGGGGGGGGGGGGGGGGGGGGGGGGGGGGGTGAGAGCAGTAGTGGTTTTCGATGGCTATATAACAATCGAGTAGATGTCTCTTCCGAGCTGTTTGCAAGGTTGTGGTGTATGTGGATGCAGTATGTGTATATAAATATCTTCAGACAGTTGAACACTAACTCTGCCAGTACTATAAGATACCTAAACCTGAAGTAAAATGCAGTGTAAAGGTTAGCCTGATGTTGGCACCACAGTAACACCCACGTGTGGCTTTTGGATGAGAGCGGTCCCAGCTCTGCTTGGCTTGGCACCCAGACAAGAGTGATCATGTGGTGGTGTGCATTTATCTGTATAGCCATCCATTGCTGGTTTGTATCTGGTATAATCTGAAGTGATAGAATTCTTACAACAAAATGCATCTGAAAATATTTGCCAGTAAAGAACCATGTTGTCAACTTTAAAAAAAAATAAAAACAAACTAACAAACAAAAAACCCAACCCACAACTTTTTATTTGTGAAGGTGGTTGTGGATGTTGCAGAGGGAAACCAGTAGGCTGAAAACGAAATATGTGCTACCTGTGTCACTCGGCCACGTGGTCTTGGTCCTTCCTGAGAATATTCTTGTAACTCCTCAGATTAACCACTGCTGACCAGGTGCCCTCAGGCACAGATCTGTACAAGTACTAGTGAAGAGTTACTGCCCACATCATCCCCATACTAATGAGAAAAGAACTGTATTAAGGTGCTCTTCTTCCTCTTGCATTTCCTAATATAGCAGACTAAGCAGTGTATTACAGTTTTGGGGGCAGTAAAGACTTCATGGTTGAATGTTGTGTGGTTTCTAAAGAAACATGTTTTTACCTGTATTTTAAACTTCTGGGAGATAAGTGTCTTGCCTACTTACAAACCAAGTTTGAAGTGCTTTTGATAAGCTTCAGTAAAATCCATGCAGTTTCTCTTAGATTAGGTAGTTCTGGAAATAAGTATTTGCATGTCTTGAGAGTAACTTTGCTCTTGACATAATGTATCTGAAGTTGTTGAACTTGACTAATTACTCTGTGATGACCGAATGGCAAGCCAGAAGGAAAAATAAAGATTTACTATACACATTTACAGAATTGAAATTATGTATAATATTACAAAATTATTGTGTACTTCAATTCATAAATGCAGGCTATTCTGTAGACTATGTGACTGGACATAATTTGTGGAAGGCATGGATTTTTTTGTGAATCTGCTTGCTGTAGACTAGAAATATTATTTAAAAGCTTATTTAAGAGATTGTGTGCTTCTGAAGGCTGTTCTTGTGGGTTTGGGGTTTTTTTTCATAACTTGAATGAAAAAAATTGCAGTCCACTTCTGACAGCTCAACATTCTGCCATAGGTATTGCTATCTCTATCCCAAACGGGTCTGCCAACTTGCATTTTTCTCTTGAATGTCTCCTACTTACTGCAGCAGCGTACATTTATGCAAAGATATGGTTTACCAGTCAGCAATTCAGTGTATCTTTTAAAGTGCTGGGCAAGTTAACTCTTCAGTGGGATGATAATTTTTATTGCTGCATTAAAATGCCACATTTAACTTGCTCGCAAATTTGACTATTAAACTAGCATCAAAAGAGGATAAACCGTCTTCCAAACAATCAATCCTGATCTGTAGTTTCTAGTACTACCAGGTATTGATTGTGGTTCCTGTAGATAAGCTTGTGTATGAAGATATGTATCAATACTAGTGAAAAACATGTGAAAACACATCTTCTGAAGAGCCTTTAACATTTTGTGATTTATTTTTTTTTAATTGTTTCTCTCCCTAAAGTCACACTGCTTTTTCCGCAAACACTGTATTCTCTGACATGATAGTCATGGAAGCCTGCAGTCATATAAGTTTTATGCTTTAAGAGACTGGTAAGTGGCAACTCTGCAGTGGAAAAGTTGATGGCACGAACTTTCCAGAACAGCCCTGCACATGAAGTCGTTTTGAAGTATATCACAACAGATAGGATTTTGCAGCAGAGCACTTGATGTCCTGGGGACTTGTAGCAGTGTGACATACTAACTGAAGAAAATTGCAAAGGAAATTCCTTCTGCATTTGGGATGTTTCCGTATGGCTTACCCATTTGCAGAAAGGCAATAGCTGATCGTTGTTAAAAGCACGGGACTTAGAAGGCAGGTTGAATATCCTCTTTAAACAGATTATAATAGTATCTCACTTGTTTTGAGAGTCATTTTGATCCTTAATGATCAAAATGCAACTTAAGTATATGGGTTTGACATTGTAGTTATTAATTTGTTCACAAGGTGTGGTGTGTATCACAACAAATCTGTGTAACTAATGAGAATACGATTATTAGTCTGAGTAATCCAAACAAAGTTACCTAGAGCTTCAATCTAGACCTAGCCTGTGATAAGTGTCTTGTGTAATCTCATCTTTAAAGGGCTTCTGAAAAGCAGTAGAATGATGTGTCGCTTTGATTGCTGGTGGCTTGCCCAAGAAATCTGAAGTTGCAACGTGCACATTGCAGTCGTGTGTTACCTGTCAAGTTGGCTAACAAGTTGTCTACCCTCAGCCAAAATTAATGATTTAGCTGAATATTTTGTGCTTGATGGCCAGTCAGCAAATGCTTTAAAGGACATAAGTGTAGTGGAATTTTACTCGTTTGTTAGACTCACATGATCTGAGCTGTTTTCCTTCCACAATCCATAGATTTACAAAGTACTGGTGCTAACACTGCATACCAGAGGATGGAAGAGATTGCATCGTGACTGGGGACAGGCTGATCCTAGAAGGGAATGGGAATATGCGAGATAAGCAGGCGAGGTAGAGGGACGCAAAGAAGTACCTTGGCATTGATTTGGGGATCAAAATGCAGAGTAGATAACATCATTGCTGACTGAAACACGTTTGTCTTTCTGTAAAGTAGACTTCAGTTTGTGAATCTGGACTAATGTGCATGCTCAAGGTTAGCATGAACAGCAGTGGAGATCATACACAGTGAACACAAAATGTCTAAGAAGTCTTGTACTCTTTTTAGAAAAATATTAATCCAAAATTTTAAAAGGCTAAAACCAGTTTCTTTAAAGAATATTAACAGAAGTGTTCTCCAAGAAGCTTAGACACCTTCTGCAGTGTTAATGTGTGCATACAGCTTCCCATGCGTGGGTTTGAGCAGCCCAGAGTCTAGCTATTTAATACTTGCTCTTAAAGTTGCTTTTGTCCCGAGGATGATTTTTGGTTATTTTATAAAATACAAACATCCTGAATGAATTCCAGACTTTCTGCCATGTAGACTCTGTGTATGTTCATGTGTGTGTAACGCTGTATGTGAGGGGCAGTATAACTTTTTTCTTTTTTGTGTGAGTTTTTTGTCTGTGTCATTTCTCCCTTACTTAAATAGTTTCTATTCCAAGATTAGAGGCAGGGTGTTAGGAAAAAATACTTCTGGGAATATACCAGTGACACAGCGCATGTGTTTTTGAAAGAAACATGTTTTTCATGCTGACTTTACATCAATAGCATGAAGTGATAAGCAACTGTTCATCTAAGCCAAAGATTTCGTCCTGTCAGGGATGTCAGTATATTTGTTTCTTGAGCTGCGTGTGCAAAATATCTTATCTTCTGCCTAATCCCATAATACAGACACTTGAAACAGTTCATAGGTGACTGTCATAATTTTATTTGAAAATCTTGGAATGTATTCAGTCAGTTGTTTGAAAGGCTTTTGTCCATTTCAAAGTATAGTGTAGAGGACATTCCATGGAAGGCCATAATGCCATAGACTGAAAGAAATACTTTTTAACTCCAGTCTTTTGGAGTCAAGATACACTAAAAGGAGCTTAAGCTGCCAAAGAATGGAATCATACCATCACCTTCCATATGCTGCAAATCTTCACTTTTTTTTAAGGAGTTCATAGACAATCTCACCCTGAAGTTTGGCATCACCAACTTTGAAGGCAATAGATTTTCCTCACACATTGTTACAGATGCAGTACTGGAATTTCCACGTGAATAAGTTACTCAAAAAGCATCTTACAACTTGCTCATCGTCCTTTTAGAAAAGAAAAAAATTACCCTGCTTTTACACTCCAATATTTACTTTCTAAGACTTCATGCTTTAAATGAGCTTTTCCTGTTTTTTTTTAAAGACCAGTTTGGTTTTTTTTTTAAATAACAGTATTAAATAATAGTATCAAATTTCAAAGCGAAGTTGCTGTCAGACTTTCAACTCTGCTCAGTTTTCTACTTGTCTAATCAAATAATATTTTAGGAAGATGGAGCAGAACAACTTGTGGAGTGTTACTAATCTAGCAGAACTGTTGTAACATGCTTCTTAAAATTTGCGAAGATTAAGCGACTGTCAGAGTAGTTGTAGAATACAAAGGTTGGTTTGTGACTAAATACTTCTTAATAAGTTAAGTAAGTCTACCAAGTGGCATGAAAAAGTCACGGTTTGAAAACCAATCTGAATAGTTAAGGTGAGAATCAAGTGAAACTTACCCAGTGGAATTTCCCTGCCCGGTGCTGTGGCAAGTGTTCATCTGCACTCCCGAGGCAGCCAGCGCCTGGGAGCTGAGCGTATCTGCAAGATCGCTTTATCCTCGCCTTCTGCCATAACGTTTTCTCTGAATGCATAATCCTGACCGTGTTGTGGGGAAGTTCTTTGGACCTTTGGTCTGAATCGGCATGGCACGTCTGGAACGGCTGTGAGTTCTCAGGAATTTCAACAACCACTTACTGAATCTTTTGTCTTCCTATTTCTGCAGCTTACAAAGGTGACCAGTAAAGTTCTCTCTGAGGAGCCAAAAAGCAGACAGCTCATGACTTCTGATCAGGACACTAAAGTTGTGGCTGA
>NW_008824941.1:5635658-5690285 GCF_000699105.1 Pygoscelis adeliae
AGAAGTTAAAGACGGTTCTCATCTAGTAAGTATTGTAATTACATATTCCTCTGGTATAAGCGTTGCATGAAACAGGTTTGTTTTTTTTACTATGTCTCAATCAAAATTGTACCTCAGAACATTTTAGAAGACAGTTGGCATCAGCATTGCAACATAAAATCCTAGAACAGAGCTGTTGAAGGTGGCTAATTCTCCATACCGAGTAAGAGCATCAACTTAACTTTTCTTCAGCCCTACGGGGGATTTAAACAAACTGCAAGTTACAAGAGTTTGCACTCATTTAAAGTACAGGGCTTTTTAGGCTATGCAGGAATTGTATTACCAATCTTGAGTTAGGTTCTAGCTCACACATTAACATGTGAGGAAAATGCGGGAAATGTACTTGGCATGTATCTGTAATTGAAAAAAGTACAAACCCATACAAACAGGAGACTGCATTCTGTAACAGGAATTTTGCTCAGTCAGTTCTGCCAAATGGCACGTGCTGCTGCTTCTGTGCTGCTGTGCATGATCCAGTAAGTTGCTTTATGGGATGCTTTTGGCAGATCATACGGCAGACAGTACTGTGTGTATATATGTTGCAGTAAATGTTACATACATTTTCAAGAAGATTGAATACTTGATTTATGTGTAAGCTCTACTCATAACATTATATTTTTGTCTTTGAACTTTAACTGTATATTAGGAGAAATGTTTCCTCTTGGGACATCCCGAAGGGTTTGGTTTCAGTGTATGTTCTGCTAGGCACTTAGCCTGTGCTATGCTAAGCAGCGGATGCTTGCTGCTTCAACTTAACCTTGCAGCAGCAGATGCTTGCTGCTTCCACTTACCTTGCAGCAAGCACTAAGGAGAATTTTGAAAACCACTGTAAACTTGTGCTTTTCTTTGCTAAGTAAGCTGGTGGGGGTTTTGTTTGTTGTTCCTCCCTCCCTCTCCCTTTTTTTTTTTTAATTGGCATTTTGGGTTCTCTTCTGCTCTGTTTTATCTTTCTCAGATATGAATTTTGTCTATTTGAGAGTAGAGGAAAAAGTTGAACCCACTTTTGTGCCATACTTTTGAAAGTTGAGCTTTTGTGATTTCCCCTCGCTGCCCCACCCCATATTCAAGGCATTAATTCCAAGAAGCCGGTGTGTAAGCTTGAGTAAGAGGCTCTTGCAGATTTGCTTCAAAAGCTTGGAACTGTCAGTGCACTTTCAACAGGTGCATTGGTATTAAAGGTGGTTTGATTAGTCTTCACATTGATGCTAGTTCTTTTAATTTGGCATACTAGAACTTTTATAAAGCTTCATGTAAACTTGGATCTAAATCTTAATTTCTGTTCTTTCATACTTATTTGGAGAAAGAGTAATAATTTCTTTCAATTTCAGAAAATCTGTCTGCTCTTGTCCTAAGCAGAGGAGACTAATGTTAATTTGGATATCTTGGAATGTATCCATAATGCTATAATGGTGCATTTCAAATAACTAATTCTTTTGAGATTAAAGCTTTTCCCTTGCTGAATATTTTATTCTAAAAAGCTGAGACCTGTAGTGTATTAAGCTCTTAAGTTATGCCAGTATCAGACTCTTATATGCACAGCATCAGAAGGTCATTTTGTTGGATGAAAATCATTGCCTTTGATTGCCTAAAAATCACTTTTAACAAAGCATTGTTAAAAGTGTTGTTTTCAAGATAGTCCCGTCCATAATGGCATGCTTGCATGAGTATATTTTGCCAGTGCTTCAGGACTTCACTTGCAAGTTTTGGGAACAAGGCTATAGTTTGAGAAACTTCATGGAGTACAGGAAGAAGTTAGCAAACTAAAATCATTAAGACATTTTTATCTTTCCAAAAATGTGATAGGAAGGAAAAAAACTTCTGAAGTCCTGACTCGATTGCATTTAGCAAGTACATGCTTCAGGTTAACTGAAAATCACCTGCTGTTTCTTGTGTGTCTTAACTATTTTGAGATCAGAGGGCTAGACTGCATAGAGGTATAGATTCATGTCTGTGGTGATCCCTACTTCAATGTGTGTTTGATATGGGGCCATACTGCCATGGTATCTGGTGAGATTTCTAGGAGTCTCTTTTTTTTTTTTTTTTTAATAGACTTAAAAGAAATTTGCTGAATTACATTCCCTAGCTATTTTCACTATGCTGTTCTACTAGGATCTGTTGATACCTAGTCCGAGTGCTTTTGTGGCAGTTCAGGAGGAAAGTTGTAGAATTTCTACTGGAAATTTTGATACACCTCTGTAGATCCTGGAAAAATAACTCCCTGTATGCTAGTCTTAATTCTGAAGTGATTATATAAAGTATTTTTTATTATATCTTTAAATATTAACAATAAATAAATTTTCCTAATTATGACTTTAGTCAGTCTGTTTTCTTTGGCAGGAACAAAACTTAACACATGTTCTACTGTTAGTAATGTTGAACAGATAGTCAATAGTGACTAAATTAAAACGAAAGTTTTGATGTTGTGATGGAAGCCTTCAGGAATCACTTTCCAGGGTTGCTTATGTTACTGTTACAGAGGTCACTTGTTTACTAACAGTTTTCAAAGGCTTAACCTCATGGTGAGGGAGCCAAAGTAATTTCTTCTGCCTTGAAGTAGCTATAAAACTATATGCTATTTAATGCCTAATGTAGATTGATCGCAAGCCTAATATAGTTAATTTCCAACAACAGCTCCTCTTGAATTTGGTTATAGTAGTATTTAACAGCAGAATTTCAGTAGTTTTGCACACAAGTCGATTGAAGGAAGTTGGCAACTTTTGAGGATCCTCGTAAATTTCTTGTTCGTAGCAGCTTACACTTACAAGTTGGAGGTAGATAATTTAGAGGATACAAGCAAATTCTTAGCTTTGATAAATTTGGGAGTGAAATATGCTGGTATTTCTGGCTTTTTTTTAACCTAGAGGCAGGCTTTGTCACTTCAGGTGACATCTGTCATTGGATTTTTTTTGTATCCTGATTGACAGCTCTTTCTGAGAAAGCCATTGTCAGACTGGACCCAGGAAAATCAGTGTTTAAGAAATGTTTCACTCCCTTTTGACTCACTTCTCTGTTTCTTCTTCAATCAGTAACACTTTGTTGCTAGAAATTCGAAGTTACTTTCTGAGGGAAGAGACCGAGACCAAATCCCATGGTGGAGGCAGCTTATATGACCTGTGTCTGCCAAACAGGACTTAACTAACCTTTAGTGCTAAAGGCACCATCTTTTTCCTTGCTCATTGATCCTAAACTCTTCCCCTGCCATGTCCATATTTGAATATGTGGCTTCTCAGAGCATTTTCCAAGGACCAAAGAATTTTCTGTCCTTGATTGTCTGAATCGAAGACCTGATCTGGCAGTTTGAAATTAACTTTAGAAGGGATTCTTGTCATCAAGTGGCAACAGGTTCTGCAAATGTCGGTATGTTCCAGTGGAGGATATTACCATGGGGCCATTTAAACTTGCTGTCTGATGACGATATGAGCATCACCCATTCTCTCTCTAGTTGAATAATTATCAGGCGCTGCCATGGGCTTCTGTTAATGGGAATTCAAACCTATGTGGTGTGCTGGTTTTTGTCATTGCTTATAGGTACTGTAAATACAAGTTCAATCATATTGTTGGTTCTAAGCACAAAAAAAATAGCTAGCAAGTCAGAAAACTTAAGATGGGACTTAATTGTACTTCCTAAAATGTTTTTCATAGGAGGCAATGTGGAAGGACGTCTCGGGCTTAGAGCTGCTGGGTTATGTTATTCAGAAATCCTTTTGCAACCCATTCAAGAATAAGCCTCATAGAATAAAAAGGGACTGAGGAAATTAAATTTACTAGTTTAATATAGGACCCTGTGTAATGGTTTATTGAAAATTCAGTATAGCATATAATCCTCAGATCACTTGACAATACACAGTATTACATACAGTATGTGCCAATTAAGAGTTAAGTAGCAGTTTGTATAACATGTAGGTGATGTATAATAATTTAAGAGATCATGAATAGCTTTAAATGAGAGATGGGAAGATTAGACCTTAAAATGAACATGTACAGTATCATCATCATGAAAGATCAATACTGCTTAGTGTTCGCTCTGTCACATTATTGTAGATTTAGACCATAAGAAAAGTGCTGCATAGTTCTGTACCTGTAGGTGACTTCTAATGCTAACGTTTAATTGCTTTAATGTGTAAAATGTGTATTTAAACTCTTAACAGTCCATTTAATCTTGATATCTTGGAGGGAAAGTTAAGCAATCTGACCAGCTCTTTCCAAAAGCCTGCGGTAGTGATGTTGTGACGTCTGTTGTAATGCTGCTCTTCTCTTTTCCCTTAACTGGCAGTGGGCATGACATCAGGTATGGCCTGGGAGTGCAGGATAATCACTGTTTCTTCAGGACTAGTTACGATTGCACGACTTTATTATAGAAAAAGGATAAATGAAGTTAGATGTCAGAAGGTTGTAAGGACTGTTTTAATTTGTGCTATTGTAACTTTAAAGCTAGACTATATTTTAAAACTTAGCTGTTTAAGACTATATATGGGATAAACCCTTATTCCTTGACAAGGAATAGGTACGTGCAGAAATGAAAGTAGATGGGTAGGTATACTCCTGTTGATGAGCATGTTGACTTCCTGCTTTCTGCGTAGGAGTGTGCAGGACATAGGACTAAAATACTTATTAAAAAAAAAAAATGTTCAAGTTATGAAAGTGCTGCTTCAGAGCAGTTTTGTTTCACAGAGAGGGGAAAACCCATTTAGGCTTTGAGTAGATGAGAAATATACTAGAGCCAAAATACATATGTATAAAGAAAAAAACCAAAATAAATAAAACCCACTCCCCAGCTGAGCTGGGCTCCAAAGTGGCAGAGCACAAATTCTGTTAGTTTTAAAGTGCTTTTCAAGTCAGGTGGCAGTGTTTATCTTAGCCAGAAGGCTTTTAAGACTTACTGAGTCTTGGAATTTAAACAACCAACCTCAGGTCATGTAGCATAACAGTGTGGCATTTTCTGCTTAAACTTATGTTGCTGTTTTTTCTTAATGGTGATCCCACAATAAACAGTATTGAGAAATGTGACTTAATGAACATTCACTATAGGTGCTTAAAAATAGAAATTATCCCTGGAACTCTTACATAAAACCAAAGGAACAAGTACAAAATGTGCCTTTGCACATAAGGAGAAGGGTATGGGAAAAATGGAAGTTTCTACTTGCTTGAACTGCTTCACCCATTTTCTCCCCATTAGTTGATAGCAGAAGTGCTTGTTAAGGCACTGGAAAAGTGGACTTTGCCCTGGTCCTTCTCTTAAATGCACTTAGTTCCTCTCTAGAAAGCACGTCATTAGTAATGGTTAAATCACAGAAGGGAAAAATCTTGCTATTTATTTACCTGATGAGGGAGTTTTCTGAATAGTTGTAAACTTTGCAAGTATTATTGTGACTTTATGCTGACAGTTGAATTGTTTGCTCATGGCATTTCTTCAAAAAAACTATTATAAGTAACACCCTCCCCCTTTCCCTGTACTTGGTTCCAGGGAATGCTAA
The DNA here is from genome assembly GCF_000699105.1 of Pygoscelis adeliae. Classification (NCBI taxonomy): domain Eukaryota; kingdom Metazoa; phylum Chordata; class Aves; order Sphenisciformes; family Spheniscidae; genus Pygoscelis; species Pygoscelis adeliae. The sequence continues at coordinate 5,641,172 of NW_008824941.1, forward strand.
AGGCGAGGAGTGACTTGGCTTAGTTTTAAGTCTGGATCCAAGCATGTTGAATAACTTTGTCCCGCGGGAGAATTAAAAAAAATGCAGCAGATGGCAGCAATGATGCATCAGACTTCCTATCCTTAAGAACAATGTCTCTGCAGGCACTTTGAGGCTTCACGTATTGGATAAGCTGGAGGGGGCAGGGTAGTCTTCCTCTTTTCTCACTTTGCAATTTCAAAGCAGACTTGCTGAGAGGGGATGTATTCCCTAGCCAATTCAGCAATCTTTTTTATGGTCAGAGGATTAGTGGTGAATAGGAAGTTTCCCCTGAAAGTTAGCCAATATGGTTCTTTCACGTATACAAATCTGAGTCTGCCTATGGCATTTAAATTTATATGGCATTTAAGAATCTAAAACACATTTTTTTTTTGTGATTCATTTGTCTTATAAGCAGAATACTTGTCTGGGGAGAAAAAGCTACATTGGCAGCCATATTATAGCTTTGCACTTTTTTGTGTTACACGGTATTTATAAAGAGAAGTAGGATAAGAAATTACTCAAAATAAATATTCAAATACCTTGCAAAAGCTTCAGAGAAGAGAATGGAAGCATTTCACACTGTATAAGGAAGAGAGATTCACCTCTAGTCTGTTTTATGCTGCTAAATGGGAACTCTACTACTATTACCGCAGGAGTGCTTCATAGTGACTGCAGTGCAGACTAAAGTGAAACATTTTAATTTCTAGAGTGCTTCTGCACTTCCTCAGTACTACCTTGTACTTGCAAGTTATTATAAGATTGTGAGCAGTCTGGGATAGCAATAGCTTTTTTTCATGTTCTCTTCTACCTGATTTTAATCCAGCCTGGCCCTGCTTACTGTGGTTCAGTGCAGCGTCATTTTTTTCCTCAATCTTCAGGTTACAACAGGAAACAAAAAATGCTTGCTTCTCTTTTGGTTCATTACTCTAAACAGATGTGAACTTAGTTTACCAACTAGATATGAATGAGTAAAAGAGGAACTGATGCTTAATTTATTTCTATGTTGATAGTAGTAGATTTTCTGTCAGAAGTAAAGTAAATGAAGGAGATTGAAGGGAAAAAGTGACTGTGGGCTTCTCTGGTAAAGATTCCCCCCCCACACCCCTTGGAATTTTGGAAACAAAGCAGAAATCTTGCAGCGTGACAGTGACAGGGACCATACAGACAACATAGATAAGACTGAATAATGTCTTAAGCCTAATGTAGGCTATGTGACTTGCCATGAAAGCAGCTGTAAAATAAGTCACAATGGCAATCATGGAAAAAAAAAGTAATGATAGTGGAATATTAGAGCCTGGATCTCTGTGTTAAGCAGCCTTTACCCTGCAAGTATAGTTTACAATAGAAATTAAAATACATCTCTTACTAGTTAGTTGAAAGGCAACTGCTTTAATTAGCCTTAGTACCTCTATATACTGCTATATGAATACAATGAAGGCAAGTTGCCAGGCTATCTTAAAACTCTAGTTCAAGTACATCTTGATTAAACTTGCCATAAGGTGCACAACCAATTGAAAAATAGCACTCAGTTCAATGTACAGCTGAAAGAACATTTGAAATAGAGTTCAAGGGTCTGTCTTGTCTTTCATGTGTGTTTTCAGTATCTTTTAAGTAACGGCATAGAGTGGTGCTGTAGTGGTACAGTCTGCAAGCTCTCTGAAGGATGGGGTCCAAATTTGAAATAATAGCAATGGATTTGAGAGGAGGTCTGAGTGATGTAAAATTATGTAAAGGCAAATAAGAACAACTCTGTTTAGAGCAGAAGAGATTGCTGGGTACTGCCAGCTTTTTTTACTGGGTTTTTATTTTTGAGGAAACAGAACCACTTTTTTAGCAAGTAAAGGGACTTACAGTAGTAGAAGTCTTCCAATATGTAAATACATGTGTAGAAAGATGTTCTTTGCCATCATAAAGTCAGAAAGAAGTCTGTTTACATACAACAAAGAAAACTTACACTGGGGACAGACTTTTGGAAGAAGTAGCATTTAGTCAAACTACCTTTTAAATCTGTCCGAGTTTTTTTGTAAAAGAATACACAAATTTTGTGGACGTTAAGTATAATGAATCCTGACACAGTACCACGAGATTGCTAGATGATCATGTGGCCCCTTCCAGTGCTGTAAGTCACTGAGGGATTATGTATTTGTTTTTTCATGTAGATAACGAATTAAAAAAAGGGCTTGGAACAGAATTAGCTTCTGATAACGTACAGTGACTGTTCAATGGAATACATGAGGTCTTATCTATCTTTAGCCTGTTTTTCCTAAAGAAGTCATCTTGGTGTAGGTTCAGCTCTGGGGGAAGGGAGGAGAAGGAGCAATTGGTCCAAAATGTGTTTGATCTAATAGCTTCCACTAGTTTAGTCTTCAAATCAGATTTAAACATGTGAAGCCAAACTGCATTTATCCTTGTGTAGAAAGTGGGAGTTGTATTAAATATGAAGGCAAGCAGTTTTTTGGCACACATGGACATTGTGAAAGATGTCAATTAAATATTTTAGTGATTTGGATGAAGGAAATTTCAGGAAATTAAACAATGGAAGTTCATAAGACTTGGTAATACTTGTAAACAGACTGTAATCTCATTAGGAGAATTATTTGGCTTGAAAATTACAGTGCATATGATGAAATACTAAAACATTGCTCCGCAACTGGGATTTGGACTTTGAGTGGCAATGACATATGAACCCCCTGCATGGTTTTAAAGTGTGCTATTTTTGGCAGCTGGGTGTTGGCTTGTCTCCTCAGTAGCAGCAGAAAGTTAGTTTAGTGTATAGAGGAAGGTGATTTGCAATGAGAAGACTCCTCTGACACTACTTATTGAACATGGGCTGCTGCTTCAGTAAAGAATTGAGTAACAGCACGAATGAGGAGAAAATCGGCTTGTTACAAAAATCTGTGGAAGAGGAAGCACCAGAGTCAAGGATAAGTAAAACTTCATCTTCAATTTTAGGAACTGTGGAAAGCCAGGATCTGCATACAGCGGGAAGGACGGTTAATGGGGCAGCTGCGATAGTCAGCATTGAATGCGTTCGTAGTGATGATTATGTAGCGTCAAATTCTAAATTTGGGTTCTGGGATAGAAAAACAAAATATCCGTCGTACAAAAGCGTGGAGAATACTCCACATGAGAGCTCTAGGAGAGCGTATGACAGACCTTTTAGCTTCTTTAATTCCTTTAGTCACCTCCTGAAGGTCTCTGGTACATATGGAAATCTGCAGAAAAGTGAAGAAAAGAAAGATAGGGTTATTAAAAAAAGAGTACCTAAAAAATCTAATAGTAATGGTCAGCACATGAACAATACAGAAAATATTAATAGTAAAATTAAAAATGAAAATCTAGCTGTAGAAGAGCATTGCTTGTTTGATCATATTTCTACTTCACATGTACCAGACATCCTAGACGAAGGCTTACAGGGTGAAATTTCCTTAAATAGAAATTTTCTGGAGGATTATGCAGTTACGTGTGACCATTCAAGGCAGAATGAAACAACAGTACACGTTGAAGACAGCAAGAGTGACAGCCTACAAAAGGTTTCAAGTTCACATAGAGAGATGTCTCCAACATTTTCCTGTCTTGATGTAGACGACAGGCAAAATACAAAAGATAGGGAGTTTTACAGTATTTGTGTTGTAGATGCTGAAGATCTGAGAGTGGATGAAGAGGTGCCAGCTACTGCGCATGAAGAGGCTGCAGCAGACGTAGATAACTCAGCTGTTACCAATGAAGGAATGTGCAGCATGGCACGACCTCTAGACACTGGGGAGGAATTTCCAATGCAGCAATCGGCACAAGTGGAAGCTAAGTTTAATTCACAGAAAGAACTGTTTGAGTATAAAAAAGAGGATAGGTCAAACATGCAGAAAAAGGAAACAAAGGAATATTGTAACATAGACATCCAATCTTCTTATGATAACTTACTGGCTAACAGGTGTCAGGTGCGTAGGTTAAATACTGACAATACAGTAACAGATGGCTTAAGAGCGAAAGTATATGATGAAGTCGTCCCTGATAATCGACAAGGGGAGGTATATACCATAGGTAATGCTGTTAGTTGGAATGAATCACTCCATAGAGCTTGTGATTCTGTAAAATTTGTAGATGCTGCTGAAGAGGACCGATACAGCCCTAATTCAGAAAACGTGAAACACAGTGGTTGTATTTCCAGTGTATTGTTAAATACTGGAATATGTAATTCAGGAAAAATTGAGGGTAGTCATGATTCTGAGATTGTACCATTTGGTTTAAATAGGCATCCCTCGAGTGTTGTAAGGGAAATAAATATTAAACAGATGGCAGAGAACATGAGGGGTAACTTCAAATTATCATTAGAGTTACATGAAATGGGCAATGACTCTTCTTTGGTGAGTCAACATATAGAAAAACTTGCTGAAGAAGGCTACTTCCTAAACCCAGAAAGTGAAGTAAACTCAAATCTGGAAAAGAGAACATTTCAAAGAACGTATGGTGATAGCCAAACGTTTGCACCCGACTCCAGTGAACATCACAGCGTGTTGGAAGGATTCTTAAAAGATAAAGAGAAATGCACAGGTATAGTTTTGCATAGCTGTGAAGCTTTGAATGTGACTGAAATGCACGAAAACTTGGAAGAAAGTTCTGATTTTCAAACTCAAATTAAGGGTTGCACTGAAAACAAGACATCAACTGAAGTTGCAAACCGTAGTGGCATGGAGGAAGATGTCTGTGTGAGTATCATTGAGCTGAAAGGCGACACGCTTGAGGAAGCTGGTTGCTTGAGTGGAACTCGATCATGGGTAAGTGGTGGCACTTTGACATCTCATGAACTACATAACACAAGCACAGATGAAATGTTCCTAAAGGAAAACAGCCTACAATCTCAGATTTCACAAGAGTCATCAGGGAATAAAGGTAAAGTGTGCAAATATTCAAATTCAGATAACAAAAATGGTGTCTCTCCTGTGTCTATGGAATGTGAGGATATGAATAAAATGGACACGAACTGTAGACAAGATGAGGAACACAATGTATGTTCCTTCCACGCAGTGGAAAAGCAATGGAATGCAGGGACTGACTCAGCCACAATAGCTGGGGATGTAGTAGAATCTGTAAAACAGACAAAATCTGAAGGTCACCTAAACAAGACAATTGATAACAAGGCAGAAAATGTAAACCAGAATTTGGATGCTAACATTGTTGATCATGATAAAAACATCTTAAATTGCAATAAAGGCTTGACTCACGATCAGAATACTTACTCTAACTCCACTGTACCTGTAGCTTTGGACAATTGTATGTACAAGAGTGTAAAATTGATAGATGACACTAAAAATCTGAAAGATGCCAGTAATCTCTTACATAAAGCCCGTAATTGTTTACCTTCATTGTGTCAAAATTCATATTCTCACGTGCATAATAAACCAGTGGAAGAGCCTGAGTTATGTCACTGTGCCAGTCCAGAGCCAGAGGTCGGGAACACCCAAGTTTCTCTTGGGCCTTTTACTGAAGTAGGATCAGAAACTCATGAAAAAAGTATGTGTGATGTAAACGAATGTAATCTTCAGGATGGTGAAGTAAAACAGTGTGTCAGCATCCACTCAAAGGAGAACCACCTCACTGGCAGTCTAGAAGCTTTTACCATGGGGAATTTAAAGCAGTTAGAAGCCAAGACTACTGAACTGAAAAACACCAGTTACATATTAAATACTCGAATGAATGACTTGACCACAAGTTGGGAACAGATGCAGTCAGATCACAAGATTTTTTCAAACAAAGAGCTTGGAGTTTTTGTTGACCCAAAGCAGGTAGACAAATACGCTGCTACTCCTTCCTATGAAATACACAGTGCCTCTCCTGGTGCCACACGATTTCAGCGAGGCAGCGAGCGGTGTGTATTAGATCTGATGGAATACATATCAAGTGACCAAGAGCACTCGTATGAACTGGACAGACAAACTCCCCAAGTTGAAATATGGTCGCATTTCATCAGTCTTCAGAGTGGCAATGCTGAATGGGCAAATCAGCTATTTTCTGACACCGTCAGTGCTGGTAATGGTGAATATCTTATGAGCTTTTTATGGAATAATACAATTCCTAACACTACTTTGAAGAATGACAGACTATGTATAGTTAGTGAAAACTTTCAGGATGAACCTGAAGATTTAACAGGTGCTTCATATGCAGTGGGAAGATACCCGTATCAGCTGCTAGCACCAGAAAATGTTGGTACTTGGGGATGGCAAGATAAAAATGAACTTGTAAGTATTCTGCAGAAGTGATTTGATGTCAAAGCTTAAGGCCAAAGCTAGGAATTGGAATAAGCCAAGTCAAACTGTGGTTTCATTAGATAGTTAACTATATCATATGCTATTTTGTCCTGAAGCTGACCACTCTCTCTTTCCTTTGCAAAACAAAATGCTATACAGAATGTAGTAGTTCAAAATGTTGCTGAATATTGACTTTTTTTTTCTTTTTGGTTTTGTTTACCTTGTGTGAAAGTTTAAACGTTGGGCAAAGTATCTTGACCGCAGATTCTCAATTCTAGATGAACTTGAGATGAACACTTCAGTATGTGGAAGGGAAACTTTCTACAGACTGTTAATAGTGCTTTTTACCTTCGTATAGGAAGAAATGTTTGTGGATTTCCTGAAATCTTAAAGTTCTTGCTTGGTAGCAATTAGGAAACCTTTTGCTCACTTCCGGAGATGGTCTTCTGAAGTGCTGTAGAAAGGAGTGGCTGCAGGAGAAGCGTGGGGAATGAGCTAGCCTGGATCTTGGCTAGCTGGGGTAAGAAAGAAACAAAGCCAACCTGCGGCAGCTACTGCTCCTCTTCCTTCCCCGCTGAGCAGGGTCAGCGTTTAGTATTGTTCTCCGCACCGACTGTGTTACAGCAGCTGCTCTGACCTTGCCCAGCAGTTGCAGTGCCGGCAGTGGATTGTACTAGAAGCTACGTTTGCTATCTCCTGGGGGAAGTTTTTGTATTAAAAATGGAAACTGATGGAACTTGCTGTCATCTTTGAATCCTTACTATTCAAGTAGTTATGTCGAACACTTCCACTTATTTTAAGTCTTTTCTCTGTCATTTAGTAGATGTGTTTAAGTTGAGATTCCTTAGATCTTTTTTACCGTCTGGATGTGTTTTCTATGCACTATGATAATGACTGAGTGCTCATGTTTCAGAGTAGTTAAAGCTTCATGGAATTCTGAAGTGCCTGCCTTAAACTCTATAATGTTCCTAGCATCCTTAAATTCACAAAACAAATTTTAATAAGCTTTTTTATTTTGTGCTATCATGAGCAATACTAATTAAAACACACCAAAGATTAAGGTATTCCATACCCAGAATACATGTTTTGCTCAAACATTAGCAAAACAAGAGAAAACTGTCTCATGTTACTATCAAAGTATCGTAGATGCTGGCGCTACAGAGACCAATCTTTCTGAAGTGCAAATATAATCATTTATATGATGGTTATATATAACCATATATGACCATTAAATGTGTCCATTTCCAATCCAGGTTAAAGGAGATTGGCCTAAGATGGTTTAACTGGATCTGGTAATTCATTCTTTTTGTCCTGCCTAGGGGAAAACTAACCTAAATTTTTGTTAATGCTCTGTTTTTTCTCTTGAAGTAATGACAGAAGTTGTCATGCACATCTCATTGCTTTCAATTTTCCATAATGCTTCCTTAAAACTGTTACATTTTCATATAAGTCCCCCCAAAAAAACTCCGTGCTTCTGTATTTTCTTAAATTTTTTATGTTATTTCGCAGAAACAGATAACAGTATAATCAACATTGAGTTAAATGGGTATTTGAGAACTGCCTGAAGTCTAGGGCAAGTACAGGTTGAGTTAGTCTGTCAAAGGTGAAGAATGAAATGTTTGTTGTAGTTTGCTCTGCTTGGCTAGCCTTTTCTGGTGATTCTTAATCAGGGAAATGAATTCTGTGCTGCACAATTCAGTCATTTTTGTACCTGAAAAAATCATGGGATGGCAGTTCAGTTAATATATTCCAATGTGGAAAAAACTTTACAATACAATCTTGAGTTGTACATCTGATGCTGTTATTTAAACTGTTCATATATACACACAGATGCGTGCTGTGCATCCACAAAGTGCATAATCAAAGAAATTTCTTTTTGTAGGAGTCAACCAAGGTTTCTGAGTTAAATCCTAATGCAAAGGTGTGGGGAAATCATATGTTACACTTGGAAGCAAGTGGTGCCACTGATGGTAGCGTGAGCAAAACGTGGGAAGAAATACCTGACCAACCTCCAGATTCTTGTAAAGAAGGTATGAGTAAGAATTTCTAGATGTTGCTTAAACAAAAGGTAAAACTCAGTGCAGAACTTTCTCAATTTTAATTTCCTGTTAATGACCGCAACTGTGTAAGCAACTTTACTTCAGATTTAGTTTTAATTATGAAGTTTCTGTGATTAGAAGGAATGCTTTTTGAAGTGTGTTTGTCATCTCTGCTGCAGGACTGGATGCCAATGGTGATGGTGACAAAAAGCATCAGAATGCAGTGCTGACAGAGCTGCCGGAGCCATCACCAGCTGTTTCGGTGTCAGACCAGACAGATATGAACCCTTTGGCTCTCGATCATTCTGAGTATGAGTCTATGCATGAAAGCACCCAGACAGGTAAGAGAAAGCTGATATTTGGTTGGACTTGGTTTAAAAAAAGAAAACATATTTTTAGTTGAACAGTGGGCATCCATTAAAAAAAAAAAACCAAACACCCCTGCCCCCACCAAACCAACCCCAAACCAAAAAAAAAATACACCACTTCTGTTGTTCAATATATGCATTCTGTAAACAGACCCCAGAAAATCCTGTCTCTTTTGCTCTCAGGCTTAGACATATTTGGAAACCAGTCTCCTCCTGTTTGAATATAGGCCTTATGAGATACTGCACAGAATTGATCATAAGTTCTGGATATAACTGAGTATTGTTTTCTGACATGTTATTCTGAACGCAAGTCCCTAGTGTAGGCGTCTGTATTTAGATACCTACCTGTCTAAGCTGCATGTTTCTAGTTGGGCCCCAGGTACTGAGGTGAAATTCACATGCCATTTGTGTCTCAAGTAGTAATGTTAATGTGTTGAAAGATCAGTCTTGTACTTAAAATGCTAAAACAAGCAACAATTTAGTCTAACTTCTTTGCATTCTTTTTTAATGAACTCTCATGATTTTTTTTCAATGCAACTGTTAGTAGCTGTAGTCTATACCAGATGGCATGTTTTAAGAAACTTGTGGAAACTAGCATAGAGATTCAGCCATGCTTGTATTTCACTGGAAGGGGCAGAAGGTCTGCAAGGTGCATGTAGGATTACTGCTTGAACTGCGATGAGGGATGGGAAAGAGAGGAAGATGTGCTGAGTGTTTCCTGAGATTCATGAGAGGTCTGCTCCTTGTTCATTGTGCTTAGCTGATTTTATAACGTGTATTTAAAATGACCAGTACAGCATCCATAATTAGTTGGAAATCAAGACAATTGAAATCAGACACAGTTGTGGCATCATCCTTGCTTGTGTTGAAAACTGAAAGTTCTCTTTGACCCTTCTACTTAAAGGTACTATTGGGGAATATTAAATAATAACTAACTGGCAAATAGAAAATTATATTAATGGTGCCTCGCGCTCTAGAAGGGAACAGTGTTCCTCAGCTTAGTGTTAGAACTTGTCAGCATGTCCTTTAGGTGCCCAAAATAGTTAACTTTTAACAAGAGTCAAACAGTGTTGCAAAGCAGCTGAACAGCAGGAGGGATCTATTCACGTGATGAATAATAATATAGGTAATCCCAACTCTGAAATCTGATTTTTATTTTTTTAATTATTATTTTGAAAGATGCATATAACGTTGGTCTCTGCTAGGTTTTAGGCAAGGAAGAAAGAGGAGATGGGAAGGGGACATAGTGGTTAGTACGATATGTGTATTTCTCAGGTGTTGGCATTATCTACATCAGAATAGAATGTGTGAAGGACAAAACGGTGGGAGGAAATTAGAAGCTGCTTAAGGAAGAAGAAAGGTTAAGGAGAGCTGAAGAAAAAGATGAAAGTTACTGAAGAAGGGAAGGGTATAGAGGGTAATAGTTGGTGTGAAATACTTTTTAAAAAAACTAATTTACATTTATGTAACGTGTTACTAAATGTTTTGTAAATCTCTAAATGCCACACTAAACTTGTGATCTTTAAACAGTTTTCCCACTGACACAATTAGTTTACCCTCAACTGACTGTAGTATATTGAATCTAAACTAAAATGAACATGAAATTAGTGTTTTCCATGTGATAATTTTGAAACTTCCAAGTAGAAGAAAAAAATGAATTTCTCCTCCTTAACCAAGCGATTGTTAATTGATCACACATCTGTTGTTAATTGATTGGATATCTGCTGATATTTCATAACTATGTTTTTGAAACTCTTTTCTGAATTAGCATGTTGGGAATTTAGAGTGAGGCCAGAAGTATGAAGTGCCTCCATTACATTGCTTGCTTGCTGTATTAGTCAGCTGCATTAGTCAGGGTTTAGTCAGCTAGAAATTGGTTAGTTTCCTAAGACTGGAAGACAGATATACCAGCTAAGTCAGTTCAGTATTTACTCTGAGATGTGTTTGTAGCTGCTTTTCTGAAACTGCTCCAAATTTTTATGTATTTGGAGAACAGAGGTTAACAAGTGAAGTCAGATACGGTTTTTCTTTTTTGTCTTAAAAAGTGTTCCTGTGCAATTTTGGTGGGTGGTGAATTAAGAAACAACGAACATTTATTGAATTTGAAAATTTGTTACTAGTTATACAGCCAGTAATAGACATGATGGCTTGATTAAAATATCTATTGTGTAATATAGCAGAACTAAATTTAAACTTAAGTATTTTAATTATTAGGTGGAAACGAACAGTTGCAGCCAGAAGGTCAGGAAGATTTACGAGAATTACTGAAAAAAACACTGGAATTCTGCTTATCTAGGTATGTATATACCTAAATGTAGCAAACTGGAGGATAACTAACAAGATCCAGTACCTAACTTGAGACGTATGTTAATATATTTCCCAGCTGTCACTTAAAACTGAGTGGAAAGGATGAGAATTTGGGGGAAGTAACACACAAATTCCAGAGTATCGTATTGATGTACCTCTTAAAGCTTATGTGAAAATTCTGGGCCTAAAACATAAACTAGCAAATATATTGTTTTGAAGTGAGAGTAGTTAAAAGCAATTACAGATCAGGTGAATTTTTATGACTGTTACTGGTTTTTTGCAAATTAAAGCTGAGTAGGTTAAGCCATTTGGTAAGCTTTGTTTAAGCTAATAGTTTTAAAATTTGCATTGATACAAACCAGTATTTTTGTATGTGCATCTGTAGATCCCTTTATGTTTTAAGTTAAGGATCAATTTAAAAAAAAGAAAAAACAAAAAATTAAGGGCTCTGAATCATATACATTCCAGCATAGAATGATGCAAGATCATCAGAGCAGTTTACTTGTACTTAATTATTCTCAGTGCTTGTGTCTAGATAAAAACATCCTGAACACATGTCTTAATAGCCTAGAACAATTCCTAATCTGTATACTCCTGCATAACCAGTTAGTGGTCGTTTGGAGTAATAAACTCCTAACGATATTACATGGTTGTGGGGGTAATGTACTGCCTGAACAGGAAGTTGCCAATACTGTTGCATGAAGGAAAAAAAAAGACACTTTCCTGTTTTCTAGGAAGTGAAATATAGTGGATGAATGGACTGGGGAGTTGGTGAAATGCTGAAAACAAAATTTAGAATCTGTAGAAGGCAGATTCTTATGTGATGAGGTTTTTGTCTCAAGTTTATTGGCAGAAGTTACATCTGTGACATTTCCCCATTTTTTTTTTCTCCCAACAGAGAAAATCTTGCCAGTGACATGTACCTTATATCACAGATGGACAGTGATCAGTATGTGCCAATAATGACAGTAGCAAACCTTGATCATGTCAAGAAACTCAGTACTGATATGGATTTGATTGTTGAAGTGCTGAGATGTAAGTAAAAATCCTTCGATGCTAGAAAGCATTTTGGTTATTGCCGTAGGACTGTTAATCTGGATTTTCAATCTCTCTTCCTTCTTTTGTTATGTATCGCAATAAAATGCCATCCTTTTTCTGTAAAGCACTAAATAGAGCAAGCAGCTTCCAGTTTAGACCATCAGAATTATAGGACTGCAGTTTTATCAAAGCTACTTCACATTTGAGGTATTGAGTAATGATCTGTGAGTTCAAATTCTCAGAAAAGGCTACTGGACGTTACCACTAAGGTAAGAATCAAAAAAAGAACATGACTCAGTATGTGCCTTAGATGAAAAAGCTAATGAATTGGGATATTCTAGGCTGGAAAAGTAGGAAGAGTGTGGAGATTTTAAGGAACATGTCTACTCAGTTTCATATGTCTGAAAGTATCGTCAGTCGCCATCTTGTTTTTTGATGTTCAAAAATATTTTAAGTTTAGCACAAAAAGCTTTGCATTGTAAAACTGTGTCCACAGCATCTTTTGGTGTTGCAAAGCTATTATGATTGCTGACAGCTGAAGTACATTTTTGTCTTTTCTCTCTTAGCGTTGCCTTTAGTCCAAGTGGATGAGAAGGGAGAAAAAGTTAGGCCAAATCAGAATCGCTGTATTGTGATTTTACGTGAAGTACCTGAATCTACCCCCATTGAAGTAAGTGTTTAATTGTTCAGTAAAGAATGCTTTTCCATTAGGATTTGGAAGTTAGACTTCTTCCAGATTTCAATAAGCATATCACATTTCTTACTACATTGTTAGTTAATTTCTAACAATGTTTCTAAACCTGAGTTTATTGCATGCGTTTGGATAATAAATATATTTGGTAGAAGCATGTCACTCATAGGAAGACTGTGGTAAAACCTGTAGCTCTGCAGAGGGCTGAAAAACTGACAATGCTGTGTTTGGTGTAGACACCATAATTGTCTTGGACTCTGGCTTATCCATATGCACTTAGTGCTCAGCTCTTTGAATAAATAGCAAACAAAGATGAGGGAAGGTAAGTCTTAGGATGGAAAATGCCACTGCTGCATCTTGAAGCTTGTTAGGGTAAAGTACTTAAAGCTTTGCAAACACTTTCATAATGCTGAGGGTAGAGGTGTCAACAAGTTGCTAAGGATCTCTGCTGGCTTGTGGAATGAGTGCGAGAGTGGAGAATTTGATTGTTTGAAAGACATTCAATGCAACTCTGATGTAGCTGGGACTATGACTAATGGAAAGACTAGAAAAAAATGTTTGGGCCATAGATTAAACCGTCTTGAATTTTCAAAAAGGAGGAGAAGGCACAGATTCTTGATGATGGGGAGATATTTTAATTTCCCCCCTATTTAATTTTACAAGGAAGAATAAAGATTCTAAAGAGTTGCTGCTCTTAATAGTCTTAATACAAAAATAAAAAGTATTGCAGATTAAAAATTATAATAGAGGTAAGTGGCCTTAGTAAACAGGAGCATGAAACAATGCTAAAAGGAATTGGAGGGAAGAGGTTAGATATGCTATACACATGGCTTAAAAATATCAGCTGCGTTTAGCTTTCTAAATGAAATTTAACCTTTCAAAGACTGCCTAGCTTTTAATATTATAGTTTGGGGTTTTTCCCCTGTTATCAGTTTGTCGGGTTGGATATATTAGCACTGGGTGGTCGCTCTTAAATGCTTAACAACAACAAAGTTCTGAGGAGTCTATTTTCAAAAGAGGTGGTCTGAAGCGAAGTGTTTTATACATTATGTGTTTACATTTGCCAGACTGGAAAAACTATACTTAACCTGACAGATTTAATAGGATACATTTTTCTGGCGTAGCATGGTCAGCAAAGTTACAAAATACTGTAAGGCCTCCCAAGTTGCATTGCTTTTTGATGCTGCTGGCCTCAACTCTGTGACAAAAATAAATAATATGTAAATGGATTAAAACAAATATAAAGTCCAAGGTGTTTTTTCTATAGAAACTAGCTGATTGCTTTTGAGGTAACATAAACCCGGTTTCAAATGTATTAATCTGTAGACACTTGAGTTAAAGTGTATCTCCAGGTTTCTGCTGAAAGGGCAGGGTTCTCCTATCCCGTGTAGTATGCAGGGGTTTTCATGTGGCACCATGGTTTTGGGAATGGGAGAAATAGGCATTTTTCTGCACTTGATGCCAATTTTAAGTGTCTCTCTATGGCCTAAATAGCTTATCTCCCCTGAATTAAAGGGAGCATGCAACTTCTACTTGCAGTATGGCCTTAGGTGATGCTTGTTTGAATTCCTTCTAGCTAGCAGGGAGATTGGAGAGAGCTAATGCTACTGCAGGTGTTCCGAAGTTCTCAGTTCTGTTTTGTATGTCTGAAAGTGCTTTTTATCTTTCTTACCTGGGGTTCCGGAGTTGTGCACTTTAAATTGATGTTTTCTTCTGTCCATCCATTTTTTTTTCTCCCACCCTTTTCTCTCCTTCTTATCAAAACCACTTTCCTTAGGAGGTTGAAGCACTTTTCAAAGGAGATAATTTGCCTAAGTTTATCAACTGTGAGTTTGCCTATAATGACAATTGGTTCATCACGTTTGAATCAGAAGCTGATGCACAGCAGGTAACACTATTTTTTTGAAGCATTTTAGAATATAGCAATAAACAAGGATGGGATGAGGGTGGATTGACAGGTTGTAAACTGTATTACAAATGTGTAACAATTTCAAAAGAAAAATACCCAAACCTCTAAAACCAGTCATGCTTCCACTTAGCTAATAACCTGTTATCAGTACTACTAAACATAACCCTCTAAGAGTTTTATCTTGCTTGCATATCCTGGCTTCCTGGCCAAAGCTATATTTTTTTTGTACTAAGAACATTGGTATTTTGGATGACACATTGAAATGCTTCAATCATAAGAATTAAAATCTTGTTTTAATGCTACTGGAGCATTTCTGCAATGATAACTTAAATCTTGCCAAATGCAGATTACATATGAGGGTTTTCTTTAGTCCAACATTAGCAGACACTTCAAGAATTATTGTTAGGCTTGGCCTGTCAAAACTTAAGTTTCCTTTGTTTAAATTATATTTGATAAATTTTATAATTACTTTTTTAAAGGCTTACAGATACCTTAGAGAAGAAGTGAAAACTTTCCAAGGAAAACCGATTAAGGTAAATAGAGCTTTATGGTTTTTTGGGGCATGTGTGTATATGTTCTGTTTTTTGTGTGACTCACTGTGTGTTCTAGTATAAATTTAAGTTGTCCAATCTCAGCAGCCATTTGACCTGGAGATGGGTTTTGAAATGTAGCACATGTCATTTTACTTCTCCTCCTTTTCCTCCTTTCTGGCAGCAGTATATCTATTCCAGCATCAGGCCAGCAGGGAAGCGTTTAGCTGTTCTGCCTTCCTTGAAGGAGAAAGTGGTGACTGACAAGTGTCCAGTAAAAGTTTGAGAACTGCTAGTTTGAACCATCCTGATTTAATTTGAAAGGCTGCTGTAATAAATAATCTAATCTCCTTTGCAGGCAAGGATAAAAGCAAAGGCAATAGCTATAAACACATTTTTGCCAAAGAATGGATATAGACCTCTGGATATGAACCTCTACACGCAGCAGCGTTACACAACATCCTTTTACTTACCTCCAGTATACAGTCCCCATCAGCAGTTTCCATTGTACAGCTTAATTGGCCCACAGACCTGGTCAGCCACACACAGCTACCTTGACCCTTCATTGGTAAGTCTCTTGATTATGAAACAGTTGCATTCTTTTCAAAGTTAGTATTATTTTCTTATGAAGTCTTGGGGTGTAGGAAGCATATGTATCCTGAAGAGGGGGGTTTAAGATACTGATTCTTCTTGAAAAACAGTTCTTCAAAATTCTTCCTGTGGTGTACAAGATTAATTTGAAAATTGCATCCGGTCTCAGACTGCAGTGTGATTCTCTTTTTAACCTTTTAGTTTTTGAGGCAATTCTTTACTAAAGATTATTAATTAACCATTACCAAAAGATATCTTTAGTAAAGACTTCTTTTAGTAATGGTTAAAAGCCTCTTTAGAAATTAGATCTTCAGAATATGTACGTAAATACCAGAAAAAACAATTCTGATATGTACTGAATAAACAATGGAATCAGATAAATAAGGATAACTTAGTATCTTGATCTTCCAGCAGGAAAATAAGTTCTAAGTTAACATGCTGAATTACCCTATTCGGCATATTCTTAAAGCAAAATATTTTCTGTGCAAAAGTGACATCTTTTTTGGCAATAAAAAATAAAATTACTTTTGCTAATTAAAAAAAAAATCACTTTTAAATTGCTTAATTTTTAAAATTTTCTTAAAGGGGCTATTGGTAAGCCTTAGAGCTAGGGTGGTAGCAGTAAGTCCTTATATACTCCAGTAGGATATCCGCTGCATCCTGCAATGTTGCTTCCATCTTCTCCTCCATTGTGAGAGTCCCATCAGAATTACCTTGACCCCTTGTAGTCTGCCTTTGTTATCCTACAAAAACTAATACGGATATAGTTTTCTGTAATGACTGGGAGACTAAGGTTGTCCTATGTGGAACCTCTTTCTCCCCTCTGTAAATGCTTCTTTACTTGTGGCTAAAAGAAACTGGGGTAGCAATGCTCAAAATTAGAAGCTTTTTAGAGGTTTTTTTGGCAGAGGATTAAAGTGTCCTTGAACAAACTTGAGCAAACTTCTGTGTACTGAACAGCAAGCTAATTAAAAAGTTGGTGTGCTAAACACTGCACACACAGGGAAGGTAGCCAGAGCCCTTGCAGGGGAAGGCTTTTTAAGGGGGATGAAGAATGCGGAGGAGACAAGGTAGCATAGTGAACAATGTTATTTCAGGAGAAAGCCACCTTATTAAGCAGCAGTGAAGTGATTCTTCCTCTAGATAAACCAAGACTGACTATTGCACAGTCTTGCTGTGGGATAGTGCAGTAGTTGGATGGCACTGGTGTAAAAGATGTAGATTAATTGGCCACAGGTTAAAGCACAGCATAGCGTGTATCTGCCTTATGTCATCCTGGAACTTTTTGTATTCCAGAAAGCTTACTAGTCCTGGCCTTTGGGGGAAGACATTACAAGTTTGCCAGCATTAAAGATCTCATACCTTTCTTAGTGAAAACAGAAAATTAACTGACAGAGTTTTGCCTCCCACTGTTTTGCAGCATATTGTCATTAGTTAGCTGCATTTTGTGTACATTAGTGTAATATGATGTTTCTTGAACCTTTTATAGGAAGAGCTATATTTGAATAGAAATGACTTGTGAGGAGAACAGGGACCACGAGGAACAATGACACAGGACTAATTTTCGTGAGACAGGGTTGCAGTTTGCATGTAGAGACTTGTGTGCAAACATAGCAGAAGCTTTTCTCCTCTTCTGCTTTGGCATAAACACTAACTGCTTTGTCTCATCTCTAATTTAAGTACGCCCAGTAGTGTGGGCATACAGTTTTAGTTCTGAAACTAGAATATGGCAACACATGTCCTCAAAATTGTAAAACTACCTACTTCTTCATCAAGTACTTACTAGTATTTAAGGAAAGATCTAGTTTGTCCTGCTTGTTTACAAAAAAAAAGGTGTACTTTTGATGACTTCTGTGGAGAAAGCAAAGCTTTTGGTATTATTGGAAAACAAAAATTTCCCTCCAAAAAGATCACCCATCCTTGTAAAGAAAGAAGGGTTGAATATTGTTAGTGTCCCTTTAAGCAATGAGTTAAACTTATTTTCCTTTATGTTCAATGTCTTCTCATTATTCAGGTTCAGTAGTTGCTTACTAGCTTTGATTGAATTTTACATCATTCAAGTTGTAACTATTAAAGCAGAAAGCACTTCAAAGCAGTATTTGAATGAAAATTTGTTCTTAAAATAGCTTTATTAAACTCCTGGTGGACTATTTTTGGAGTCTGAGGTAGCATTTGCTGTCATGTGTGCTAGATTAGGCCAACAGTAGTTTGGCATGACAGCTTTGGTGTTAAGGTTTTTTCACTTTCATTTTAATTTTTCATTGATTAGTGATTTGCTTTAACTTTTGCAAGGAAGGTTAGACAAGCTTAAAGATACCTTTATAGGAAACAGTCTTAATCCCCGCTGTTTCTCATAATTTCATTAAGTGTGGAAGGAGTGCTACATAGAAGCCTTACTGTTCTGCATTGTAGTTATTTTCAGGGGGAGAAGACAAGCAAGCATTTGCTGTTGCTAATAATAACATTTCCTAAATGAAACTCATTCATACATTCAAACAAAAAAAGAAAAAAGTGTGCTAGTGAGGTTGGAGAAATTACTATGAACATGCTTCAAATTTTGAGATATCTTGTTAATACAAGACATTGATATGCACCCACCCCAAAAAATCTCTTGCTAATGTTGCTTCTTCGGGCAACAAGACAGTAATTCACATGTAGAATAAGGTGGTAAGATGTGAAAAGAATCAGAGGTCCACTTAACATCCACTTATTCTCTAGGCTTTATTTAGGTGTCATGTGGAAGATAAGTAGAATGAGGAACTAAAAAGAATTTTTTTTCTTTTTCGGGAGGGATTCACATATAAATTATAAGGAAAACAATTACAGGCTGTGTAGGTTAGAGACTCTGACGAAGAAGTATCTCTGTACTCTGAAGTCCTGCATAGTATGGTGTGGAATAGAAGGAGTGTTACTTAACTTATGGCTAAGAATTTTGGCTCGATGTTTTTCAGTCCTCTTAACAAATTATCAGAACTTGAGTATGTGTGGTGGCTGTCTTCTCAAAAAACTTTTGTAAGTTGGTTACAAAGGCACAGGACAAATGCTCTATTGCTGTTTGAGCCGATCTTTTAAGTACTGCCCTGCATAGAATGACATAAAATACAGGGTTAAAAAAAAATAGTACTCTGTTTGTAATTGTAAGCATGCAATATATCCTTTAGGTAACACCATTTCCAAATACTGGATTTATCAATGGGTTCACATCTCCAACCTTCAAGCCTGCTGCTTCTCCATTGACTACACTCAGACAGTATCCTCCCAGGAACAGGCAAGTTCAACCATCTTTTAACAGTGTACATACTAATTTATTATCTGGCATGTGGGGTTTTAATCTGCTTATTTTAGTAACACCAGCTAACTTGAAAATACTTGTGAAATTGAACCTGGTGCAAGGTTAAGTGAGGCCAAAGGGCAGATGGTGCTGCTATTGTTAGTGGATGTACTGTTTCTAAATGTAAATGGACTGTCTGAAAGCTGAGAACTTCTGTTCGATGATTTAGGCTATTCAGATGAAATATTCTGAATGATGGCATGTGATCATCAGGATTATTTTCAGTTTCAAGTAGTTTTTAGTAAAGCCGTAGTTGAAAATAGACAGTGAAAAGGTTAATTTTGATAATTCACATGACCTGTTAAAATGCATATTTATCATTCTTATAAATGAAATATGCAATAAAGGACTAAAGATCTTGCTTCTTCTGAATTCTGTGTGTAGACTTAGGCCTCAGAAGATCTCTCATAGTACGTATGTTGAAATGACTTTTGAATTTATAGGAATCCTAGCAAGTCTCATATACGACATACAATACCCAGTGCAGAAAGGGGACCTGGGCTTCTAGACAGTCCTACAATATTCAACTTTTCTGCTGATCGTTTAATCAATGGCGTCAGGAGTCCACAGACGCGGCAGCCAGGACAGAACAGGACACGGATGCAGAATGCTACTACGAGTTATACCAAGAGGGAAGTAGGAACTGGACGGATGGAACAGACCAGCGTTGACTCGTCTCCTGGATTAGGCAGAGGAAGGTGAGTGTACTCTGTAGTTGTCCTCTGAACAACCCGGTATTGCTGCTTCTAAACTGCTTCTTTTAGTAAAGAGGTGTGGTACTGGTACTGTTCTGATTACTATTTTAAACTGAGACTGTCTCTGCTCAAAGCTAAAAATCTTACTTCAGAGAAAGTGCTAAATATACAACAAATGCAAAATGGACTTGCATACTTTCCTACCAAATGAAAATCATTAGTGGCAACTAATGAACAATTTACAGCCATAAGATCTAATCCTTTATCCTTCATCTGCTGTAAGAAAGTTTTTGCATATTATTTATTTGAGTTTCATGAAGCAGTTCTGCCCATTCCATTATTCAGCAGTGAATGTGCACTTGAACCTGTACTGGCAGTGTCCGTTGTCACTTTTTTCAGTTGAAAGATCAGAATTTTGCACAAATTAGACATTCACAACAACAAAGATGATAGATTGGTATGGAGGGAGGAAAAAGGATTACATGCAACTAAGAAAACTATTGTTATGCTATAAAAAAACACCACCCTCCAAAACAAAAAACCCACTTGGGTTTGGCACCAATATTAATGTGAGAATTTAGGAGGCTTATCTTGGAATTTTTTAAATACAGTATAGTTCTAATAAGTGCTTTATAAAAGTACTGTGCAGCTTTGTTTAACGCTGGCTGTGTTTGTGTCTCCACACAAACTTGAGGTGACTTACTGAATTGGAAGATAACTCGAGTCTTTTGCAGATGATCCTATTTTAGACTTGTATTGTATCATTGCAAAATTAAGTGGGGATTTTGTGCAAGGATTGTAATACTTTTCTCAATCTGATTTGCCAAATTGTGTTATAACTAGCGGATGAAAGTATGATTAAGGACATAGGAAGCAAGATTGCTCAAACTATAGGCTACAAAAATGTACAGGAATAGTCAGTACTTAAATTTATATTCTGATGTTTCAGTATTGAATACATTTAGAATATTAAAAGTCAAACAGAAAACTTAAATCTATTGAAACCGAGTTAGAATGCATTGCAAATCTTAAACTGCTGCTTTACCTGAAGTAAGGCTGGGGGAGAAGCACTGAAAATGTTTTGGAGGGGCTTTACCTGAATTGAAAATAGTTAGCCATGTTTCAAAAGTTACATAGGTATAAAAAAAAGAAAAAGACTAAAACCTTTACTTTGGATATTGAAAGGTCTTGTCTAAGCCTTATATACAATCAGCACTGAGATGCTTTTAACGCAGGAGTTACTTGTAACTAGTGTATTCTTATGCTGACTTGTGTAAGATCCGTACCTTTATTTTAATGAGAGATTGCTAGAAATTTTTCCCTAAAACATTTTTTCTAATAACCTGTCTAGAATGAAGATGGATGAAATAGCAGTTTGAATTAATTTCTCCTGTTTTCACCAGCTACCTTCCATTCATTTATAGGCAAGGTTCTGATAACTGCTTTCTTTCCCTTAGGAAAAACTCATATGGCTACCGAAAGAAAAGGGAGGACAAGTTTACAGTGAGTGTTCATGATCGTATTCATCTATAATAAAAGTAGGGTAACAAGGCAATAGTATGGATATTATGTGGAGTAGCAGGCGAGATAAGTTATTGCACAAGCAATTGTATGTCACAGTTGACTGAAGACAGCAGCTCATTAGTCACGTGAGTTTACTGCATTTGGGTATCAGAGAAGATTGTCCATTAATGCCAAAGTCAGGAAAAAGTTAAAATTACTCTTTTATGGTAGCAAAAAATTTCCATCTTAGTGTTACTTTGTCAGCATGCCAGTGTTCATGTTCAGGGAGAGCTAAATAGCTAAGCTCAAGTTCAAAACAGTTGATACCTGATTATTGTTCATGTAGACGTTGAAGAACATTTTATAAATCCATGTGTCATATAGCTAGAATGTTAGTTATTAAGTGGTCAGTTCTGTTTCTTAAATGCCTTTCCAAGTACTGCTTGGTAAGGGTATACTAACATTATTGAAATATTACAGTTTTGGTAAACTTAAATTCCAGGTGAATACCTAAAGAGCCTGGATACTTGAAAAGGCTGGACCAGACATTGTGTAGAAGAAAAAAAAAAGTAATTTTTCTGTAGGACTTAAGGTTTGATTTGTTAAAACCGGACACTTCTCTGCAATTCATTTTTGCCACACATGGCATGTTGAACCGGATTATTTCCTTATTCATGTTACAATTGCAAAGTAACCCCACTGCATGGGGTTAGTCCTATGGCAAGTCCTATGGCTTACTGCATGAGCCATAACACTTTCTTCAAGGTCTGGAATCATTGCATTTGTGTATTTGTGGCTCCTGCTGTTGAGTAGCCTTAAGGGACTTGGATAAAGGAGCATCAAGGTTTGGAAAGCATAAAAAAAGTCGTTCCTTCCCTTTGGTTGCTTTTAGTTCTTGTCAAACTTCTCAAAGCTCAGTGAGATCAGATTACAAGTAGGATTCTCAATACTTCTTTTGCCCTTTCAAAGCTGCTTGAATTTTTCGATTGACGTTTTCCTATCAACATTTTTTTCTGTCTCTGAAAGGACAAGGAAGTGGTATAGGTTAGACGTGTGAGTGAGTGGCTGGAGTGAAAGGATTACCTTGGACACTTACTGAGTGGAGAGGCTCTTCTGACTCAGCTGACTTTAAAGGTTCTTTTAACTTTGAATGTGAAACTGGTAGACATGACTTCTTTGGAGACCCACGGTTCCCTTCTCTCAGCACCAGGCTTTAACTGCAGCCTGTGCAGCCGGGTTCCTTCTAGTTTCTTCTGGCCCATGAATCTTTAGTCTGTACTTTCCAGTGATGCAACTTGAACAGAGGTGAGAGCTGCTGCGCGCCCACAACTGTGTGCAATGAGAAAGAGCGTACTCTGAAGTGAAGATTAAAATTTGACCCCTTTAGACTGGAAATAATTGAATCCAGGATCCTATTTCTTGTGCCATGCTGTAGTGATGAGATAGTGCACATAGGACACCACTACAACCAGTTGTATTTGAATGGAGTGATGACTTATTTTGATTTTTTTTAATGGAAAAATTATAGAGAGTATGCATGCTTGCATGAGAGAGAGCATGAACCTTTTTGATCAGTTTGTATCTGAGGTTATAGACATAAGCCAATTACTCAACTTGTCATGACTTGAAAAATTTTATGCGGTTGGCAGCTTAAAATCTATTCAAGTCCTCCCTGGTCTCACTAATTTAAGATGTTAGTGTTACTTGTCTCTCAGTATGTTTTTGGGGTTTTTTTTAGAACTCATCTGTATAACATAATGTTTGTAACAAATATAAAAGCATTTTCTGTTGCAGCACTTCAGTCCCCTTTAAGAAAATTAAGTGCTGTGATTTGAAGAACTGTTCTTAAAAAAAAAAAAAAGGTTGTTCAGGTTGTTCTTCTTGCAGTTTGAGCTGGCTAAAGTGTAGTCTCTCTCCTTGATCCTTTGACAGGTCATCTGACTTCTATTTTTGGAGGTTTGCAGCCCCCATTGTTGTAGCGCTCTTAAACTGTGTTCTGGGGGGTAATGCTGGGTCAGTAGCAGTCCTAGGAGTTGCGGTTGTTCTTGCCTCTGTATTTATTCTTTCCCTTCAACACTCACTTCCTTTGACATAAACTATAGTTTGTAAAAAGACCTCTAGGGTAGTTTTGTATCTGTTGCTCTTCATGAGAAAGAAGGAGGAAAAAACAGTAAGTAATGCAACACCTTTCTGTGCAGAAGCACTGTTCTCACATTCAGACCATCTTGGCTGTATAGCCATAAGTATTTTCCTTTTCAAAGTAGGAATCGTCTCAAAGATTGCTTTGCATTCGGTATTCTGCAGCAGAGATCATCTTAGCACAGGCCTGAGCACAGTCATGAAACAGTTACTTCTTTGTTTACATGATATAGATGAAGTTAATGGGTAACTTCAGTTACAGCATATTACAAAGAGGAATTTTATTTTTTCAGTGTAAATAGAATTTAGCTTTACAAATCCTTACAAGCAGTCCTCACAAATCATCTTAAACTGTGGTACTCTTAACTCTTGAACTGCTGTGTAGTGTAAAGTAGCTGTATTTAGCCCATTGACTTTTTTTGCCTGGGACATTGTTTTTCTTAGATCTAGTTAGAAAAATTCTCCCTGTTTCAAAAATAGGTTTGATATTTATCTTTGCATTTTTACAAAGTGACCATATACATTCATATTAGTTAGATGAAAATTGCTGTTGTCTACACTACATGCAAGGCATGCTGTTTTGCCGTTTCTTAATATATCTGAACGTGATATAAGATTCTTGTTGACGCCTGTCTTACATTTAGAATGTTACCAACTGCACATAAATGTGCTTTATATTTTCACTACATCATGATATCTAAACCAGTCTGTTTGCCTTTCTGTGTCAGTGTAAGTGTCCATCCCGAAGGAAGGGTCAGTGAGAAGACTTTTCTTGCTATACCAGTATCACTAAAGCTTATGCATATGAAACTTTTAAGGATGCTTATGCCATCCCATTTAAATAATAGTTAAATATATTAAGGGCAACAGTGGAAAATGAAAGCATCTGTTCCTCGGTACTGTGTGGTTTTCTTGGGAGGTGGGATGGGGGAGGCCTCTCTAGTGCTTCATAGATATAAATCAAATGCAAAATACAGTTTAGAGTCCCATGTCTTTCTTTTCTGTCATCCAGTGTGGTAACCTCAACATGTTATTTCTATTCCAGAGAGGCCAAACACAGTCTCCACCACCCCCAAAACCTCCATCTCCTAGCTTTGAATTGGGTTTATCTAGCTTTCCTCCGTTACCCGGGGCTGCTGGCAATTTAAAAACCGAAGACCTTTTTGAAAACAGACTGTCCAATGTGGTAATAGGAACGTCAAAAGAAAGAGTGAGTAGCCAGTGTTCACTTTTTGTTGGGAAAACAAAGAATTGCATACCTCTTGTTTTCAGATTTGGTGGCTTATACATAGAAAAAAACTTGTGGTTCTACATGGGTCATAAGAAATGCTTTTAAGAAACAGCTGTCAAATGATGTGCTGCTGCCGCCTTCACTTATATCTTAGAATTTGTTGGGAATTCACTTTGAAATGGTGTGGAATATGAGCACCAGTATAAGTAGATGTTAATAGTAGAGATTAGAAAATATGCTGTTTGCTGTTCATAATTGCCTCAGGCTTTTTGATAGACTCAGGTGAAAAATGTGTGATAAATTTTCCTCCTGTTTGAAAGTCATACTTCTCAGTTGTATATAAAACACTTTGAAGTGACAGCATTGTCTTGTCATATTGCTTGGAAAGATAAAAATATACCAGAATGACTTGGCAACCACTGCTTTCTAGATGTAGTAGAGATGCAGTTGAAAATTAATGTTCAGTAGCTGTTCATAGATTTCATTCTTAGAACTGTCTCTACCATGCCATCTGTGAGTGACAGCATGTTCTCCTCCATGAAGACTCGTATAACCCTGCGCACTGTGGAATAGTCTAGGCTATGGAAGTCTATATTGGCTTTTTCTGCTAGCTCTAATTTAACTTGTGTTTTTCTAGCTGTACCACAACTGAAGACGTTAACCCCTGGATATAGCAGTGCAAAGCCACCTGATGAAACACCAAAATCTCTTGTGTCTCGTCCCTAAAACTAGTCTATTGCAGAAGTGGTTTTTTTGGTGCCCACGTATCAGGGGTGGGTAGGGAGGGTATTTGTTGGTAAAGGAAAGAGAAAGTGGCAAGGCAGCCTGCACCCGAAGCAGTGATTGCGCAGACAAGCCATCTATTCTGTCTCCTGCAAGTGGTAACAGGGACAACTATA
Source organism: Pygoscelis adeliae (assembly GCF_000699105.1). Classification (NCBI taxonomy): domain Eukaryota; kingdom Metazoa; phylum Chordata; class Aves; order Sphenisciformes; family Spheniscidae; genus Pygoscelis; species Pygoscelis adeliae. The sequence continues at coordinate 5,666,709 of NW_008824941.1, forward strand.
TTCCAGGGTTGCATTTAGGGGGAATGTGCAGGACAGTGCCATGATAAGAGCAGTGTTTAACTTGCTGTCAGCCAGTGCTCCAGACTGTAGTCTGTTCTTGGCCCAGATCTATCTGTTTTTAAAGTATTTTACCTCTATTATTTCTGAAGAGTTTTTTGACTATCGTATTTCTGGTTTTAAATATAATTCCAGCACTTTCTGTTGATACTGCAGCTGAAAACCCATTGCTCCTCCCACTACAAATCTAGTACTTGCTTTGCACTGTACTTACTGTAAAGAACTTGCACTTGTCCCCTGTAGAGGCAGTCTTAATATCAGTCAGGCACTGAGGTTTTATGACAGTGCTGCTGCACTGTCACATTAAAAAGCTTCCTTTGATTTCCCAATTTCTCTTTCTGGTTTGCATGAGTTAGTGTGTACCATTGTCTGGAAGAAAGGGATTGCGCTGTCTTTCCTTGTAGGCGTTAATAAGGAATAAGATAACAGCAACTGGGTCCAAAGAGCGATTGTGTTCTACTACAAAGGTGTTTGAGTAATGTTAGAATCTTGCCAATGTATACAGGCTGCTTTTCACCTTGAGCTCAACATTTTTTTCATGTCACCTGATGTGGAGTTACGAAGTGCCGAAGTAGAGTTACACAGTGCTACTCTTGTTTTATAGATGGGCAAGTCCAGTGTACAGAAGCTGAGTGAACTTAGGTTGTATAATTTCCAACAGTTGTTATCCAAGCATCATATCTTTATGCTCTTTGCTTTGTGATGCTCGTCTAGATGTAGCTCTGGGGAATGGCAGGTGTTAATCATCCCACATTTTCTAACTAGGAAACTGCAGCGCTGTCAGATCAGGGGCTGAGTGTTTTGGCCTAGGAACAGCACTTGCACGTCTGCTTGACTTGCAGCTTTTCACACTTAACCATGTACCTACAAGTTTTGATGAACTTGGGCCAGAATGCTCAGCAGCTTGCAATTTCAAGCCTTTGCACACGCTATTATAGTGAGTAAAACTACAGAAGCTGTTCTTTTATTTCTAAACATCCACCTTTTACGGTTTTACTTTTACTTTGAATAAAACTAGGCTTAGATCTACTGCAATGATCTATGCTGCCTGATCTTAAACAGTGTCATCAAATACCATTTTCCTTTCTAACAGTGACCACAGGAGTCTCATGTTTTATGACCTTCGAGTGGTGGCTGGGCTGGGGGAAAGGGGTGGCTATCTTGTTCCTTCTGTGCTTGTGTTCTCCCATTGCTCTCCCTTCTGTTTACCAGAATCTGTTCTGGTTCTAGAGTCGGACAGGTCAGAAGCAATATGAAGAACATAGCACTTTTATAACCATTTTGTTTATTTTAAAATGTCAGAAATACATTTTTCAAGATACAAAGTCTTCTTTCTCTTTTCTTACTTTGTGACAATCTAAATTCATGCATGCATCTTGAACCTATTTGGCCTTTATCTGCAAGCACAGTATCACTTGTCACTAGCAGAATCTTTTGAGGGCTATGGAAAAAGCCTCTTTTGCTTGGCAGCAAATCACGCTATAGCATAAGAAAGGGACTTTTATAAATGATAGTCTTATTCTAGTTTGCAAAAACCTCAATTTTTTTTTTTTAAGGTTAGGGGGTTTTAGTACCAGCTATTGGGATGATGCGGAGTTAGAGCTTTGAAGACAACAGTTCTTGGTGCATAGCTCTAGGACAGTTTTGTCTTAATAGGCTAACTATGGTTATGTGAACGGGTGCAAAGCCTACTTGTGTCACCAGCAGGTGCAAAATTCACAGGTTGAAAGAAGTGATTTTGTCATCCAGATATGTCCCAAAGGGAACTAAGCTTCCAACTTTTTGGGAAAGAGCCACAGTGTGTGATGTATTTGTGTTTCTAAGTAATTGTAAAGGAAAAAACTTATTTGCTACAATACATATATCGGATCCTTCTGTATCTTCCTATAGTTAATTTACCCTTATAAGTCAACTTGTAAACTGTTTCCTGATTGTGTTAATTTTCAGGCAGACCATATTAATTGGATATTATGATTGCCCTTCTGTGTCTTTTTTCCTCCTCCAGAACGTTAATGTGGATGCAAGTACAAACACTATTCCATCGGGAATTCCTCGAGAGCCGTTGTTGCCAGTTTCTTCTACATTGCCCAGGACGTTTGAAAGGTCTCCTTCGCCATCCCAGTCTTCTGAGTAAGCACTTAATTACACGGCTATAATTATTCTGCTCTGAATCACGTTTGCATTTTCTCTCATCAGAAGACTGGGTGGAACACTGTAAATAGCTATTAAAGTCTTAATCAATGAAATAATATTTTGTTGTATATTGTACTTGTAGTAAAGGCAATAAAGCTTAATTTCTGAACAATATAATAGTAGTGATTCAGTCATAATGGTCATTCAGCAGACAAAAGTTTAGTGTTATGTTTTAGTCTCTGCAGGTATTTAAAAGTTTATTGAATACCTTACTGTCCTGTATTTAGATAGCTTTGAAGCATAGAGAATAAACCCACGATCCTGTGGGTAACCATTGTCCATACAATAAAGACAGTTTTCAGTAAGACTTTATTTGGAATCTGCAAATCAAATCGAGGTGTCTGAGTAACAGGAGTAAGATAACTGAATAACCAGATGCTATCAGAATGTCACAAATTACAGGTAGCATCAAGTTCCACAGGAATACTTTTTTTAATACTTGATAGCATTTTTAAATGCAATGCTAGTCATAATGTGCTAGGCAAATTATAGCTATAACTTCTTATAGTCATACTCAGATAAAGTTTTAGACCCATTATTAAATCATTCATCTATGCTGAAGTTTCACTTTTCATGAGCCTTGCTTCCTGCTGGATGCTTACAGGGACTCCAAGGTTGTGGATAAACAGCAGAGAGAGACACAGAGTACAGAAAGGCTTTCTTCTTCCACACTCAGTACTGCATGTAAATCGGTACAAGTCAATGGGGCTGCCATAGTAAGTGACCTTATTGCTTCACTTTCTCTTAATGATCCAGTTTGATGCATTTAACAGAATATTGCTTCCATTGCTACCCAGTGTTGCTTTATCATGTGAGCCCAGCATCCTTAAATTTGCGTGTTGGTGGCCTCATGATTACTTGCACGATACAATTATGCAATTAGCAGTGCAAAAGTGTTCAAGATAACTTGGCGAATGATAGCTCTTTATCTGAATTCTTTTCTTGGTAGTATCCTTGAGGTAGAAGCATTAATGCATATGTTGATATTTAAACCAGAGTTTTAATTCACCATCTTTCAGCTGTTTTAGAGTTTGCTTGAATCAGAAGTATTTTGCCCTATCACAGTAACCCATTTTTCTGGCATACTGTCTTGAGCCTTATTGTCTGTACAGTTTCTGTAAACTTCGTACTCAAGCCCTCATCTGCATATTTTAGTGCAGCAGTCTTTTGGGACAAAGACTTTACCGTTTTTGTTCATGAAAGTAATTTTTTTTTTTTCAGGATGCTTTGTTTAACTCTGCTGTCCTGTTTGCTTTTGATTTCACAGGAACTGCGAAAACCTAGTTATGCAGAAATTTGCCAGAGAACAACTAAGGATCCTCCTACCTTGCAACCCCAGAAAGAACAGAAGCCAAACACTGTAGCGTGTGGGAAAGAAGAAAGAAAGCCCACAGAAACAATAGAGAAAAACAGAGAACCTCCTCCTGCAAAGTCACATCCTGGACAACCCAAAGACCAGAGGAGACAGTCAGGACGCAGATCGTCCCCTCCAGCCGTTGGCAAACGCTTAAATAAAGAACAGAATACCCCTCCAAAATCTCCTCAGTGAAACTAACACCTGGGAGGGATTTGAAAAGAGGTCTGCTTCCCACAAATTAAACCCATGTTCCCACTAAGATACCTGAGAATGAGTTGCTGGTTAAGAGCTTGCAGTGATACTAGGCATATAACAATGCCTGCAAGTTATTTTTCTGTGAAATACTTTTTTCCCCTCTTGGACAAACATTCTATTTTTCTGGATATTTCTGGATAGTTGTTCTAAACCTTACATTTAGGTTGGTGCTTAATTGGAGGTGAAGCTTAGTGTGATTTTTTTTTTCAAGATGTAAAATATTTGTCTTTAAAAAAAACAAACAACTTTTTATTAAGCCTCTCTGTGGCTGTGTGAGTGCAAGCTCTGTATAGTGAGTTTTTTCTAAACTGTTAAGCAGAAATGTGCTGCTGCAATATTTTTAATAAACTGGTCTGCAAGTACATATCTAAAGTGTCCAAAAGACTGATAACGGCAGCTAGTGTGTAGAGTGCAAGGAAGTAGATGCATTTTACGAATTAGTATGTGACCTTGAAGATTTTTTTTATTGGGCTGCTGTACTAAGTGTCAGCAAATGAACTTGCACTTTTAGGTTAAATGAGTAGTTGTTTCTAGTGGTTTTTAAGAAATTTAATCTTCTTTTGATGTTTTGCACACACAAAATGGATCCTAGGGAGCACCATAGCAGTCTTTATAAAATGTTTCCTTTTTTGACTTACTGCAAGCAAGTAACCATCTTCTCACTCCAGAATAAAACTGATGTTATAATTTGCAAATACAAAGCACATTGTGAATAGAAAGAATTAAGTCTGTGAGCCTCTATGGTGGTGAAGCCTGTTAGTGGATGTTATCAGGAGAAAGCACTGTAGCCTTCTTGTGATAACCTTAGCTTCCCTGTGCTTGTAAGGGAGTTAACTGAGTCAGCGCTGTACGTTCTGGTTACCCCTGTGCTCTGTGTTAGACTTTTTTTTTTTTAAACTCTGCCCCAAGTGCTCTTTGAAAGAGTTCATATCTTAGTCAGCCTTGTGTTGACGTCTTCCTGTAACTGCAAGCATTGGCATACGGATTTAAATTTTTTTCAAGACCTGAGATAATGGTGTTTGTTTTGTGTGGTGGAGGAAGAGATCCCTGATACTTACCTCTGGGATGAGGTTTCTCACACTTATTTACTTTAGAAGTGATGCGCTTTCTGAAGGACAAGGATGCACTAAATTAGCAAGTTTCTAATAAAGTTGAATATAAATTATTTTTGTTTTAAAATGCCTAAAGTTTTTCTTTAAGTGTTTAAACTGCAGGAAGTTCAGACAAAACTCACTCCTGCTGACTATGACAGTACAGTTTATTCCGCAAAAATGTTTATTTAAACAACTGATTTTTTTAAAGAATTATTTCCATCCAATATTTAAAGACTTGAATTTTATTTAAACTTGAAAATGACTTTGCCTTAACTTTTGTACAAGACAGCTTAGAGTTAATGAGGTCTGACCCCGTGGAGGGTTAGCATGAGTGGAATACAGAATTACTCAGTTACAGTATGTATCTATTGTCACTGGTCTTACTGGGTAAACATACTGTAGTACAGGAACTAGCAGCAGTTTTTGTAATATACCTTAAAGATCTTAAACAGTTGATCTTTTTCAGATTGTTGAAAAACCTGTAAATGCAAATAGTCAATACTGTATTAAATATGTGCACTTGGAAGTGTGTGCTTTGCTTGTACAGTTGTAAATAATCAGAACATATAAAAAGGTACCCTAAAGAAAAAATCTGATAAAAATTATTGATATTATAAATGTTGCTGTTGAGCTGGATGTAGATAAACTAAATGTTGTGGTTTGAATATTACTTTAATTTGTTGTTTTTTCTTTTTCTTATTTTATTCTGGTGTGCTGAACTGACTCTGCCTCTTCACTGCAAAAGGGAAATGGAACGAAAGTCTTATTTGAAAGCCCTCAACTGTTTTCCTAAGACCCTGTAAAAACAAGTGATTTAACCAATTCAAAAGTGTTCTACAATGTAAATAGTGAATTTCAGCAGTCAAACTGTAATTTTAAGTCATTAATAAAATCAAATTTAATTGGAAAAAAACTTTAGACTGCTACAAAAATATACACTGAAGCTTACTTGTCTGCTTTCAAGAATATCAGTGCTTTCCTTAGTGTATGATTCACAGAACTGTAAAGTAACTATAGAAGTTGACTCCTGATAAATGTCCTATTGCAAGCATCAATTGGTAACTAGTTGACCTTTTAAATCCAGCCTGTTGTGTGCTGCAGAATTGGTCAAAATAGGGCATGCTGGAACCTGTTGATTTTTCTTGTTTAAAAAGCGCACTTTGCGAATGCTGTGGGAGGAGATAGGACTCTGACAACGTCACCAAAACTGCTCAACTGGTTCTGTCATTGGATTTTTAATATGCTTCTCCTTTCCCCAGTGGCAGTGAAAATGGTAGCTAGAGTTGTGTATGGTTTAGGCCAGCTGTATGATTCATTTTGTTTGTCTGCTGCAAGTGAAAGGCTTACCAGCTGCAAACAATCACAAGTGGTTCCTTACAGCGACTGTGTACAGCTAGTCATAATACTCAACTGGTACCTAAGGTGATATATTGAGACCAGTGGGATGTGTTGTGCTGTTCTAATGTATTCTGCTGCCATTTGTGCTAGGTCAATACACTGTAATTACTGCTCACCCAGCAACAGTCTGTTGCATCGAAAGTTTAAACCTTCTTCTGATGTGGTTTTTATAGCTTTTTTTTAAAAAGAAAAAAAGTGACACGCCAAATAGCTGTGTAATATACAACTTATCCTTACTGCATTTTACTTTGAGATTTTTTTTTCCCCCCACTCAGTGACAAAATGGAGTTTTCGGAGTAGAGTTGTGAAGTTGCATGCAGACTGTTGCTACGATACATAGAGATTAAAATGTGGCTTTTAAAATGAAAAACCTCCCAAAAGCAGTAGCTGAGTTAAAGGTTCAGGGATACAGTAATTAAAATTGGTATTTTACCGTCTAGGACTGTGTGGTGATGCTTTTCATTTTGAAAACAAGTCAAAATGGGATCTGAGACTCTTCTTCCAGGAATTTAAAAAAAACAAAGGTTGCTTTTAAAACTGTATGTTGTTTCAGATCAGTCCCCCGCCATGACGCTGTCATTTGCCACTTAGGAATCTGTGTGTGAACAGCGGCAAATTTTTTAACGTTGCTGCGTTATCCTTCAAAGACTTCAGCAGTTGGCATAGAAAGGCCCTTGTTTGAGTGTGGTGCAGTGTATCACGAGCAACAGCTGACTGTAATGGTGCATACCTATCTCTGTATCTCCTTCAGCTAGCTACAGTTAGGGATTTTTATGTGCTTTGTAACCTATTACACTAATAGCAGCAGACAATCGAAGATTTCTAAGGAGACCTAACAGCTGCCAATTCATGAAATAGAAGTGTAATATGGGAGCCTTCTTGAGGGTTTTTGTTTTTGTTCTTCTTCCATTAAGACTGGAATCAAGCTTACATGTAAACTATCAGTAATTTAAGTTTCCTTTTGTGTCATAAAATGTAAAACTGTCTAATTTGAAAAAAATATGTAGGTTATGAAAAATAAAGATTTAGGCACTGTTGAATTCCTGATTTTTTTAATTAAACCTTTCTTCAGCAGTATTTTTCATTACCTTCTGTCTTTTGCTCCCATTTTTGGAAATTACATATTTCTAATTTTGGGAAAAAAATCTTTGCTTTACTGTTCAGCACAGCTGTTGTAACCGTCACCTAAGGCTATATAGCAGCAGCAAGAACACCTATAATGTAACTCTGAAGGCAGCAATATCTATCTCTATTAGGTACCTGTGACTGGTTAACTCTTTTAAAAACAAAAAAGCTGATGTGATGTTTTGTTTACTAGAGGTTATCATCTTCATTAGTGGTTTCCTCAAATTATTGCATAAAGTGTTGGCTTGGTCTTAAACATGGATTTTAATGTATGGGTTAGTGCTTTGGTTGCGTGGCTCTTGAATCTGGAGATGTCCTGTGGTTATTTTTCGCTTTGGCTGGTTTTAGAGGTTATCCTGGTCAAGCCTCTAGGAAAGAAGAGTTTCTGGGATATCCTCCCTCTTAAGTAAAAGATCTATTTTGGAAATACTTGAAACCTTTTTTTTTTTTTAGGTTTGTCTCTCATTCAGCTAGATCTGACCAAGTTTAACAATGGATGTAAGCATGGAAGTATTAACAGCTACTGTTTCATAAGCATGTTGGAAGTATTGCAGTATTATTCTTCAGGCTGGATGTTCTGTAAGCTTCTGGACAGGTTAGGCTGCTTGCTGCTTTATTTCCCTGCTACTGTCTGCTCAACAGAGTAGGGCAACACAGGAATACCAGTGTACACTGCAAGTTCCTCCATGTTAGAAAAGTCAGTTAAACATTAGGCTTTGGTGGTGATGTGGATTACAAGTACTTGGAGACAACCAGTTTTCACTTCAGCACGGAGTATCCTGTTCTGCCCTTGGAACTCAGTTTTCTATTACTTAACATGTAAAAATGCATAGAAATTTGTCAGCAATGTTGCCATAATCCTAGTGTGGCTCTTCAGGACTACCCTGGCTTTGGCAGGTATCGGGGATTTATTTGTTCACGCAACAAAATTGGTCAGTGTCCCTTTTGTGTTAGTTTTCCCCAGTACAAAGTGATGTTCGATGATGGCTGTACCAATGTTCACACTGAACAAATTGTTTTGTTTCCTCTTGGGCATGAGAAGATTACATGCAATTGAGTATGCAGAGATTACTTACTGTCACAGAAACTGTGAGTCATTGCATTTTGATCGTAAGGCTCCTCTAGAAAAAAAGATGAAGTTTTAAGTTTTCTAATATGCTTTTACTTCACAAACCTCTGGAAGTTAAAACCTCCTGTTCTGTTGATTATCATGGCCAGGCTTTTATGAGTGCAGCCGCTTAAGTCAGGGAAGTGATTGAGTTTCAGATTTTGCTGGTTTATAGGTGGAAGTAATGTTACCCACTTCATCTCTGCTTCTGAGAGAACCAGCTGTGTAGCAGTATGAAGCCCTGGTGCCATCCGGTTACAGTAGCTCAGTTACTGCAACATCCACTCTCAGCATGGATATACAGCTTTCACACAATTCAATGTTCAACTTAAGTTGATCAAGTAGAAATTTGCTCCTGTTGAAGTGGTGCATGGAATACCGTTACTGAACTCTTCTGCCAAATAAGCACAAAAATGCTATGAGGAGGCTGGCCTACCTGGGCTGTGCCATGCCCTTCCTGTCTGTCTGCTCCCTCACATAAGCACGCTGGCCTGTCTGAAAAGTAACTGAGAAAGAGTTGGAGGTATTTTGTTTGTTTGTTTTGGTTTGGTTTTTGGAATAGGTCAGAAGCTGTTGTCATACCACCAGCAGAATGGTGGAAGGGACAGGAATACACAGTCGGTGCCCAGAGGAGACTGGCGTGGTGATGGTCCTGGCAGGGACAGTGTCTTACATCAGCTGAAGCAAACTGGGTGTTTGTACAATTGGCTTATGATGTCTTGGCTTAAATGTAGCCTTGCTTGCTCAGGTGGACATGGCTCAACTCATCAAGCTTGGTCATTTTTGAGCCTTATTTTCACAATGGGGAGAAGGGACGAGAAAGGGTCTGGGTTTTGCTTTAGCCTTTTTGGTTATTCTTATGTACGAGCTGTACATGTGCTAACTCTTAAATCTGTCTCATGGTGATAGACTGTCAGAAGTCTTTGTGCATTGTCTTGTCACAACTGGTTTGGGAGCAGTTCACTGTTTTGCAAAATGGAGGGCAAAACGTTTGTGTGCTGGGGAAAGGGAGTCTAAGATAAAATCGCCCCCTAATGTCTCTTAAATTCTTATCAGTTTGAAGAGCAAATTGCTTTGCGTGCTTGTGTTATGCACGTACTGTGTGGAAACCATCCTGCAGTCTGATAGCCTTACATCCTATTTGCTGTAGGCAGATGGTGTCTGCAGAGTAGTAAATCTATCATGGCTAAGGATGCTCTGAGGAAGGAGGGATAAATGGATGAATTTAGAGTTGTAAAACATACTGAAGCTGGGAAGATCTATGAAATCTACATGGATGGAATTATTGATGCCTAATGAAATGTCTCGTCTTCCAAAACTGGAGCTGAAGTCCTATGTATGGTCTCCATGCAGCTTGAGAGGTCAGCCCAGGCAGAACAAGTGCATGAGTTTCAGCAGGTCCAGCCTATCTGACTGCCCCATCTCCAAGGCAAACATCTCCTGATGTTTTCCAGGAACTACAGTTCATAGGCTGTAGCACATGTGAGAAACCTTCGTCGCTCTTGCTTTTTGTCTCGGACTTCAACTTACTTAGCTTGGGCTTAGGATGTCAGCATGCAGCTCGCGCAGCAGAGCCGGCTCCGTGTGCTGCAGTGGCTCACAGCTCCCACCAGCCAGCCCTGTGTGGTGTGGGAGGCAGCTGCGGGCCTCGCCGGGACGGGAGGTCAGCAGGACACGCTCTGTGGTGGGAACAGAGGTTTGGAGATGAGCGGTTAAATAGGCTCTCTGGGGAGAAGGCCTGTTTCATAAATGACGCTTCTCGGGGATCCGCAGTGTCTGTGGCTAGCCTCGCCTACACAGTCTCTTACTCCTCTGCAAGGAGGAATGTGATTTCTACCTTGTTTGCCTTTAGAAATAGGATGTGTGAGATGCTTGGTCATTTTCCCTCTCCTAGTATAGTCTCCTCCTTTCTAGTGATTCAGTGCTCTCATTCTTGAGAGCTGCATCACTTGTGGGAGATGGCAGCTGTTGATCCCTGCTCCTAAGAATTACCCCTGTTTTCAGAAATACAATAGGCTCAGCATTTTGAAACATTTCAATTTGCTGGAGGGTTTTTTTTTTTCTCACTTGTTAAAGCAAATTTGGTACTCAAAGGAGGGTTATCTTGATATGTGTTGATTCTTAGGCTCTAGGTTCCCAAACTATAATGTATACAATATATTAAAAAAAGTATGCTCTATCTTTAAATATTTATAGCTGTTGCTGGGTTTATGGTGTTTGTCTGATACTAAGTTCTTCATTTCTATGTTTGCTGGAATCTGTCCTTCCTACATACTGGCAAACGGTAGCTCCATCTTCTCTAGTATGACTCGTGGTGGCGCAGAGGGAAGATGCCTGCCTTGAAGCCATGGCAAGTAAGTGCTGGAGAGACCTGTTGATTCAGACAGTAGACACTGAAGTGACTGATTTGCTAGAGTGACTTTCTCAGGGGATTTGATTGCTTGAACTGGCAATCGAATGCTTCCTTGGTAGCAAATCCTGTTTCAAATAAACCTTTGTATTTTACTTTTTGTTTGAATTAGCTCTTCCCATGGAGACCTAGACTCAGCCATGCCGGCTGCCATCCTGTGTACTGATGCATGCTTTCATCCTAGCCTAGAAAATATGAAGGCAGCCACACTGGGTTGGATACGTGAAGTTAGGTGCCAGGTTTAATGTACATTGAGCTTGAAAATCGGAAGAACAAGAGTTGCTCTTTGGAACTGGTTTTTAGATCTGACATGGCAAAGGGGATATAGGTACCACTAGTGGTTCCAGAATGGGAAGGTAGGGAAGTGCAGTGGAGCTGGACTTAGCAAGTCACGCAAACAGTGCAGCACATGCTTCGCCGTTCAGCCACAGCAGGTTCTGCTGTTTCAGTGGTTCTGACATCCCAGGACGCAGCTGTTCTGCTATGTTGTGAAAGAACAGTTCGTATTTGATGCACTTCATTAACTGTTTTTCAAAGCCATCAACAAGTGTATGATGAAGGTGAAAACTTCTAAAGAACATATTAAATAGCTTGTTTTAAAGTATCTAAATTGAATGACCAAATCTGAATAAGAACTTAAATTTCTACTGAAAATGGTAACATTTCCCAATAATATTTCCCCAAATTCCATCCAACTGTTCCACTTGCATGTCAAAATGGAAGCTGAGTTAATCATGTAACTAGTCCAAATTCTGACTATTGACCATTTTACATTTACCATTATTGTTCTTTTAGGAACACAGGTAACATAACGCTCTGGATAGGTAGGGCCAAGGACTGATAGAATATGCTGGTGTTTTATGGCAGCACATGGGACATGCCACTGTCATTACCGAATAAATACCAAGCAGTCGGAGAGTCTTGCTAGCGTGATGTGATGCATGCATGCAGAGGGGATCTCCCGGTGCCTTCCAAGTTCTCTGAGCATGTCCTGAGACAGGACACATTTGTCTGTGGGTCCCCAAGCCATGGGCAGTCCTGGTGATTCAGCAGCACGAACAGTGTGCTCCACAACCACCTTCAGGCGTTTGGCAGCATTTCCAGGGACATCTAAATGTTTTCTGGCTTGATTTCATCTCTGTAAGAACTGGTGGCTTAAAAATAAATAAAAGGTACTGTCTAATAAACAGAAACAAAGCAGAGTGCAGGGGAAATGACATGCTTTGCACCAGGAAGAGAATGGGGCAGGCTTAGCCAGGTGACTGGTCTTCTCATGCTCTGTGGAGACATGAGCACCATGATTACAAGACACTTCTCCATTGAGATGTATAAAAAGTTTTGTTGGTCTCCTCTGCTTCTTACAATGTCTTCCCGTTCCTCACCCACAGCTGTCAAGTCAGACTGAGCTCGGCATGGTAAAAACTCCCAAGCAAATGACACTAGAATTGCCTCGTAAGCAGTTAAATGGGAGATTGTGTTAGGCTGTTGTCTGCTAATACAGCATGAAAGAGCAAGGAATGTGTATATAATATGCAGAAATTAAGTTATAAACTACTAGGCAGTGGTTGGGACTCAGCTTGCAGATGTACATAAATTTGTCTGCTTAGTCTGTGGAGATTGGATCAATGGGCGATGGAGCCCAGAGAGCTGTTCATCTGCATCTTGATCAGCTGAATTTTGATCCTGCATCTTGAGTAGCTCTTCAGGCTCCACTGAAATATGAGGACATGCAGATACATAGCTTATACAGACATCTATATCTGGATGTCTTGATCTGTGAACTCAATTCCATGCATGAATATGGCCAAGTGATACAGTTCTTCATTGATATAAAAATACATAGCACATTTTTAGTGGCCTGAGCAAGTTAATTGATACTCTTTGTTTTGGAAGTGGCTGCAACTCATAGTGTGTTTCTGGATTTGCTATTAAATCTTTTCCTAGATGCAGATACAGTAAAAACTACAGAATCGTAGAGTAATTCTGGTCTGAAGGGATCTTATGAGGTCTTCGGTCCAACATCTTGCTCAAAGCAGGATCGGAGTGGGTTTCTCAGGGCATTATCCAGTTGGGTCTTGAAAACTTCCAAGGATGGAGACTGCGCAACCTCTCTGGGCAATCTGCCCCAATGTTTGACTGTTCTCATGGAAAATGTCCTTCTCCTTAAATGTCCTTGTTCTCCTCCTTAAATCCTTGTGTCTGTTCCTTCTCATCCTCCCTCTGCCCTGCTGTACAGACCCCAGCTCTGTTTTCTTGATGGTTCCCTGTACGGAGGGCTGCAGGTAGGTTTCCCCAAAGCCAGCCCATCTCCAGGCCCAGCTCCCTCAGCCTCTCTGCCCAGGGTGAGTGCTCCAGCCTCGCCACCACCTTGGTGATCTCCTCTGAACTGGCTCCAGTTTGAACTGGCTCCGGTTTACTGATGTTTTTCTTTTATTGGGAACCCAAAACTGGACCCAATACTCTAGCTGCAGTCTACCTTCTAGCACTTTTCTACACAAAGGAGAATAATTCTAGATGTCCTTTGCCTTTTTATAACTGGAGATGTAGAAAATTTCTTAAGTCTGCTTATTTTAAGAGGTGATGTAACACTTGACAAAGCCTAGTGAGGCGCGGTTGCTGCTTATAACCCTGACCACCGCTTCTCAGAGTTGGTGAGTACTTGCGGTTTGGTGTGTTCTTTTTTTTTTTTCTTGTATCCAGTGGCTACTATTATGAGACAGTAAATTTTTGAAAGTATGGATTGCCATCTCAGTGTAATAGGGGAAAAAAACCTCTAGAAGGGCCTTCAGGAAATGGGTCTACTGCCTTGCTTTTGTTCCTTCCACACCAGACAAATTGTTATGTTTATTTAGTTTCTATGATGGAAACTACCTTCCCAAGCAATCCAGTTCTTGGATTTGTGTTCTCCAATGTCCTTAGCCTGCTCCCAGCCTCCTCCCCTATCCTCCTTCAGCCAGCCACCCTGGCTCTTCTCCCTGCTCCTCTGGGACACGGGGAAGGAGCCCAAACCAGGCATGAGCAGGGGCAAAGGAAAGGACGAACAGGGAAAAGCTGAAGAAAATTACAGTCCTGAAGAACGAGGGTTTTTGCTCCTCTTGCTGTGAGGAGGGTTTCAATTCACCGTACACCCCTGTGTGTCAGCAGTAGCGGAGAGCCATGGCCAGCAGTGGAGGGAGGTTGCACAGGCTGGCTGATCGTGCTGACCTGCTGTCCCACCAGCCCGTCCCTGCTGGCCCTGTCCTCAGCAAAAATGGGTGCATTTTGTTGAATGTCTCTCCCAGCCAGAGCTGGCTCAAGTGAAATGCTTTGCTGACATTGAAGTAAGAGGATCATTCCCTGCTGAAATTTTAAAATCCAGTTTACAAAAAATAATGTAGTGGTAGTGCTGGTTTGCATTCAGCTGCTATTTAATCTGGTCAAAGAGAAGAAGCAGAGAACTTGTACAACATGATTTATGATGTCTTCAATGTTTTGGCACTTATTTCAGCTGTATGTATTACAAAAACCAAAGACCGTATCTCTTCAGCCTTAAGAGTGACTTTTGGCCAAAGATCTATCGTAGTAAAGTAATGCTCCGAATGCCTTTTTGACTGAATCTGAGAATACTTTGCTAGATGGAGCAGTTGCTTTCTCAAAGTGTTCTTCTTCAAGGACTAGGAAATTAGCCCTGTCTTATAAATACACTTCTAGTGCATTAAACCATTGACAAATGCAGTGTAGCCATTCTAAACTAATTTGTCTTAAGTGGGCATCTGATGACTCAATTCATCTGAACTTAGTCATTTGGATGTGGCTCAGCTGCTCTGTTCAAAGGAAATCATCTGGATCCATCTGCTGTTTCTTGCTCTCAGCACTGGTCTAGGACTCTATGAAAGAGGGCTGAGCTGACTCAAATAAGCTTGTATTTGGTAGAGACAAAGAGCACACATGGGGTCAACTACTGCACATTGCCTGTTCCCTGGCGGTAAGTCTGGGTGAGTCTAAGCCTAGAGGTCTGGAGAAAAAGCATTATTCTTTTAGGAGAGTCTTTCAAAAGAAATAGCCACCAATGTTTGCTATATCAACTAAGTGTCTCTCAACCACTCTACTTTTACTTAAGTCCATCCTTAAAAAAGGGATTTGCCAGAGCTAGCAAATTGTCATGCTATTTAGAGTATATTGATTCTTAAAATTACTAAAATGTGGCATTAAATACTAAACTATCAGTGTCAATTCTCTTTGACCACGGGCAATGTGTTTTTTACTAAGCAAGAAATCTGCAGATAAAGATTTGTAGGATCCTTTTTATATTTTACAGTATTTAAGAGATTGTCCAATTACACAAATATTCTTGGACATAAATTGCATAGCAGCCTGGCACACCAGCCTTCTCCCACCGGCTTCCACTGGAGAGCTCTATGTGTTACTTCTCAGTGTTCTTCTCTGTGGGAGGCCCAAGTGAACTATCTGCAAGATGTCAGCTTCCACCTAGAGAGATGCTGAAGCCGTTTGTCATTAGTGATACAAAAAGTCATTTTATGAAGTACTTCAGAGATGCCTGCAGTATGTTCTCATGTGTAGATATCTAAACGAACACCATGTATCACAGTCTTTTGTTAAAGAGTCTTAGCCTGTACTGGGGAAGCTTTGGTGATATTTTAAGAAGAAAGCACCAATTCTTTCACTAAAAGACTGTTTTTACAAATACAAAGAAAACTAATACTTTCATGCATGTTTTTAATGAGTTTTTATCTATTAGCTTTTCTTGCCCTTTATTTAGGGAGACGATTGGTTGATTAAATCACCCCCCCAACCCCACCTCAGGCTCTGGAGTAGGGGTTAGACCTGTGCTGCTGGGCTTCAGCTTTGGATATTTTCTGACACAGAGGAGGGAATTTCCAGACCTCTCCAGGCTATTGTTATTTTTGGTGATCCGGGCTGCAACTAGGCTTTCAAGAAGACTTGCTGGGAGATCTGACTTGAGCTAGTAAGAGCTAGATTATTGCTGGGGCCAAATAAGAGTCTACTGGTTATGGCTGTGGGGTGAGGAGGCTTTTGTCTTCCCTGTGTCTGGCAGCGTTACTGGAAGGCAGGATTAAAATGGAGACATGTAGGACGCATAGTAGAGCTAGGATTGGGCAAATACCCCTGTGTTGTCATGTACCCCTTGTCTGCTATGCTCTATTCCCAGCCTTCCGTCTAGGTTTAGGTTTTTTAAGTTCTTCAGTCTCCTGAGGCTAAGGAATGGTGATGATGTTTCCCGGTTAGGTGAGCTGAAATGACAGCTTTTTGGTGGCTGGGAGCAAAGCTAGATCTGCGCTTGTGGGTGTACAGCTACCCAGGATCAGTAGCTGCTGAGAGCTCTTTGGGGTAACCTTAGTCATGGGGCCCGAAGGGCTTGTGAGCCATGGGCTGGCTGGATGGCAAGGTGGCATTCGTTCCTGCTGCAACGGGTATTGTTAGGGCTTCTCCCAGCAGTTTGGGCTGGCATGAATAGGGGGTTCCTGTTACACTGCTTTGGGTTTATGCAAGAGATTAGCTTCAGCACAGCACCAGCTCCTGGCCGTTGTAGCTCTCCCTGAGGAGACGGGTATCATTATTTGGTGGAACAAAACATTTAGGAATTTCCAACGTGTTTTATGGGATAGAATTATTTACTAATTAAACTGTGCAAGCTTAAAATGCTAGGTCTGTGTGTACATGTACCTGAGTAAGTGCTGCTCTCCTGAAACTTTACAGTCTTCCCAAATCTGGTCATTAAGATTTCCAAACCTTAGCTGTCGTCTCCCTGTAAAGTTACATATTTTCCTAGTACAAAAAATATTTTAATTAATGCCATTAAAAAAAAATAGCAGGAAGGCTGGGTCTTCACTGGTTAAGGATAGTGCACTGAGTGATGAAGGACTTGCTGTGGGAACTGCTGCCTGGTTGTCTACGGCATTTATTATGCAGCTGATCTAGATCATGCTGGTTCCTTCTGGCCTTCAGTCTACAAATCTCTGCAGAAACACTCCCTGCCCCGTGCTCTCTCAAGCAGATGGTTAGGCAGATGAAGAGCAGAGATGTGCTACTTCAGCAAGCGCCTTGTTGGTGCCAGAAATCTTAAAAAGCGAGTTGGAGGAAGGAAAATGTGCAAGAAAAGTGCAACAGAATGGGCTGAAACTTCCTGGCGAGGAGCTCTGTGCCGGAAGGACACACAGGATGGTGGCTGGGGAGGAGCAAGGTCTGTGGATCAGTGAATTGACTCTAACTGAAGGAAAAATAGGAAAGGAAGGAAAACTGTGACCCTGAGGTGTGAAGGGCTGGGATGGTCCCCATGGTGTTGAGCACGTTGCTCATCTCTCACTGGCGTGGGGGAGGGGGAGTTTGCACTGCTTCCCTATGTTAGATGGGGGTAACAACATCAGTTGAGAGTCCCTTTAAATACTGTGGCACAAAGGACACATAAACATCTCAGACAAGTGTGAATATTGATATGTCAGGTGGGAAAATTAAAATGACAGAGAAGGCAGCTGAGAAGAGGGATGGTAGCTGGGATCACAGGGATTTTAGTGATGTCTAGCAGAGAGGAAAGGATACTGACAGGTCAGGGAAAAATCAAGGATACAGAAAGTGGTTTATCAGTTGAGACAGGAAAGCCCTCTGTAAGTCCTGTAGCTCTGGGGTTTGTCATGGATTTGGGAGAATGGTGACTTATAGCAGGTCCTGGGGCTCTGAGCATCAGGAGAGATGATGTCTTGTGCAAGACACCTTCAGCACTTTAAACCAAAGTCCATTAATAAATACCACAGCACTGAATATATTCTGCTGTTTATTGGCACGAGGAGAGAAGTGACCTTTTTGCTTTCTTCCCCTCTCCCTGGGATCCTGATGGGCTGCGATAACCCACTTAGCGGGTGCGTGGGCGGTGGATGATGGCGTCAGAGTGACGAGAGGGAAGCGTCTCATGCCATATCCTTAGCGCTATGGCACTCTAAAAATAAAAGCCGTCTCACGTCGTGAGTGGCTGTGCCTCAGCTCTTCTTGGCTGCTCCTCTCCCCAGCATGTCTGTCAGAGTGGCTCTGCGACAGCTGATGCACTGCGCTGCCTCTGAAGCATCTGAGTCACCGGGGACCAGGCTACGGGGAATCGGATGTTTTTGCACGACAGGGGACATAGAGGAGCAGTGGAGCCATCATCAGGCCCTGCTGCTGAAATTTCAGGGACTGGGGCACCCGCGGCAAGCAGCTCCTCTGGGTGCCAAGCTGGGAAGCAGAGATTTGGCCTCATCCCAAATCGGCAGCAGCGGCACCGAACTGTGGAGTGCGTTTCGTTCAACGCATCTGGCACAGGTCAACAAAACTGTGCTGGATGAAGGGAGCATCTTTGCTGCCGAGCTGGGGCAGGCACACAGCTGAGCTAGCTCAGGTAGGAAGAAGTCCCAGGCAGGGTCCGAGCAAGAACGGTACCAGAGGTGGTGGAAGCGGTGGAAGGTGGCTACCTCCACGGGCCACGTCGGGTCCCTGCTGTACTCACCACTCAATGTTCTCAGCATGTGCAAACACGGGCTGTGGCAGTGCGGTCCCCACTGTGCAGCTCTAACTGGCAGCACATTTAAACACCTCACCATGGGGTGTGGCAGCAGAGGGCATGACATGGGGCTTGGGGGCATCCGGCATGTTCAGCTTAGGACAGAAAGGCTTATCCGGAGAGGCAACGCTTTGACAGGTGACTTATTTACGCATAGCAGCTGTAGGATGGTTTCTGCAAACACAAACACGAGAAGTGAAAGAGAACAAAACAGAAAATAAAACCCAGGAGGACAACATTGCTGTAAGAAAAACACATGTGCCATCGCTGTAAGAAAAGCACACGCACCATCGTCTCCCTTTCTCCCTTGCTTTCCTTGCATTTCAACAATGGCCCAGCACGTCAGCCATCCAGAGCGCTCCAGCCCCGGTACCTGTGGGCAACCACTGGGGCAGGCTGGGCTAGGCTGGGACAAGGCTGCATTTGGGTGTTCACGCCATCAGTGAGACCAGCAGCTGCTCAGTGGGACCCGCTGCTGCTGAGATCCCTGTCGCCCTGCCCATGGAGTTGTCACTAGCTCTTTATCCACCACCTACACGGTTCCTGCTGCATCTTTTCTCCAGTCCTGATCTGGGACTGTTCAGCCTGGAGAAGAGAAACTAAAGAGGAATATTAGCTGCGTGTATGAATACCTGCTAGGGGGAGTAAAGAAGACAGAGCCAGGATCTCCTCATGGTATCCAGAGAACAGACAAGAGGCAATGGGCACAAGCTGAAACACACGAAATTACACTGAAACATGAGAAAAAGCTTTTTTATGGTGAGGATGGCCAAGCATTGGAGCAGGTTGCCTAGAGAGGTTGTGGAGGCTCCGTCCTTGGAGATATTCAAACCTGATCGGATGCAGCCCTGAGCAACCTGCTCTGGCTGACCCTGCTTGAGCAGGGGGTTGGACTGGATGATCTTAAGGAGTCCCTGATGTTCTCAGCCAATGTGTGGTTGTGTGGTCCTGCTCCCTTATCCCTCCCCCAGTTCCTGCTGGCTATCTGACCTGCTGGCACAGCCATGCATAGTTTTCAGCGAGCTGTTTCTGGTGGTGTCTTTTTCCCCATGAAGACCCTGGGTCCTGCCCTCATTGAGCAGTGTCAGGTGAGATGGATGCCTCACCCTCACTAAAGCGCAATGAAGTGGCACGTTATCTTTGGACTGAGGGAGATTGAGTGGTAGGTGAGGGAGAAAGGAGCTTCTCTTCTTGTCTTTAATTGCCTGTGTGACATGAAGGCAAAGCTTGTGACTTCCAGCACTGCTCTCCCTCAGCTGCCCTATCTCAGAGTTTGTCCCTAAGAAGATAACTAGAAGAGGCTTGGATTGTTTTTTAAATAAAACAAAAAAGGCTTTAACTGGTAGCAGGTCAGAGATTTTGACATCATTTCAGGCTGAGATGGCATTAGAATATACCAACTTGCTGAGGAGAAAGACATCAATCTCAGGTAGGAAACTACCCCTGGCTGCTGCGGCACTCGTTTGGCCAGGCAGGTTAACGACGGGTGGGAACTGGCACTGTCGGGCTGGGGTCAGTGTGGGCAGGCTGTCGTGCCTGTGGACCTGGCACAGCACCGGTGGAGTTGGGACTCCATCTTGTGGGGCAGGGAATAGGATGCTGACTTAACCCTCAGCATTCTCCAGTGTGCTCTTGTGACCGTTGCCGTTCCTGCCAAAGGCAGCGGCACATCGCCCAAACAGCATCTGAAACGTTCTTGTGCGGGTGTAGTAAGCATAAGGAGCACACGCGTGTATACGTGTATTAGTCTTTATGCGACCAGAAAGTTGTCCAACCATCCTGAGAACTGTTTCCCTAAAGAGGAGAAAATTATGTCAGAAAGCTCATTTTCTATGATGCTACCCTGTTTATTCAGAAAGAGCATGTAACGCTTTCCTGCATCACAGGAGTAACTGAAGTGAACGTCAGCTTTGACCTCTGATGGGCAAAGATGAACCTCAGAAGTGCTCTTCCTCAGCTCCATCCAAGCTTGCTTGTACAAGATGCCTTTTCTGCATCCTCTTCCAGTTTTTTCCCCATGTCTCACAGCCTTCAGAGAACCCCCCCGTACCTTGCCTGTGCCATGTTTTTGGGTGAGTTCAAGTCTTGGCGTTTTGCTGTGGAATTGTGACTATTTCCACAACCTGATACTGTAAAAGAAGGATGGGGCTTCCCACAATTACCTGGAAAAAGGAGCAATGAGCATGTACTGTGCTTTCAGCACGGCTTGTGGGGCCGGTATTTGAAGGCATCGCTACCTTCCCTGAAACGTCCTCCTGTACCAGCCTACAGAAGCAGCTGCCATGAGAAGTTCCCATATTTCATAGTTTCTTCCCACAGAGTGTATGTCAGATTGTAAGTCCCTGAGAACAGTAGGGAGCAGAAGAAAAAGGACAGAAAATGCGTGTCTTCCTGAAACCCCAATTTCAATGTTGGAGGAAAGACCTCAGCAGACCCCTGACTAAACTGGGGAGGGCGTTTGTCCTGTTATCTTTTCTCCAGTAGCAACATCATAGCCAACTCCTTGCATCTTAGCTGAAGCTGCACTGCTGTGTCCTCTCTTGCATCCCCTCAGTTGCAGACCCCTATGGATCCTGGTTTTGGCAGGGCCATAGGCGCCCCAAAATGGCAGTGGCTTTCCTGGAGAGCTTCCCCGGTATCTTGCACTGCCCGTGCCCTGTGTGGGCAGGAGTCCTGTTTGTAGGAGGATGTGAGGAACTAATTGAACAAGTAAACAGACTGAGAGAAGCAGAAATTTAAACCTGAACTTCTCACTGTGTGACACTGAACAGCTCGTCACCCTGCAAGGCTTGGAGTTGAGAGGGTGACACATTGGAAAATTCATGCCAAAGTTTCGAAACATCCTGATTAGGACACACAAGAGAAATAGATCAAAATCAAGAATAAGCGTTTTGAAATGGAAATTGAGTAGTTAAGCAAAACATACATAATCACAACTTGGTTTTTCAAAGGGAGGACGTGGCTTAAAGCTCTTGTTTTGTGAAGCAACAAAGACAAGAGGGAAGACTTGGTTCTGGTCACTCCTCCTAATTGCTTCCTCTGTGACTGCAAGGTCTGCACAGAGGAGGAAAAGGGAGAGGATGGGAAAAGACTGAGGGGACACAGCTTTTTCGGGATGTTGTTGGTGTCCATGGCAGCTATAAGGGAGCCATCGGTGGCCGAATGGAATGAATTGGGGTCTCACCTTGCTGGCCTAGCTGAAAGGCAAAGCAGCAGGAGAGGAAGGCAGGAGAAAAATAGTGGGGTATGGAAGAAACGCAAGGAGAAAGAGTTCATGCGTCCCAGGGCAGTGCCCTTTCGGAGGGATGAGCAGTTGGTCAGGAACCCCCATCCGGTGTGTTGCCTTGAGCATCAGAAGGATGTTAAAGCTTCAAAACTGCAGCCTGATGGGAGTCAAGGCTGGTGTGACACTACCCTGTGGCCCAGGGAGTGCTGCCTGTCGTCCCACGGGCCCCTTGTCCATTTGGTGGCCAAGCCTGCTCAGCCACGTTAGTCCTCATTAGGCTTGCTTGGCATTGGTCACCTTGGGGCAACTGATTTCCAGCCCCACGCACTGGCTTTACCAGGTCCTCAGCATCATCTCCGGGCTGCATCAATCAACCCTGTTGCTCAGACTGAGCCAGTCCTTTATCTCCCGTTCGCATATTCTCCTGTTTGTACCTGGGATGTCCTGGAGCTCTCACCTACTTTTGGCAGCTGAATATGCAGGTGGCAGCTCCCCTGTTTTACAGAAGCTGCTGAAATTATAGCAGCGTGGCTTTTCCCTTACACCTTTGGTGAGCAAAAAGATGTCAAGTACAGAAGCACACAAGAGAGCACTGAGAGCGCACCCCCGGTGCAGCCGCCTTTCCCACCACACTTTTGGAAGAGACCAGTCAGGGTAACAGGTCTGACTCAGCCCGATGACGTGGTGTTCAGAGCCAGAAATTAAGAACAAGTGTGAATTAAATGAGGTTCAAAGTGTTAAACAGCAGGCACTTCCCTAGTGTAAATATTTTGGCACAAAGCTTTGTCAGGGTTTTAATCTAAAGGAGGGAGCGAGACTGGAACAGACACATCTTTGGGTGGTTATGGAGATACACCTGGCCGAGCTGCAGCACAAAGTGGTAAGCACCTGCCTTGCCTGGGAGTCTCCATCACTTTTGGCAGGCTTGGGACCAGTTCAACAGCAGGAGCAATACCACTGTGTCCTGTCCCCAGCACGCCCTTTGCAGTGGCGCGGCTGGCTCCCAAACGGCACCATAAACCCTGCCTGACAGTGGTCCCAGTGACATCATTACTTTTTCTGGCATGTTTTACCTTAACTGGTATCAAAGCATGCAGCTACAAATAATGTTTTCTCCCTCCTCTTCTATTTAGCTAGTGCATTGCGAGAAGAAAATTGTAGTCTCCTTTCTTTACATTTAATTTTTCTGTCTGGCACTAGAGGGCAGAAAGAAGGACGGTGGAGCCTTGCAACCCAGACCTGTCTCTTCTCAGCAGCTATCCAAGGGTGCAGAAATAAATCTGGCTTGAAAGGCTTCTTCCTTTGCCCATTACAAAAGCACATCAAGGATTTCATGCCCCAGCCTCTTTAGTGCTATTAAAGTTTAATAGTTCAATGTTTCATTCCAGAGGTAACACAATGCGAAGCGACCCTACGTGCTCCTTGGCAGGCACCGTGCCGAAGCGGCACCCCCATTTGCTCTGGACATAAAGTGGGCATTTGTGGTTTCTGCAATTTGGGAAATGACTTTGTGTGATGGAGATCTTGCCTTCTCCCTTGCGGCAAGACTGCCTGCCCACCCTTAGCATCCCTTTACTTTGAAAGCTTTGTCCCCCCAGCCCAGCGCCTGCAGCAGATGTGGGGGGAGAGTGTTCTGCAGCCCTGCAGCAGGGCAGGGGGGAGATAAGCGGGATGTACAGGGTGCGATTTGCCCGGAGGTGGCGATGGAGGCGGGTTACGAGCCAGGAAATACCAGCTCTTCACAGGCTCGAGGGATTTCTCATTAAAATCAATGAAGATAGGGGCATTTTCAACGGGAACACAGC
>NW_008824941.1:5691851-5693043 GCF_000699105.1 Pygoscelis adeliae
GGGGGAGAGTGTTCTGCAGCCCTGCAGCAGGGCAGGGGGGAGATAAGCGGGATGTACAGGGTGCGATTTGCCCGGAGGTGGCGATGGAGCCAGGTTACGAGCCAGGAAATACCAGCTCTTCACAGGCTCGAGGGATTTCTCATTAAAATCAATGAAGATAGCATTTTCACGGTGCACACAGCTGGACGCCTCATCACATGTTTCTTCTCTCTGCCAGAGAAACACTGTCTGGGAGCCACCAGGGCTGTGGCATGGAGGATTAAACCCCGCCGCGATGCCCCGGTTCCCAGACCGCCTTTGTCGGGAGGAGAAAAGAGCATGTGAGCCCAGGAGGCTGAGCACCGCGTGCCCTGGTCAGGAGGCCCCGCGGCCGCCAGCATGTTTGTTGTCGTCTGTAGATAAGGAGGGGTCGCTGTGGGAAAGTCACGGCGGGTTTAACGCTGGTTCTGCTCTGGCATGAGGAGAAGCAGAAACCAAGTGAACCAGCTCCTTCTGCGTGTCCAGCTGCCACTATATGACGGCTGAATCATGAGGGGCGGATGGCAGCGGGTAGCAACTCACTGGTTTTACACCCCTGTTGAACTACTTAATTTTATTTTTCTTCTGATTTTTGCAATGTCTGTAATTAACACGCATGATATAAGTAGTTATTTAATCTACAAATAAGACTAAAAATATTCTTCCTTTCTATTTTTCATTCAGTTCATCTCTTCAGTGTATCACTTACTAGGATGAAATGATCTGACAGTTGTGGGTAGTGAAGAGAAACTAAATTTCTTAAATTCAATTGAAACTGCGCTGAAAAGGGTTTTCAGTCTGCCACACTTTTTGAGATTATGAATTTTATTCTGTTTTCCACAGAGGAAAAGGAATCTTTCATATGCTGACAGTAAAAAGCACACCAAAAGAGCTAGTAAATAGTCCACCAGTCAGGACACTTAATTTGTAGAAGAGCTGACATTGGGTTTATTGTCTACTCATTTTGATCTCTTATGCACAGTTTTTCAAGAAAAGCACTATTTTTTCAAGGAAAAGTTTGGTTTCAACTGATCAGCATTTCCTGAGTGGAGAAAACGACTGTCAAAACTCATGACCACATCCTACCACAGGAGCACCAAATGCTGAGAGAAGCTGGGTCCGAATTCAGCGCTCCCTTGTCTCGCCGCACACTGCAGCAGCACCTGGGAAAGAG
>NW_008824941.1:5693097-5696408 GCF_000699105.1 Pygoscelis adeliae
TTCCCAGCTGTGCTAAAGCGCTGTACAGACCCACAACAGTGGTCTTCTCCTGAATTATCTTGCAATGTCAGTATGCTGATATTTGCATCCTGAAGCTAATTTAGCAGCTCAGTTTTGTTCATGGTCTAACGCATAGTTCTTCGTTCCTGGACTGGAAGGGCCCATGCTGCTGGCCCTCAGGAGCCGCTGCAATGCCCAGCTCTTTCTCCTGGCCCTAGGGGAGATGAACGGAAGGACAGTATCAAGGAAGAGGTGTGTGTTTTACCTGAACTCTTCTCTATGTTTGGACAGCCAACACTTCTGCAGTGAGGCCTGATTGTTGAATTAGACAATTCAACCACCTCAGAAAGTGGTTAACAAATGATACACAATCATACACAGATTTTCAGGTGAACAAGTAATCCATTGGCTAAAATGGATTTGTAAGGGTTGTTCAGCAAATAGCGTGGACCTTGATGGGAATTAGGATTATTTCTCAAATAACATGTAAAAACAAATGTTTGTCATAAACTGTGAATAAAGAGTAATTGAACAATCCAAAGCACAGCATGTGCAAGGGGCATCCAGGCTGGGGTTTCTGTGTAATGTCAGCAAACATTCAGGAGGCTGAATAAGTCATTGAGTGTTTTACCCAGGATAATATTTGGAAGATGTCAGGAATATGCGAACATAAACAAAGAAATGTGGGACAGGCATAGGAAATGATCCTCACTCAGAGGGAATGAGACTTATCCCTTCTGCGGTGGAAATAACCAGTTTCAGGCAGAAGGTGTTTGCATTCAGTCCTGTTGGCCTTAAACAGCCACTGAGCACTCTATGTTTGCTCTGTTCCTTAGCAAATGTGTTAGATCTCTGGGTCCCATGGACAAGAAACTTCAATTTTACCTCTGATTGATAGTATTTATATATAGCGTAAAAAGTGCCAACTAACTCAAAATCACTGCAGGGAAACAGCTAACAGAGTGACCATCTCGTGAGATCACTCTATGGGACAGATGCACATCCTTCCTAAAATTTCTAGAGTCTGAGTCTCACCAGGTCCTCGTACTGTTTGTCAGAATAAACCAGTGCTTGGCTGGTCATAAACTGCTCCATGAAATATTTTGGCTAATAGAACATTTGCACATTTCTGTCCTATCTTTTTCCTTCAGCTGGAAGCTCTTTAGGACAGAGACTTTATTTGCTTTACTCCTTCATCTTCAGCTCAGGGGACTCCTAATAAGGTTGAAACATGAATGATTCTATGATTCTATGATTCTATGAAGAAGGATGGCACAGGCTGCTTTGATTTGTATTGCCTGTGGAACTGGTAGCTCCCCAAATCGTTTTGTGGTGCAGTGCAAGTGTTTCACAGGAACCATTCCAAAGGATGAGCATAGCCCTGGTTAGCCAGGGCTTTCTCCAGCCCTGCATATTAGCCTCGGGCTCCGTCTAACCCAGCTGCGGCATCTCCAGCACATAAAAGCCATCATCGTGGTTTGTAGTACAACAGTGCACTCAAGACAGCTAGAGAAATGCAAGCTGGATAACTAGTGTATGTTTGCTGGGGAAAGAGGAAAAAAGGAGAGTGAAGAGGATTTCTGTGAGTTTCCCTCATGTGGGGTGTGATACTACAGCTCTGTTCTGACCAACTTTTAGGAAGTGAGAGGAACATTTCCAGTGTCATTCACAATGGCAACTGGGGGCACAGAGTGACTGGTGGCCTAGCTGCAGCTGCCCCGGGGCACAGGAGGCCCCCCAGCCTGCCCCACCACCTCCCACACCATTGCAGCAGATGGTCAACTCCACAGACGCCACTGCTCCACCTGCCCATTCTGCTCTCAAAGGCCGCCTGTTAAAGCCTCCGCTGAAAATATTCAAGTCAAAAAAGTGGTTACCTTAAATGGACTGATGAGAGTTAGGGATCAGCTGCAATCCCTGCTGTGCCGGCAGTCCCGGTGGTGGTACTCCCCGGAGAGGAGATGTAGCTCTTAGCAGCCTGACCCAGGCTGGCCCCACTGCAACTAACAGCTCGGTCATATAGGCCTGAGGAGACGCTAAGAAACCTTTCCAGGTGTTTATCACCGTCATGCGTTTCAGAGACTGGCATGGCTGTCACCGGAGCAGCTGGGTGCTGGTGGACCAAATGGGCTCTTCTACACAATGTAGCTCAGCACCATTATGTTGGGAGCTCCTTCTGTGCAAGACAGCAAGGGGAGGGAAATCTGTATCTCTGAGCAATCGTCACCGTTTCTTTTTTTTTTTAAAGGCTAAAGATAGGCTCCATATGGGCTGTGCGCAGTGCGGTCTGACCATACATACCGTGGATGTTTTCTCTCAGCCTTTTTTTCAGGCAGCAGTAGACCTATTGTGAGAAGTATCCCAGTGGTGGACCTACTCCTCCAACAGCCTTGGCAATGAGTGCATCGGATGGCTTTTCAGTCAGGTCAGGACAATAAATACACTTTTATTTTATCAACTATACCTTACAAATATGACCTGATACTGCAAATTGCTCTCACCAGTCTAGAGAGGAGAGATGCACAGAGGAAGGGAAAGTGGGAAGGGTTTGTTTCCTGCAGCACCTGGGATGCATGCAGGGGAGGATGTCAAAACCGGTCCTGCTGCCTGGCAGGATGTGGCTGGGCTCCCTCAGACAGCCCCAGCCTCTTGCACAACGCAGCAGCACAGCCAGCTTCTTTCCTCCTTTTTTTCTTCTTCTTGAGGAGGAGACAGCCAAAGCTGAGGGAGGTATGGAGCTCCTGGGTGGAGAAGGGGACCCTAAGGTCTGATTGCAGGTACCCCTACACGGGGGAGATATGAGAAGGTGACGCTGGTGCTCAGCACCACTGCCCTGCATCTCCTGCAGCACCACGCTGCAACCACCCATGCAAGCACAGTCCCCCAGATTTGTGCTCTGGAAAGTTGCAGCACACAGCATCCCTGCGCGGGAGAGGGACCATGCTGCTGCTGAGGACTGTGATATCCAGCGGGGTGGCTTTGTCTGGTGTGTTTGTGAGCCACAGCCCCTGCCTCACCCATTTTGGGGGTTGCTTACCCAAAACCATGGAGTCACCATGTGATGGAAGTGCAGGGCTTCCTCTGTGGGGAGATGAAAGCGGGGATTGCTGAGTAACTCTCATCCCAGTTTGAAAAGCCAAGAGAGGAAAAAAAAAAGAGATCACTTTCATGTGTTTTTGCTGATGTGGTTCTGTAAGCAGGGCTTGTATCATTGGTACTGTCTGGTTACAGAAAATAAAGAGTTCCCACCTGACTATTACTGTTTCCACTACAATTTTTTCAACAGTCTTGGCATCTTCAGTCTCCTGCTG
>NW_008824941.1:5696465-5715302 GCF_000699105.1 Pygoscelis adeliae
AGTGATAGAGAGAGGAAGAGTGTTCCAGGCCAGGAGTGAAACAGCTTTGCTTCTGTTTTGATTTGTTTTACCTTGACATTTCTGAACCTCAGATATGCAGCCAGCAAGCAGTCCTACGGAAAGGCGCTCTCCAGCTTCTGAGTCCCATTAACGACTGGGGACCAAACGCCCTGAAGGTTTTTGCGTGTTCCAGACATGGAAATTGGAGCAAACACTGGGGCTGAAGCAGGCAGCTTTGCCTGCAAACAGCATTTGCAGGTCTGGTTCTCCCACCACCAGGGAAATAACCAGTCATGGCTTACATGTACCTGGAGACACAACAGTTGCAGGACACAACTTTGCTTTTCCCTGTGTATCTGTAGTAGCTACCTGTGGTTTTGGACCTCAAAGAGCCTCTTCCAATGGGAACCACTACTCAGTACAGGAGAGTTTCTCAGTGGCTACAGTGCACAAGCAGGGTGTTTCCTCCCATTGCACGTCTGATGTGCATATAAAGGTACATGTTCTGGAGACAGCCACCTGCACGCAGCCATTTTCCACCGCTCGTTTTCTTTTCCCCTACCTACTGAGCTGTGAATTCCCTTATGCACCGGTGGAGCTACTGCTCATTAAAACTAATCAGCTGAGCAGATGTTGAAGGAAATAATGGGCCAGGAATAAAGAGGACGTTGGTCATACATCGCCAAAAATCTCTGCAACAGGCTTTTGTAGTTCACTGAGTTCTCATTCTA
Source organism: Pygoscelis adeliae (assembly GCF_000699105.1). Lineage (NCBI taxonomy): Eukaryota > Metazoa > Chordata > Aves > Sphenisciformes > Spheniscidae > Pygoscelis > Pygoscelis adeliae. Next base: position 5,697,197 of record NW_008824941.1, read on the forward strand.
TTCCAAATCAACATGCAAACCAGCTCCATCGGGAGGAGAGCAGTTCAGTGAGGAAAGGGAACTTCAAATTATGAAGGATTGATTGCCAAATGGTACAGAAGGAATGCATCATATAAAATATTCTGCACCGAACAAAACTTGCAACACAGTAATGGATGTAAGTGCAAGTCAATCTCTTCCTATTGTCACCACAGCCATAATTGGCAAAATGAAAACTCTCTCCCTGCCCATGCCCTGAGTGTGTACGTGCGATACGGGAAGCTAAGAAGGATGCTCTCACTTTCTGTAAATTGATATACGTTGCAGAGAGGAACCAAGCTCAGAAAATGGCCTACATTAACTTAATATCCAAGTATACAAATAACTTAGGGCCAAAATTAGCTTTCAGTTGCATTAGTGTAAATGCAGCATAACATCACTGGGTGGATGGGACTTTCTGGGCTGTAAGTGGAGGGAGGATTTGGCCCTTAGAAGACTGTAATGGGAAGAAGGGAGAGTGAATCCCATTATCTGGGTTTGCAGGGGAATTGATAGCGGTTTCTGTATGAGCGTGCTGCTCCAGGTGGCACGCTGGTGAGAGCCCTAACACACAACAAAGGCAGGGCTCAGGTATCAGCCTGCAACGCAGGAGCACACCAATGAGACTGGAAAAAATACAGCAACAAAAGGTGGGGAGGTAAAGCCGTGTTTGCTAAGGTCATTTTTTCTAACGATTCCAATTAAAAGTCAAAGTCAACATAATGGTAGGCACATTTTTAGCATGTCAAACATACCCGCTGCTTTTCTGGCAGGGATGTAGAAGGGGGCTTCATATTTCATCTGTTTACCTTGGTGATGCTGCCTGATGCTCTCTCGCAACTGATGCCCAGACAAACACATTTTCACTCCTAACAAAATTTTGTCCTTTTGCTTTATAACTTTGATTTTTAATAAAAAACATGGAGTCTCTTTTGCTTGTGATTCACGTCGGCAACTTTTTGAAATGTTGTATTGCTGATCAGTATTTGATTTAGTTACAGGACAGAAAGAATTTTTGGTGAAGTTTTATTTGAATACAGCAAAAATTTCTGGTGACATTTTTATCAAACTACCTCAAACAGCTTCAGGAATGAATTTCCTCTTTCTCTCTTTTCTTGGTTCTTTGCTTGTTGCATGTTTCTGATTTTTTATTTCTCTTTGTTCTTTTTTGCATATTTTTAACATTTTTATAGCCAAGAACACAAATGATTCACAATCAGAGCTGTGCAAATAGCAAGTTTTCCATTTTAGTGGCCAAGCTGGAAAACGAAGGGTCAGTGAACTACATGCATTTGGAGCTGATTTGAAACACAATATTTCATTGGGAGCTAATTTTTACCCCCTTTAAGAAATCAGCTCGACATCAAATGAAAGCAAACATTTCATTTTGCAAGGTCATGAATCCATCTCTCCTGATTTTTTTTGTTGTCTGAAACACTTTGCTGGGCTTCGTTCCCCAAAACTGCGCTCCGTGGAGGTGAATGCAAGACTGCTAGGAGGAGAGATGATAATAGCACAGGATAAGGAAGAAGACGCTTTCTTGGAAACAGATTTCCTGGGGCCGTAAATTAGGAGTGAGGCCAGACTGGAGGATTAAGGTCTGAGTGTCCTCGTGCGTTTTTTGAGTTCATCCAGATTTCCACACTGGGGATCTGTCCTTCTGTAATTAATGGGCCTGAAGCTCAAGTCTGAATGGGAAGCTTGTGAACAACCCTTCCCGGAGCCAAATTTTCATAACCCCGGGGCCCAACTCTACTCAGTCTCAGTGTTGCTAAAAGTAAGTTGTTCTTTTTTTGGAGCTGCCAAGAGGAAGCACTTGGGGCTGCTGGGAGAATTGAGTCCCCAGTGCAATCTTAGAACAAAGACTTTGAATCCCCAAATCCCCTGAATTCCACGTGTCCTCTCCTTTCTGCTTCCCATCTCCCTCTACACATTCCTCTCTCTGGCTCTTCTGGTTTCCTTGTTTTGCCCATGAGAGGCTTGGTTTACTCCCTCAAGCTCGGCGTGGATGGAGCAGCTCCTTCCCTCCTCCGCAGCCAGCAACAGGGGGGTGGCATGGGACCCCTTTGCTTTTTGTATGAATAGTACGAGGGTCACATAGGAACATCTGTTTCCCAGATAGTTATTATTCCCAACGAGGCTCAAATCTACAAGACCTTTTTGCATACGTGCTGCAGGTCTTAGTGGCTTCCTGGTGGCTCCTGAAGCATACCACAGTGAGGTCAGATGGCCGGCACGTGGATGGCTTAAGGAGACAGGACCTGATTCTCATACCCTACAGAAGTCATGGACTGATCCCTTTTCCTCATTCATAATACCGCGCCTAGGCTTTTCTTCACCACCCCATTCACTGTCATATCCCGCATCTACAGCACCTCTCTTTCTCCTATCAGACACTCTTTTTTCTTTTCTAAGCCTATTTCTTTCTGTTTACTTCATCATCCCTGCTTCTCTTTACAATTTTTTTTAATATTTTGCCACCTTTTCTCTGTATTTTCAGTAACCTCAATCTTGGGGTGGGGGAGAAGGAATAAAAATATCAACAAAATCCCTTACTCTTTTCATTTTTTAGATCAAAGATGACTGAGCAACGGAGGGGGAGAATTCAGGGCAGCCTTTGATGCACGGTATTGATGTTGGCTTAGCATGAAAATCTCCTTGTGCTATATTTGGGCCAATTACCAGAGGTTCACACAATTAACCTGAGACACAGTAGCCCCATGTGAAGCAATGAAATTTAAGGCCTAGGGAGGTTAATTCAAATCTTAGATGTTTCTATGATAGGAGATTACTTACCCCGTTCCTTTGTATTTTCCAGGAATCTTTGTGCTGAAGATTTTGATATTCTGTCAAAGTTGTGCTCAGGCAGCATGCCTCTCGCTGTGATACGTGATTGCCTGCCTGCGCTGTTGGACTCTGAGCACTGCAACTGGGTTGTTTCTACACTAGAGGTGCTTTTGCTCTCACACCTTCCAGCTTACCATGAGAAATGCTTCCCAGACTCCTGAAATGGTGTCTGAGCTTTTGCAGCACTCCTCACAGCAATGAAACACCACCTAAGCTCTTCACTATCCCGGTTCTGTTGGATTTTTGCTTTTTGTTCTTTGTACAGAGTTTCTGCTGGACAGAAGTTTCGGTCAAGACAAGACGTCACACAGCAGAGATGGGAATCTCTGAGACCCACGTGCAGACTGACACAGCTTTGTCTCCGATTGGTGCCGTGGTTTTCTGACTCCAGCCACTCCTCAGAAAACTCAGTATTTGCTGTAGCTATGAATATAATTCTTCTGTAAATGAAAATGGCCTTTATTTCTCACCTGCCCTATAATGAAATAGTACCAGTCCTGGCACCCCCGAACTACATGATCTATATGAAAGGAAGAGCTTCTGATTTGGACAGGAACTCCTGATTGAGCTCCAAAGCAGCAAGGGACTGCAGAGAAGGTGGAAACAGGGACAGGCTGGTATCACTGGGTTGTGTTTGGGTTGCATTACTGAGAGTGCAGCCAGCAGGTCGAGGGAGGTGGTTTTCACAAGTCCTCCATGAAGGACTTATGAAACTGCACCGGTGTCCAGCCTGAGGCTCCCCAATATAAGACAGTGGCAGACCAGAATGGAAAGCTACCAAGACAGTAATTTTTTTTAATTCTTAAGCCTCAGTGTGTAATTTGATTCTGTAGGACATCATGGCTCAGATCCACAAAATAATGTATCCAGCTGCCTAGGTCTCTTTGGGACCATCAATTCAGAGCTGCTGTGAGAAAAGATCCCTCTGGGGCTTGCCTCCTTGGAGCTGGCTGGTGTTTCCACAAGATCAGGTATATGAACATCTGGAAGATGGCTCCCCCTCCCTAATACCATCCTCTCTTGGTGCTTACTTCTTTACAGCTGGGTCTTCCTATACTTGGAGGCAGGACAGCCAACCTCTTGCCTCTCCCTCACCTCATCTTTGAGAACAGAGCTGGTCGCATTCATCCGTGCTCTGGCACTGGTTCAGTGCTAAAAGCCAGCCCGAAGTACACTAGCCAGTCTCCAGAGGAGGGGTCTGGAGTTACAGTCCAGCAAGAACACTTGCCTTTGCAGGTGTCCTGAGATTCCTCCTGGAAGAGCACAGACAAGGTCTGGACTGCATCAGAGCCAGATCCTATACACATTCCCTCTCCAGGGGCTGAAGAAACTCCTTTTATTGCTTGTAGTCTGGCATGGAGCCTGCTGGCACACACAACTCTCCTCCTCTTTTGTGGGCTCTGAGGCAACTGGCAATGCTTTTATCTCCATCTGACAGGCCTATGGTCAGACCTCACTGGACAGCTGATGTGGTTTTCTACAAGGACCTTCTCAGGACCTGAAGCTTGTTTCTGCAATCAGGTTTCTTCTGCTGGAGAAGGAAATATTCCTCTCAAGCCCCTGGGGCATAAGCCCGTATATCAGTCATGGACACACCTTTTGTGGGCTGGAGGCTCCTTATCTCTTATTCATTTCATACACTACTAGGCTATGATGAGAGTTCTGTCAGCAATTCTGGTTTTTGTCCTTCTTTTTTCCTATTTGTAGCATCAGTTGTTTAATGAGTCGTGTCATTGCACTCCGGCTTGAAGAGAGCAACCTTTGTTTTAGGTGGACTCAGATCACTTTTGAGATTTCAGACTGCCATTTGCATCACTGAATTAAGTAGTCACAGTTCAGACTTTTGTTGCACTTATGCTAAGGAACTCACCTCAAATTGAACAGGTTTGCCTTCTGTCTTGGTCCTGTGTAAAAAAATGCATAAAGAAAATTTCTACCTGTTTGTGCCTTGCCATGTGGCAGCCATGGATTTCCTTAGCCCTTCTCTTGTTTATTGTATCATTTTTTGTTATGTGTTTGACTTTGTTCATATGGACAGAGATTCATCAGCTTATTCAGCTGCAAAGCACTATACATACACATTGACTGGGCTTTAGAAATCTGAAGTGTTTCAGAACACTGGATGGCTCATTGCTTACAGGATCATTAAAGCTGGGAGACAGATAATAAATAGCCCATTAAATCATCCAGCCCTCATGCCTGGCAATAGGCGATCTCTTTTTTAACTTATCGCCGGACATTTCCCCTTGTTGAACCAGTTCAAACCCAAGGCTGACCCGCCGTCGGGTTTATCAGCAACCTGCAAGCAGAACACGCGAAGGACGAGCGAGCATCAGCCCTTCTGCCAGAAGTGAGCTGGGTCTCTGCCTTGTCTCTCACACCACGTATCGCCCTCATCAGGCATTGCAGCAGGAGCACCCAGGGCTGCACAGGCAGGGTGCCAAAGCAAACCTGTCCCCCTCGGGGGCAAGAGCTCCAGGTCAGGGCTCAGGCAGCCACAGGAGCTGCCTGTAAAAGGAGCTTGGCAAATTTGTCACTTTTTATTCTATGGCAGTTTTGCAGATAAAAAGAAGACTTGAGTCCCCAGGGCTCTCCACCTGGCACCTTTCATGAGCACTAAATAATTTAGTAAAGAAAGTCTTTACATGTTCAGTGCTCCCTTCCTATATCTGACATGGCTCACCCAAAGCCCTCTTGAAAATAAAAATGCCTGAAAATAAAGTTTTCTCAAAATAGTCTGAACCCCAAATACTTTTAGACTTAATATCTTCTGACCTTTGGTCACTGTTCTTTATTAATGCCAAATCTATGTAGTATTAAAGCCAGAATTACACCTGTTGTAATAACTTTGTCTTTGTTAATTGCCTATGCAGCAATTTGGATGTCTTAGCAGGTGGAGTGAAAGCGCTTTTCTTTGTGAAGAAGTTCTTTATTTCTTTTTATATTCTGTAATTTTCTTAAGCATAGTTGCTAACTGCCATTTTTCTATGCAAAATAGTTTCTTTTTTCCCCCTATTCCTCATGTTCTTTCAGTTTTATATAGAGAAGGAACAGGCTGCCTGAGTTTCACATCCTAAATGCTCAAAAAAATGATTGGTATGTCTGGACAGCCTATTTGAGAAGTCTTCAGAGAAACTTGATTTGAAAACTGGGGGTGCTCAGTACTTTCTGAAAAAAAACACTGAAAACCAGAAAACAAAAGACATGCCACTGTCAAGGTATTTCAAGTGGGTAATCTATTGCCACTGGCGTTTCTGAAAGCTTTTATCCACTTTCCTTATGTCTTCTCCAGTCACAAAGGGTACAAAGAAAAAAATAATATGACTGCTACTTTTAAATACTCGGTAAATTTCCAGTGTACCCATGACAATGGTGTCTCGATTGTGGGAACCAGTGATATATAGATATAAAAACATATTTATATTCAAGGAAAGGATTCAGAAAGACTGCATTGAGTTTGTGTGGAAGAAAGGGACAGCACCGACTGCAGATGTTCAGGGGAGCCTCATGGAAAACCATTTTTAATGAGCCACAAGATGTATTTTTTTAACCTGAAAGAGCTTGTTATTTCTCTGTCCAAGTTTAATCCGAGGGTATTTACTGCAGTCAGAAGCCCTATTCAGCAGGTCCTTACAGCCCTTTGAAGTCCATAGGAGTTGAACACATGCTTCAATGCTTTCAAAGCCATAGTCTTTCATTTTTTTTCCCCCAGTTTCTGTGTTCCTCACACACTGATCCATGCAGGTACCAAAGCAACACAAATAAGTCAGTAGAGCTGCGTGCAGATCACAGCGCTTCATCCGCCACTTGTTTGAAGCCCGCGGCCCGTGCCAACTCAAATCTCACCAAAAGCTGCAACGAAGTATTATGTGATGCACTTTGCGGGTGAAAGACACACAAAACGGGTCTTCAAAGGTTTGGTGGTGTGTTGACACCACCAGCAGACACTCACTCGAAATGTGTCTGGGGAAGGTCACAGGCTGGGAGAACCAGGCAGAAAGAGGGCTGCAGGAGCAGAGGTGCACGGGAAAGGCCACGTGCCCAGTTGGTGTGACCCTACGCAAGGGTCCTACCAAGGCTGGTGGGAGCAGTCACCTCACATGTGACCTGGTCCCACATCCAAATTCTGACCTTGTCAGCTGCCCTTCTCTTCTCACAAGTATTAACTACTCTCCAGGAATTGTCCCCATCCCCAAGGCAAAAATTTTAAGGACGCATGATTTTGTCCTTCCGTCCATCTATGCATTTCATGGTAGAACTGGCTTATCTACAGCCTAAAGATTTGGGTCTTTTGGAAATCATCAGCCCAGTCTCTTTGATAGGGGATGTGCTGGATAAGTCCTGCCATGTCCTAGTCCAGGACAAGAAATTGTATCTGTTTGGAGCAGGAACTGCCTCTTAATTGAACTCGCTGCCCCACCACGAGCAGTTGCATTTAGAAACCAAGAAGCATGTACGGTGCTGCGGTCATCAGAGCATAATGTGGGTGAACTAGGCTGCACAGTGAATAGGAGGTATATTTATATTGCTCACCTCCCCACGGTTCAAATTCCCTTTTGGAAGGAGAAGCTCCAGCTTTCTGACACACAGAACATTTCAGAGACATTGCTAAGAATATTGTAGGCTTACCAGGAGGCACTATGCTCCAAGCCCTTCCCAAGCTCATCAGAGAGCAAATAAAAACCAACAACTTCTGGAAATCCACCTTTCAGGAGCCGGGAGCAGCAGAGCAGCATAGGTAAAGTGCAGGAGCTTTGCAGGGACTTGCAGGAGCCTAGGTAAAAGCTGGAATATCACAAGATGGCCCGAAACAGAAGGCTCTTGTAAATTAACATAATTTAACATAATTACACCTTTGATCTTGTCCATATTTACGAAATAGTGAATGTGGAACCCTGAAGGAATTCAAGGAAGAACTGACTTTACATGAACCCTCCCTGTAAACCGAGTGCCATTGTAAATCACCTTTCTCAGCTGCCAGTACCTCACCAGAAGGGCTGAACTTGCCCCGTTAATATCAGCTCTGCGATGAGGTCTGCCAAGCAGTGCTGGCCAGGCTACATTTTGAAAAATCACAGGAAAAGCGGCATAAAATGACTACTTAGACCGCACAGGTCTGGGGACAAGGGCTAATTTTTTCTTGTGTCTCAGCACCCCACAGTGCCATGATACTAATCCCTGACTACCATCTACCTAGGATCCCAGACACTGCTCTACGAGCTATTCTTGCAATTGTAACTATAAAAATTAAAAGAAACCCACATCATTCAGGTATTTAAAAATAAGGCCTTTTAATTTTAACCTTAACGTCCTTGAGAGCTGGAAGGTTATGTGTATATGCTTGTATAACCCTCTTACTGCAGTGCAAAATGTCTGTTATCCTGATATGTGTTTTGAGAACACCAGGGGTAGTTTTGCTACACAAATAAACAAGCAGAGGAATGAATGGAAATACTGTTCAATCAGGAGTCCCTCATTGATAAAATACCTGTCACATACCTCTGCCTAAAGCACACAGACACACTTGTATAGCAATGTGGCAAGTGGCCCACTAATCATATTTCAAGTAAGTCCTAAAAAGGAGAATTTCTACAGTCTTCAAATCTATAGAGGAGCAGATGGATGATGGTAAACTCTAAGTGCTTTACTGGCTGCCTGCCTGCCATCCTCTGAACAACGGCTAATAATAATATCACTTAAAAGAGCCGCTGAAAGGTTAGATTAGTTTCACTGCTGCGATTTGCAAATAATCCAATATCTGAATTTACTACATCCTTTGCTATGACCCAGGTCAACAAATTCCTGGGTGCAGTATGTTTACCCACTGATATGGGCTTGTGCTTACCTTTCAGGAGGAAGAAATCAATAGAGTGGATCTGGGTCCTAGTGAAGTCACTGGCAAAATACAGACAAAGTTTCACTAACCATTTATTTTTACAACAACTCCCAGTCTCTTCAGTCAGGGGGCAGGGAGGAAAGCTTGCTCCCACTCACCTTCTGGCTCTTTCTGCAGTTTTTTAAGCCTTTCTTAACGGGAGTTTGGAGCCTTTGGTATTGCATGTGAATCAAGGGAATCACAGTCTCACCTTGAACTCCTGGGCAGGCATGTGGTTAATCCTGGAGTGGTTTGCACAGCTCTACCACAATGCACAGCTCTGCCATGGCCAGGGGATATGGGGACTTGCTCTGCAACCCCCCTCCACCCATGTGGCTTGGGGCTTCATGCTGCCACTGGCCTGGCGTTGTGCACAGCCTGATCAGTGCACAGCCAAATATTGCAGCCACTTTCATCCCCAGCAGAAAGTCCTGCTCTAAAGGAGGCAAGTGTGGTGTCAGCAATAAACACGATGAACTCCTCTCTCATCGGACACCAAGCTGAGACAGGGCTCAGAAGTGCTACTGAAATGAAATAGCTGGCAAATAACTCTGGATATATGGGTTCCCAGATTAAGAGGTTTGATTCCCCTCTTTTTTCTCCTCCTTCATTTCTTACATGATGAGATCTGTGAATGTTTGAGGTCAGAGCCATGAGCCACCACTTTGCCTTTCATCCCTCTGAGGGTTAATAAACTCAGATTTGGATTTTACTAACTGGGTGAAACACGGAAGGCTATGTTTTTACATGAAACGGTCACTTTAGAAGCTACATCAGGGAATAAAATGATCTTGGAATGACTTAATTCCAAGTCGCTTCAGAAAACATCTGAACAAATGAATACGGAGGCTTGGCACCTAGAAAAAGAATCATGGCACTTGGATCTGTTCGAATTGACTAGTGTAATACGGAAAACATTTGTTCTGTGTTTCCTGAACCTGAGATCTGAATGAAGCTAAATGGCCCATCCTGCTCATTCTGTTTCTTTACTTGTTTTCCTCTCTCTAATCAGCTCTTCAGAAATGGTTATTGCTTCCATTTTAATTGTGAATAAACAGGAGCCATGCCAGCTGCACCCTCCTTATCGGTTTCCACTCAGACCATTGACTTTCTTGGTGAGAGGACCAGGTTTGGTCCATTTGCCTGGAGTTTGGTCACCGTAAGATTTCTACAATCTCCTGGGCAGGACAGGCAGGCTGTGATGCTCTCATCACCAGATGATGTTACCAGCAGGTTTTCAATCCTCTAGATCATCTTACTCTTTGATACCGATATGACATCTCTGCCTGTTGCCAAGCAATCCAAACAACACAGGCAGGATAGGCATTTGCTGTACAAGGGCTTTCTTATGCTATTGTTTAATACCACATGGAAACAAAATAAATCACAAAAAACACCCATAATGCTACACTGACCCACATTTTGCAGAGTCAATTAATATTTTCTTTCCCCTTGCAGCAAGAGCTGCCAGCAGTCCCTAGGGGAGAGCATCAGACTGACACACCTCACCACATTTGGGTTTCCACAGCAGACCCGGCTGATGCAGAAGGGACACACACACCCCAGCACGCAGGCACCCAGTGACACCCACACATACAAAGCACAAGGAACCCCAGCAATCTCACGCTAACCTAGGGACTGATTATAGCAACATCCAACTGGACTGGTGCAGGACTGTGTTATTACCACTACTGTCAACGCTAGCCCATCTATTTTGATCATTTAATACTTTCTGTTACCGAGATGTTCTGCATTGCTGGTGTTTGCAGCCGGCCTTTGAAATGTTGCAGAAGGAATCCCTGGAGCATTTTCTTTTTCCATAAAAATTCATCTAGATTTTGCTGAGTTATGAACTTTGAAAAAGGCGATTTCTCTTCTGTCCTTTCACGTTTTGCCTAGAAAAAGTTAGTAGTAGATTTTCAAACTAATTGCTCATGACTGTTCTTGTGCCCCAAAGCATGTATATCTCTACACAGCAGGGCTGGGAGCGCTGAGGAGGGCCAGCTCCAGACCCACCAACAGGACATGCTCCTCCAGCGAGAGCATTGCCGTGGTCTCCAAGTTAGCAGAGTAAAGGCCGGTTGGAGTGGCCTTAGCTGCCACATGAGGCCCTTACAGGTCTGATGACCAGCTCTGGCTGGATCAGATGTTGTGGAAACAGAAAGAAAGAGAGACTGGAGTTCTTCAATCCTCCCCTCTCCTCCTGTATCCTGGCGGGCCACCCCTCATCCCATCAACAGTACCCTACATAGCAGCTTTGTACAAGCACCGCCTGGTGTGGCCAGACATCAGCAGAGGTGGTAGAGGTGGTAGCAATGCTGACTAGTCAGCATGCCCTTTCTAGTAATACTGTATAATGAATGCATACAAAAAAACACGTAACAGACATAAAATAATTGAGTATTTACCTCTTTATTTAAAATTACATAGAAAGTGACATTTAACAATACATTAAAAGAATTCTATTTAGGCTTCAAAGTCAAGCATTGAACATGAAGGAAAGGGATGATTAGTGTGCAACCTTAATTCTGTCCCCTATCTGCATATGTTACAGAATTTAGTTGTCGAATCACTTGTGCCTCAAGGAGAGTCCAAAATGGAAGTTCAAGAGGCAGAATCAAGACAATTTTAATGCAGCATTAATTTCCCAACTTTGCAGTACACATTTTTGCATCCTGAGTAGCTTTTTTTGAATATAATTTATAAGACAAAGCAAAAAAAATTTGCAGGAAAGGATGTATAATTATTTATGAATGGGAAACTGAGAAGTGGAGCAACTAAGGAACCTATTCAGCATCACACAAAATAAAAGGGCAGCGGAGAGGGAATTGAACCTAGTTTCCCAGTAGAGTTTTTGCTCACAGGAAGCTGACCCATGGTGGAATACTTCTGTGCAACTGTAGTCTAAATTAACAACTATAAACAACTTTTATCTATAATACCTGTATTTTTATAGTGTTGGACTGTCACTTTCACTTTCTCTTGTACTTTAAAAGAAAAAAGCCTATGTCCTAATTCACGTGTAACGATGACTAGAGTAATATAGTAACTTCTTTTCTATATTTTCTATTCTCCGATTTATTGCCCATCGAGGATTTTGCTTGCATTCATTTTCTTTACTGAAAGATGAGTTAAGAAAACAATGGCATGGGGACAAGCCTTTCCTGCAGGCCACCCTTTCCTCCACACCACCCTCGTGATTGTGGGGGCCCTGCATGATGTGGAAGGCTTTCTGCGCTTCCGGTAAGTGATGCTCAGCACCATTTTACAGGAAAAGTAATTGCCCATTAGTTTTCCATCTTTGCACATCTGCACACAGAGGAGAGCCTGGCAGGCGTAAGCTGGCCTTGGTGAAGGACAAGGTGCTACAATTCAACTACTTGCAGCCCATACCAGGACCCCAGTAGCCTGCCTGGCTGGCATGGATGGACATGACCCAACGAAACAAGCACGTCTGGAAAGCTGTTGTGAGGTCTGGTTACCTCAGAAATCCTGCTCAGTAGATAAAGGCTTTTGTGGTGTGCTGGGTGTCCTCACTGAGACTTTTCTGGGAGCAGGAGCTGCTGTGAAGCTGCTCTGACCGCTGAGCATGTAGCCTTGGCCTCACTCGGGAGGGGATTCAATGGTGGGTCTCAGCAGCTTCAACAGAAATGTTGTTATGGCTACATCCCTCTTTGGTCCTTCTGTTCATTTCCAAAATGCCCCATCCAGGGGCCCCATGGCTGGCACAGTGCCTGCAGCCTCCAGGGAAGGACAAAGTAGGAGGGCCAACGAAACGTGGCTTTTCCCTCTGCCAATATTGCAGAGGACATATGAGGCATATTGCTCCCATCAGTCTTACCCCACCCTGTGTTCCCAGCTCACAGAGGGAGCAGAGCTGCTTTTCTCTGCAGTTAAGGAGTTTCTTCTCCTTCCCTTCTTCTGCCGAGTACCCAGCCCTGACCTCTTCATGTACGGCAGACCCTGGCTAACCTTGCCCCTGTAGGCACCACATATGTGTGCACCATCAGTGATGAGACACCTCTTGCACGCAGCTGGGAGTCAGGGCAGGACAGTACCGAGGGGACCCCCTCAAACAACAGAAACCTCCCTGCCATTAAATCCAACCTCCTCCAGGACCGCAGTGCCGTACTTGGTTCCAGCTTTCTCTAGGAAATGGCTGTGAGCTTTGGGGATTTTGTTCCATCCCGGGATGCAGTTACGCAGCCTCTGTTTGTTTGCACAGATTTGTTCTGCCGTTAGCTTTGTGCTTTGTACAAACAGCAGGGAAGCACAGCTGATAGCGAACGCGAAGGTTCCTGGTGCTTAGGCAGAGATACTACGCTGCGCTCATGAGGGCTAACGCTAGAAGGGTTAAGATGTATGCCTGAGCCAGCAGGGATAAATCAAAAAAATCTTCTCTCTTCAGCCTCTCTTTATCTACATATATGGCCTTCAGCTCTGCCTCCCACCAGATTACAAACATATCCCCGCAGCTCCCTGTGAAAAAGCCAGGGCTCGACTGAATCTCTCAGAATACTTTAGGTACAAGATCATCCTCCCTTTAGCCTGACCTCTGAATTAAACCGTCCCGATGCTTGGGAAGCATCACTTAACCAGTGTCTTTATTTTCTGCACGCCTCAGTTCTGCCATTGGGACACCTGGTACACACAAAAGCCTTTATTTGCTGCAAGGGATTTACGACAGTCAGAAATGAAAGGCAAATGCTGTTTGATGACTTGAGATCACTTTGCAGCTCCCACCCCACACAACCACCTTGGCAATTATGAACTGCTTTGTGGCCCCTTTTGCAGAAAAAAATCCATCTTTCCTAGTCTTTCCCAGTCTTTCCAGGTCAGCCCTCTCTTCCTCTGCCTCCCCTGAGGATGCAGCTATATTTCCTTTATATGCACAGATGAGTAACTCTGCAGAAAGCTGTAGACCCTGCTCAGTATTGTTGGGTAAATGAGAAGTGAGGAAAGCTGGGCGATCATTTTGTGCCATGAAGATCCCTGCTGTGTCATGGGTGTTTTCCTGGAGCTCAGTACAAGCTCACTGAAGCAACTGGGACGTTGGCCAGCACAAGAGGATCAGCTCTTTTATTTACTCCTAGAGTTGCTGCATCTTCCTTCTGGTGAAGTGCTGACCATGGCTTTTTCTCTGCAACAGGCAAGGGATTAGAGGGCTGATGCAACACACTGTGGGACCAGACAAAGAGCTTCAAAGTTACCAATACTGATAACAACCTAATTCAGACATTTATATTGCAGCTCATCCCAAGGGGAGCAAAGGACTCATGTATATGGTGAAGATCAGCCATGTGCTCACACCCAGAACAAGAAAATAGCCTCACTCACCCCAATGTGGCTCCCGTTGAGAAGGATGGCTGTACAGACCCAAGCGATGGGTCAGCTGACTCGGACATGAGGAAGATACAGGTTTCAGCTATCTCCATTTGATACTGTGGATGTATGTCCAGATGTCTACATTCTAAAGCAGTAGCAAAGGCACCACTGAACTTCCTTGTGTCTCTTATGTTGCTAACTTTTCATGACCAAATGAAAGTTGGACAGTTTGATCATAAACTCCTGGGAATGTGTGGAAAACGGTGACAAATTCCAGCCAGTTCGTAACAAAATTAATGAACAGTTAATTATCTTGGATGGGAAAGCCTAGCTACAGGATTGCAGCATGGAGAGATACTGTGCACTGTAAAAATAGAAAAAAGATAAAACTGTGATATTAAAAAAAGTTAGTTTTCAATGAAACAGATGCTAAAATATTACAAATACCCTGACAGACTAAGCAAAGCTACAAGCTGAAAAGGAATCATATTCGTTAAAGAGAGGCTTTGACACACCTTTCTGGACTGTTTCTTCACCAACTTTCTTTCCCCAGCAGCAGGGTGTCTGGCTTGGGCTACAGTCTCTCCAAGGATGTAGTGCAGCCTGTGACACAGGCAAAATTAATTCCTACCCAACACTGAGCCCAGACAGTGCTTTTGGCTTTTGCAACAGTGTCCCACACTGATTGTGGCAGGGCACCACTGTAGTCCCAAGCTGGAAACCCATCACCTGCACTCATGCTCACCCAGGTAGCCGGTGATGCTCCAGCTCCAATACTGACCCAGGGGCATCTCTGTCCTTGTCCAGGTGCCAAATCCAACTCTTGGGCTAAGTCATCTTGGGATTTATAATGCAGTGCTTGGGTTGGAGGTTGGAGGTTGGAGTTTGGAGGGGTGCCCCAAGGTTCAGAGAGGACCACTGCCTTCTCCTGGCCAAGCTGCCCTGTGGGCACAACCTGCTATTTTTATTTGCATAACCGCCATGGCAGGGCCTTCTGTGGTTTGCATGAGTGAAATAGCTGCTGAAGCACAGCTTGGTCTCGTTGCCTGTCTCCTGGGCCTGCCTTAAGGGCTGGATGTGGTGACATTTACATGTTATCTAAATTAGACCCAACCTCATCAGACCCCGACTGCTTCCAAGAAAGTGCAGTGTCACGTCTGCTCCCCACCATCTCCTGGGCACGTGCCACCAGGGGGGTTTCTTCTTACCACGGCTTACAAGATCTGATTCTCACTGCAGTTTATCCCAGGCATGTTTACTGTTTTATTTTCTCCCTGGCTTTAAATGTCTCCTCACCTTACAGTCTGTATTTATGACTGGCTCATAAGAGTGATTGCTGGGTGTGCCATGGTACATTCACCTCAACTGAGAGGTGCAGGCAGCTTCACTCTTCCCATTGTTTCATTGCTAAGTCACTAATTCATTATACATTAAAATGTCAGACAAGATTCTGAAAGCCTTACTCACAACCATGAGCATTTACTCAAACGAATAAGCTTCCTTATGTTATGGGTGTGCTTCTATGCCCATTGAATGAATAAAAGAGTATGACCTCTCAATCATGCTATTAGGAGGCAGATCTAGCTCTAATTTTGGTTTTGCCCATTCCTTATTCTCCCAAGATATCCAGAAAGTCATGTTTACAGGTGATTCTTCCCGAGACAGACTGGAGGCATGTAGAAACACAGGCGAGGAGCTCAGCACCAAGGTACAAACCTCTAGTGCAATCTTGCCAGTACACACATAAGGAAAAAGGGAATGTGGTAGGTTGTTGGGCCAAATTTGTCCTTCACGTCAATTACGGGATAGATTTAACTGTAACCACTTGCCACTTCTGAGTGCCATGCAGAGCACAATTTATGCTGTTTGACTCTCTTTTGAAGAGAGGACATAATCTTTTCTTAGGACTTTCTCAAAGTCTGAGGAAGCTTAGAATAACTATAAGGTTAAAAACAGGGGGCAAAGCAATTATGGCTAACTTGCTGTCTCATAATTCTATGAAAGATCAAAGTAACCTATGTATTCCAGGAAAGTCACAAGACACTAAACTAAAACTTCTTTAAAGGATTGTTTCTGTCATTAAAAAGGTGGTACTTCTTTCCACGGCACATTTTGCTAGCCATGAGATTTACATATTGTACCAGGATGTATGTCCCATTCAGATTTATTAGTGAGGGATGCTAAATAAATTTGCTCTAGGAACTAAGCTGGAAAGTGGGCAGACTTTAGCCTTAACTCTTAAGTCTGACACTCCCTCTCTTTTCTATGTTTGAGCAACTTGAACAACTTCATTTTAACACAGTTTGCATACACAGCACATATTCACGTCATCATTTTAAGTACAGTTACATTTTGGCAGCAGGGTGATACAGTGAACGAGATGCAATAAAAACAAGGAGTCCTTGGTTAGGCTCTAAATAACTGACTAATGCTCAGATTTTATGTCCCCATTTAACTTTCACTGGCTTGAAGTAACAGAGTGGGTCAATTAATCCTCATAACAGGAAGTAATTGCATTGCTGTTCCAATCCAGTCCGCAGAGAAAAAACACTGTGCTATTTTCAAAGAAAGCAACTGCTGTACCAAGCCAGGGTCCTGGAAAATTTATTTAGTGTCAATTTGTGACAGCCTCCAAGATCTGTGCTGCCACATCTGTGCATTTAATGTCATGGACCTGGACGTAATTGCTTGTCTTGAGTGTTGTGCAAAGTCCATTAAAGACACTACTCCCTCCAGGAGGGAACCAAACCTGCACCTGTGATCTGTGTGGCAAGAGCTTTGTCTGCATAGACCCGATGCAGCACTTGCACATCATTTGTTCTACGGCCCATCAGATATCACGAGATATTCCTATCAGCTTAAGCAGCTGATAGATTTGTTGAGGAGTGTGCTTACACAGTGTGCAGCTATTTCATGATTCATTATCTGTATTGCAAGAATGGTCCTATGTGTTATGTACTGCAAACTGTTTATACTCTGCTCTAAAGAAAAAGATTATTGGGTAGGAATTTAGTCCTCCTCCTATGTTCACCACAACAGCATCTGAGGGCTGTATCTAAATAAGGAGGCGTGAACATACTGAATGTGGTGGTGCCTGGCTTCTAGACAACTAACAGACTGACGATGTTTCTTTCCTACCTGCAGGTAGGAGCTGGGTAACACCTGGGTACCTAGAACAGGAGGTACCAACACTAAGGTGACATAAAGGTGTAATTTAAATTTCTTTGCACCTTCCTCAGGTTATTGTGCCTTCTAGTCTTGAGTCCCCTCCAGGAAAAAGTGAGGACTAATCACTGTAAAAAGAAGATTGTTACATATGCTTTGCTTTTCCCAAAGAGGAGGCAGTTCTCATTATAGCCAGTAATGCAATGCATTCGCCCAGGATGTAGGTGACAGATTAAATTCCTTTCTCTTACTGTGGAAATGTCCCACTAATTTCACATATATTCTCAGTTCTTCTTTGATCCAGTGAATGTGCATGGAGATCAAATTCTGTGTGCTCCTTGCAAACTGTCCATGTTTTCTGGCTTTACCTCCTTCCCATGTAGACTTTGCATCATGCCTTGTCTTCTCTGAAAGTATTAATAGTGTGTTTGCCATTACCTTGATGCTGGGAGCCAGCAGTAGACCCAAACATAAATCTTGACAGAATTCATTTAGACAATGGCTTGTTTCATTTTCTGTTTTATAATTTAAATAAGCCATCTTTCACATACATCTGTTGCTGTGCATGAAACTTTATGTATGTGGGCCTGTGAGTAATGGCCCAGCAGATATAAGTCCCTGAGGTTAGTTTCCCAGCGTCTTTCCTTGTTACAGGCAAGAGTAGATGGTCACTGAGCAGCATTAGAGAAAGGAGAGAGAAATTCCCATGACAGCTGCCTGCAGAGAGGAAAGAGGGCCTGTGGCTGATGTTTTATCGATTGCAATGCAGACATACGCTTTCCTATGAACCGATGCAGTGTCACTGTAGAGCAACACGGGAGAGTATTTCTGCTGGGCTGTGACGCAGGCTCAGAAGGTAGGATGGCCACCTACCTG
>NW_008824941.1:5715344-5722502 GCF_000699105.1 Pygoscelis adeliae
ATGCAATTGGAAAGCTAAAGGTGCAAAGTTTAGGGGATTGCTTTTGAGGTATGAACATAGAAGGCTTTTTGCAATAAAAAGCAGTAAGAAACAGTTGAAGGTTTGTTTATTATGCATCCATGTCTAAGTTTGCAATGGGCCAGATTCACATCCCTCATGTATGACTGTGGAGTAGCTCCAGCAAAGGGCACAGGATTACTGCAGGTTAGGCACGGGCCGCCTACCACAGATTCACCACTTTCATAAGCATTTCACCTATGTAAAGAGTCTTATGTCCTTTTGCAGGGATGAGAGCTTTTGATTGACGTGTGAAGAAGCAGCAAACAAGGCTGCTCAGGATTTGGCTCAATAAGAACTCTTGGTTTTGCTGTAACTTCAGTTGATTGTCAGTTATATCTAACTAACCAGCACAGTTACCAATGCTCGTCCAGATGAGACTGAACTGGAGGAAAGCTGGTGTTTCTACCTCATCATTTGCAACTGTATGAGGGAAGATTCAGATGTCCTCTTATGAATATGACTGACAAAGTTTAATAATTAATGTCTCCAAAAAAATGAGCTGATGAGACAAACAATGCTTGTTTCCTTCAATGAAAAATCAGCCTGTCTGGTATGAGCTAATTCATAATCATCTGCCTTGAATTACAACACAACAAAAATTATTTCTTCCAGTCTTCTATGTAGAAATAGGAAAAGAAATAATTAGCACAGGATGACACAACAGCAAAGGGTGTCTTTAGTTCAACCATGTAGTCTGCTACACTAGCCACATGTGGAATTCAATATTTTGATGGCAAATGAGAGCACTTACTACATTCCTCACTGTATAAATGACTCTGCAGCCATTGGTAAATAGGGTTACGTAAAGGCCTGACTCATGGGATGCTATATTAAAAAGAACAAATTGATGGGGAAGATCCCATGAAAGGCTTCAACATTTCTGCAGATTGAATAAAATTATCAATGAATTGCAATCACAAGTTTTGCTAGAATATTTTCCTTTTAATACTGAATGACAGACTCCTTTAAAGTAGCATGAAAGGAGAAAATAAAAAGGAAAAGAGTCTATTATCCTAAATTGATTCTTAAAGCATGAAACAGTTTAGGAAAAAAATAAGAGGAAGAAAGGAAAAATCGGGCTGCCAGGAAAACAATCTTCTCAATTTCCTAACTAGAAATTCTATGAAGAGTGATACATAATAATCTCTTAGACTGGTTCTCTAAAATTATATATCCAATTCTCATCAAGAGTGGTTCAGAAGAAAAGACTTTATGCAAAGCTGATACTGATACTTGACAAATCCAAGATCTGAATGGGACACATCGTTGCTTTCTGAGTACCATGAAATGAAGGAAAAAAGCTACTGTTGGTGTTCCTGCTTCTTCTATTATCTTTTATAATGAAAGAATGATATCCTACTCAAATACACTTTATTTCAATCACTGATGAATCAGGAGTCCCTCCCATACTCCCGTCAAAGATTCTTGAACATCTGCAGAATCTGAGCTTTGATTTTTTAAACAAAATCATTTCTAGTCTCTGTGTTTGAAGAGAAAAAAAACTTTCAAGTGTGAACTCAGTGCAAACTGGTGCTATTCTCTGCTATGAGCTGAGATAGTAAATCAATAGCGGTATGAAAGATGAACTTCCTCCCCATCTCCCACCTTTCATCTCAGTAGGCTGAAGACTCTGAAGATTGTCTCTGAAGGGTGATTTTAGTGTCAATGTTGTTATCAATTCATTTTTTTGACAAAGGCTGTGAGGAACATGGAAATAGGACTGAGTGATCCTTCTGGGTCACTGAATTGACTCCCCTGCCATGGCAGTACTGCTACATACAACTCTCCCCATAAATACATAGTACTCTTTTTTTTTTAAATCTAACTCTATTTTTTGGCCCCCACTATTCTGATCAAAGGCTTCACTGCTCCGGGGTAGCAGGTACTTTCTTCTAAAACCAAGGCCAAATGTATTCACAAGCAGTTTATACCCATTTGATCATGTGCCAGTATCACTCTTCAGCGTAAATAACTCTCCCCCTTTCTTGATGTTAACCCCACAACGTATTTAACAGTAATCATACCCCTCTCAGCCTTCATTTGCCAGACTAAACAAGCAATGCTCTGTGAGTCTCCACAAAGCTGGCCCCACCTCCCTGATCCTGCCAGAATTGTACAGGCTATTTCCAATGAAGACTCACCAGTATATTGCATAAGTAGCAATAATATTTTCTTAGTTTTGTTGGGAAAAGTCTCCTGAGAGTCTTTCTTTTCTTAATTCTGGCAGGTCTGAGAATAAGAAACCGATGAGAATTACCCAGACTGATGAGACTATTTAAAATATGCCTATGGGCACCCGGCTGATGGAGAACTGGTGAGGTCCCCAGGCATCTCAGCCCACACACAGTCTGGAAAGAAAAAGGGAAACAAGGAGTGTTAGTTACTATTTCTTAAGTAATTGTTTTTGTAATATGTATTTTTTTAAAGCCCAAATGCTCTTCTCATATTCCTTTTCCCTGCTCTGGTGCTTCACAACAGAAACCAGTAAGGAAAACCAGGAACCAGGCAGGGCAAGGAGGAGGCTGGGCACAAAGGGACATGGCGAGCCTGGCAGGGGGGAGAGGGAGCTGGCAGAGAGAGGTCCATCCCGAGGACACTCCTCGTCCCAGCGGTGCAACCGCAGGGTGCTCCTGTTAGCCCAGCACTGTGTATCACCTATCCAAATGGTTGCCTTATGCCATCAATATTAGTTTCCCTGATGTCTCCACCATGATGGGAATTTTCAGAAAAGATACATTATAATAAAATGCAAATAGCATATTTTCTCCAAAAATGCTCGTAGCTGAGCAGGCAGCATAACGGTATTAATTCAAGCTTCTAAACAACATCACTGCTATTGGTATTGATCTGACACCAATAATTGATATTAATGGGTTGTATATTCAGTTACTCCCTTCTAAAATATCACCTTGAAATTTTCCACTGCTGATAGTATGTGGTGGTGAGTCCCTTTCCAGGAGAGGTAATTGAAATGTGGACAGAGAAGTGAAAAGCAACAGAGATGGAGACAGAAAGGCTATGGAGGAGTGTCCATAGTAAGAGAGGAGAGGAAAGGCAGAGGAGAAAAGGGAACTAAAATTGGCCATACTACAGACTGGCTATATTAATATATAATGGTCATACCTCTTGCTGGGGATCTCTCAGTTTCGCAGATAGAGGAAAATAGCCTGCTTTTGCTATTAGCTTGGCCGAGGAGAAGAGCACTGGCCCTCTCACTAAGATGAAGTTCCAATGGAATAAAAAAGAGCCAAGCATGGTTGGTGCCCCTTTTCACACAGACCTGACCACTACCAAACGGCTTTTGTCAGACTGCAGTAACATCACTGTTGGGAGCTCTCTCATGCACTGCACCACTTAGAGCACCAAGTCACCACCAGAGAGAGCACTTCCAGATCTTTTGGTCAGACAACACAAAGCTTGGATTCAAGAACTGAAAGGTTGGATTCAAGAATTGAGGTGAGTACTTACACTTGTGATCCATGCAGACCTGCTTCATGAGTGAGCAGTTTATATATAACTGATGTGTAAAGCATGCCATCCGCTGGAGCGTGCTGGTGGAGGTGCAACTCAACCTCCATTATGGCCAAGTCCATAAAGACACCTTAGCCTGAATCCAAAGGCACTTTAATAAATCTTCCATCCTTACGTATGAATTCTAGATTTGGCTTAAAACACAAGTTGTGTGGTTTGATCTCTGAAAGTGAGCTTTCCCAACATTTCATATTGGTCTAGGGGCAGATAGAAGTACCAAGACTTCATCTTGGGAAAGTGAGTGCTGGAAGCCAAGCTTAAATAAAGAAGTGGTTCCATTACAATATCTTCCCCAATCTTATGATGAAGCAAATTCACAAGCTTGCTTCCACAGGTTTTCCACAGTTGGTTTTTTCCCCCCTTTTTCTGGCTGGATATTTATTTTCTCCACCTGTACTAGCTTGAAACTATAATTGCAAAGGTCATAGTCTTCCAGTGCCTGCTTTCCATAATTATTGACCCTATTGAGGATGACAAGGGAAACCAAGGGTTTGCTGTCCTTACATACCTCCCAGAATGTGTCTGATTGACAGAGACACAGTACTCTGGAAAATCTGCTGATCACCTGTAATCTTCAAGAATCCCATATAAAAAATAATCTATGTAACCAGAAATAAGAAGGAAAGATGCATGTTGTCTGAATGTAGTTCCAGTGTCCTCAGAACTAATTGCTTGAAGTGCTTGAAAGAAATCTGATGGAGTATAATAGTTGTTGAGATGTTTTCCCATTGCCCAGGAAGCACAGTGCTGATTCTACTGGGCTTTGCATGTTAAGTATGTACACTATTACTGATAATACTCAGAAACCTCCTGCTGCGTGGGTAGGATTAATGCAAGATAGTATTGATGCAAATATAGCTTGCTTGCTGAAAGTAAGCTGGAAAATTGTTTCACATGTTCACCAAACTATACCCTGTTAGGCACATATCAAAATGTTTTCAGAAGTTGATATTATTTCTGTGCATCAAGAACACAAATTAGAATCCGGATTTCATAAAGACAGCAAAAGACATATCTACCAGAATGGGAGACAGTATAGGTTAAGACACACAATTGAGTTTCCCCTGTTCAATGAGTCACCACAGACTACTTGAGCCACTGCAGCTAACCATGTACATGCCCTTCAGCTGTGGCAACTGTGAAGTAAAACACTGTGCAGAACTGATTTGCAAGCTGGCAGGAGTGAGTGTGTGCTCCAAGACAATGGCCCAGCTGATATTCAGTCCAACCAGGAATCACAGTCCATGAAAGAAAGGGAAAGGTAGGAACAGACACCCACCTTGCTTCTCTGCAAGATGGACACTTCCCATTTTTCTGTTTTAGACTCAGTGAAAGTAGGCTGCTACCAGCACTCTCAACCTCCAGTTCTGGGACAGAAAGGAGTGCCTGGCAGTGTTCACTGAAGGGTTGCCAGCCCCTTTGCTGGTAGCTCAGTTGTGTGTTTGAGACATGGATCTCCAAAGGTCTTTAAAGATTGATTTGATCTCTAGTGGTGCTGAATTCATCTTGCTGTGAATTTAATGGGATCCAGGAAAGCTCAGCACTCCTGGAAAACAGTCTGCTTGAATCTATTGATGTTAATTATATTCTAGGTTTTTTCCTTGTACTAATTACTTAAGATGTTGAGTCAGCATCTTAATATCAGGGATAGTAGACAACCTTCCGAAAGCAGTTCTACCTCTGTCTGCAACTGACCCAGTCGCCCTTTATATGAAGTGATTAGGGCATATAAACAGTAGAGACAAGAGCTAAACTGATGCCATATAAACCTTACCTGAAAGGATAATCACAGTCAGGGTACACTAATACCACTGTTGCTAGCTCACAAATGCAGCACTGGATATCTCATGAGCTGTTGTTACCTTTTCGCTGCACGATACAATGATTTTTGTTCTTCAGAGAGATGTGTAACTTGCTAGCTGGATGCTCCCGTGGATTTGGAAATACCCTGGAGTACCAGCAACCCCAGCTGTTGAAGAGCGCTCAGGTTTCAGGGCTTCCTCCCTGACCTTTTGCACATTACTGAGCAAGGCTTGATTTTTGTATGAAAAAAGTCATATTAAATAATAGTTTACATCCACTTTTTGTGAGAGACATGGCCAAGTATCAAGGTAATCTACATATTAAACTCTGTATTAAGGTTTGTGATAAGCTCCATTCCATGCTCTCATTTTAACCGTTATCTCATCTCCATTTCCTGACCCTGCACCTCCTATGCTATCTCCCAACATGAACTGCACTGGGTCTGATTTCTTTTACACTCATTAAAGACAGAAACCATCTTGTTACATATCTTAAAGATAGTTCTGAATTAAGAACTATATTTGATCTTCCTCTCTGAAGGAATTTCTACTCAATGTATGTAAGTCTTGATTAATGTACGTATATATCTGATGCAAGAGCAGTATCAAATATTCTTCACTACGGCCTTTTACAGCATGATTTGGCTACAGTATGTCTTTGAATATTCAGTGTATTTAGAAAGCCTATTTAATGTTTACAGTTTGGGAGCATTTTAAACTGATGAGGTGATGATTTTTCCACAAACCAATAGCTTTTACTCATGCGTCAACCCTTTTGGCACTGGATATCGTCTTTTAGCTTTTTGACTGTAAGTGACCCACAAACAGGAGAAAACCCTTAAGCTCCTTTTTGGTTTTGTTCAGTTTTTCTTTTTTAATAAACCCGCCTTCTCGCCTTTGTCCCTTTCTGCTGAATTTTGAGGGAAAGACACTGGAGTCCTGCAGACTTCATGGAAACGTGTAGCGGGCAGAGGAAGGAGACCCAAATTACTGTCTGTCCCAGAGAGAAGGGCTGTGGGTCAAGCCCAGGTGTGCTAAGACGTAGTGCCCTGCTATGGGGACTGGGTACTGAGGAGGACCTGGGGTTGAAACTCCCACTCCTTTCCTAGGGTAAAGGCAGTGAAAAAGTGTCTCTCTCTCAAGCCCTCCAGCAGGGAAAGCCAAATGTAGCAATTCGGATATATTTACCATATATGAACTAGAGGAAAAACATTGTACATTTTTTATCTTATATTGAAACAAAAAGGATATAAATCCAAACCAAGCAAAAATCTCAGTAGTCATCTAGTTCATTATCCCACAATATATATAACTCCAGTTGAAAACGGTAGGTATTTACTCTGTTTCCCTAAGAAAAACTCAGGCCCTTAATATACTACCAATTACAGTTAGAATTATGTATGGATTATTTTAATGGTTTATTAGCAAACTAAGTACCTTGTTTTATTAGTATAACTTAAGTCTGTATTAGAAAAAAATTAGAATTTAACTCCTAATAATAATAATAATCTAGATTTTTTAAGGAAAGGCAAAACTGTCTATATGTCATTTCCATGATACAGCCACATAACAAGACATGATCCTAAAAGCATATGAAATTCTGAGTTGATCATAGAACTGATAGCAGAGTCATCAAGAGTTTTTAAATGCCACTTTGTTCACAGTGGTAATTCACCCTTCATGTGATATCCCTATAATAATCAATCATATCTGCATTGCACAGATCATTTTTTCTGATGTATGCCTTTCCACAATTTTATTCATT
>NW_008824941.1:5722537-5727634 GCF_000699105.1 Pygoscelis adeliae
GGAAGTAGTTTCCAATAAAAAAAAATAAAAATTGTCCATGAATGGATACACTGTAATGTACAAAAAAGGCTATTTCACTGAAGAGTATCCATTACATACAATAACAGTGATTTGTTTTGCAACATCTATTTTATGCTTTCAAGCTACATAAAAAGCATTCTTGTCCTGTGGTAATTAAAAATGAGACAACACAGACAAGTGTTTTTACTCCACTTTCTGTAACAGAAATGAGCCTGAAGGGACAAAAGTTTGCTTCGTCCTTTTACGTGCCTGGAAAAACGACAGCTCAAATAATGGGGCAGGTGGTGAGACATTCAGGTGTCACTAGCAAAGGGTGAACAGATGCCACCAGATCTTGCCATTAATATTATCTGGGTAGGTTTGTAAATGGCAGTTCCTAGGAGCAGGAGCATTTGACAGTGCTTGCCTGGTCCGAGCCTGAGAGCCAGCAGCTCTCCCAGTGCAGACCTCCTCACCCACCAGCAGCAGCTCCCTCAACACCAGTCCTGAGGGACCGGCTCCCTCAGAGCTCAGGGCTATCTCCTGCTTGCCACTTGAAGGTCCTAGACTATTCAGTCATCACTGCCCAGGCTGATCCCTCATTCAGGCTGAGCAGAAGGTGCAAAAAAGCCCCTGGGGCTGGAGATGCGCCCTGCCCAAGGCCCCTGTCAAAGAACAGGGGTTCTTCAGAAGCAAAGTCACACAGACCACAAGGTCCCCAACCCCTGCGGCAGGGGCCCGGAGGCACAAGGGGGCTGTGGGAAGCAGGGATTACGGGTGGCAGTGAAGACGAAGACATCTGGCTAAAGAACTGACTGAAAAATGAAGTTCCGGGATCTGGGAGAAACAAAACTGCCTGTGAGTTGTCTCTGGTGCATTCAGAAAACATGGTCTTTGCTAAATTAAAATATTACATGAAAGAATATATCAAATTCATATAATCTGTATTTTCAGCCTGCAAATGCACTCAAGCAAAATATTGACTGACTACTCTGGCTAAAGAGGCGGTAATATCCTCTTCCCTTATACATGTGAAATTGTCACATCAGGATTTTTTTCAGATGGACTCCCAGAAAGCATTATAAAAAATCTGGAGTTACTTCACCTGTGCTGAATCAACATCACCGCTCGGAGAGAGGTGAAACCTTGGAAAAACTGTGAATCAAATGCTTTCCTGCAATACAAACTGGGTTTTTTTTCAGAGGAATTACATATAAGAAACCCGAGGACACAATTTAACTCCAATGGGAAGAAATTTTTCTTACCAGTAACCAAAAAAAGTGACAAAGCATCAGGACATTTAACAAACTGTCTGTGCAAAGAAGGTTGGGGAAAATGAAAAAATTACTCAAATCCTTCCCCTGGGCAGAATTTCATCTGAATAAATTATTTCAAGAGTGCATGACACTAAGTCTTCTCTATTACAGACAGTCACACCAGTTAAACTGGTGTAATCATCCTGATTTTGGATTAAGTGTACTTTTACTTAATCTTTGTTTTGATTTGTTCCTAACTGATGCACGCTAACTGATATAACTCCAGTTTAGTTTGAAATAAAAGTGTTTTAGACAAGTTTTAACTAAAACTGCTTAGAAGCAGTCTGTAAGTTACTCCCGTGTGACCTGGAGACCTCACATCAAAATAAAGGTGTTCATATACTGACTTGCACCAAAAATATCCAAAGGTTTGAATTTCAGCCCATTTAGTTATTTCCCTTATTGTTACCACCCAGGCAAACCTGTGGTTGTGTACTCAGTTACTCTCAGTTGTTCAGCACTATGTACATCTGATAATGTTGCGAGTCAAGGCAAGAGTTCTCCTGAAGTGATGCGAGAGAGTTTTTTAAAGGTCAGTAAATAGATCAGTTAAAAATCAGACCAAGAAACAGTAAAAACAAAGCAAGAAAAGAGAATGAAGCAAGATCAACTCTTGTTTGTATGTGATTGAAAGATTACTGGTTCTTGGGATGCAGTGTTACCCTGCTTGGAGAATACTAAGCTCTCCTGCTTTCTCCAAAAGCCAAGGTTTAAATCCCAGAAAGTGAAATGCTTTCCCTCTTAATGATGCTGAAGGGACATTTTTGTAAAATCTCAAGGACATTCTTCTTGAAAACAGAAGGAAATACTGGAGGCATTTTAATGCATAGAATTGTCTTCTTAGTTTTTAAAAAATATAGAATTGAATCGAATCAAATAGAATAGACTATTTCAGTTGGAAGGGACCTACAATGATCATCTAGTCCAACTGCCTGACCACTTCAGGGCTGACCAAGTTAAAGCATGTTATTAAGGGCATTGTCCAAATGCCTCTTAAACACTGCCAGGCTTGGGGCATCGACCACCTCTCGAGGAAGCCTGTTCCACTGTTTGACCGCCCTCTCGGTAAAGAAATGCTTCGTAAAGAAGAATTGCTTTCTTATATTGCTAAAGAAATGTTTATCATTAGATAAACGTGGTATTTGTGGCACTCATGGCATTTCCTACAGAAATGCACAAGTACTATTAAATAAGTGGTCCTCACAACACCTGATGAGGTAAGTAAATATTATCCTGTTTCTATGTGGCTAGATGTTACCCCATTCTCTGGACGATGATGATCCAGAGAAATTAAGTGATCTCACTGTCAGCTCCAATGCCCCCGGAAGCCAACAGAACTTATACAGGTGCCTGTACTTAAAAGCACTAAGAAAATGAAGAAAAAAGTCGTTTTAAACTTGGGAACTGAAGTTCCCAGCTGCCAATCCTGACCTGAATTTTCCGGACTATTTAAAACACAAATATAAAAGCTTGTCACTGGAAGTTAAACAGTATAGGGATGATTAATCTGAGCCACTGACATGGGGTTGTAGGCCAGTGATGCTGTGTTTGTGGAGTTTCAGTCTTTTCTGGTAAGAATAGCTCCCAGGGCCAGATATAAGAGGGGGCAGGAAGCACTGTCTACTGTTATTAAAATGGTCCATTGATCTCATGCCTTTAAGGAGGCTCAGACGAATAAACAGTCAAACATTAACCTTCTTAGCTTAGAAAGGAAAGAAAAACATCCGCGCACAATGAAAAGCAGTAATGCGGTGAGCCATCCTCTGTCTGCGGCTCTGACTGGTGCTGCCCAGCTGTTTGGTACCCCTCCGCTGCCAGATGTGACTGCTTACAGCGCCGCTAACCATAGGATGCATTTGTCCACACGTCAGGGACACCAAGCACTGGTTTCTCATTTGAAGGGTGCACTTTAATTCATTAATTTACTGCGTAAGCGAGGTGAAGACTAAATCAATGACTTAAGCATTTGCAGAAAGCACACAGAAATCAAAACAACTGCTGGTTAATCTTGTTTCCAGCACTGAATTCAACTTCCATGTAATTATTTAACAAAAAAAAGGACACAAAATCACAAATAAGAAGTTCCTCTTCTGTGCTGTCCTAAGGTACTGCTAAATCACGCACCTTAAATAAAAACTGGGGATGTGGCTTCATCTTTGCCTGCAAAACCATGGTAGTATACCACTGTGGGTTTTGCACTCATAAACCAAGTAAGGAATGGCATGCAAAGAAGAAAACTTCTGGGCCGTTTCATTAATGGCTATGTAAACAGCAAATGCTTGCCACTTAAGCCCTGGTAGGATTTTTTTGCAAAGGGTCAGTGAGAATAGTTTTTGCAGGGTAAAATTTTAAAAGACAGCAGCAAGCCAGCTCTTTCAGGAAAAGTATTTCTACAGAGAAGCTTTAGTACAGTTCTCTGCAAATTTTCTCCTGGACTCAACAAGCCCTACAGGACTTCAGCCCATAGAGAAGCTGGTACTGCAAACTTGAATACAGAGAAATGCTAGAAGGCATCCTTCAGAGCCTCACGGTAACATTGGAAGGAAGAAATGGCTCCTTCTGAGACAAAAATAAGGATGGGACTTTCAGGACAGGGTCAAATTAGAATATTTTATCGAAAAAACCTATCAGCTTCCCTATAGAAAGAGCTCAGAGGTGAAGAGCCTAGCCAGAATGAGGCAAGGATCTCAGGACAACTAGGAGGAATATTGTGAGCGTTGACTTCCCAGAAGGCATCCCTGAGTCTGCACTACATTTGCTGAAGGCTGACCAAAACGTGTACTTGCTTTTTGGAACAAGTATCTAGATCCTGTTGAGCCAGCACCGAGGTGCACAGACTAAAAAGTGAAAGAGCTAAGACTGAGACTAAGTATTATTTATTTCTATTTAGCTGAGTTACATTCTTACATGGATTGTGACAATGAAACTGATGATGACAGCAATATTTTCTCAAAAGTCAAGTTGCTGCCTCAGAAAAGAAAGGGCTCTCTAGCTTCCAGAAAGATAGAAGAAATTACTTCATGCAGTTAAATCGTGAGATCAGTAATTGTCATACGCTTACTGCCATTTGTGCAAAATTGCTAATGGTAGATGTCAGACGTAAGATAGTATGCAATTGGAGTAGATTGTAAAGATAATTATAACACAGCTTCTCAGAACAAAATTCAAGCATTTTTTTTTGGTTGCTAAGTAAGAAAAAAATGAAAATGTAAAGGTGGTGCCATAGATATTGTGAAAGCATTTCAGAATATTTCCACTATTGTTCAGATGGGTCATTTGGATGTGGCAGCAAGGAACTATTTTTGCTTCCAAGAGTCACTGATAATTCAAATTCTACATCTTGGTGGCATAAATGCTCCAAGTCTCACCGGTAGTAAACTAGCTCCCATGTCAGCTGGGAAAACAATTAAGAGAAGATTGAGAAGAGTGTAATTTTTCTGTAACCACTCATACTTCAAGTCACAGAGTTATTCAAATGTTTTTGATATATATCTGTTGTTCTGCATTAACAAAGAGTAACCTATAATCTCCTTGATTATCATCAAGAAAGCATGAAACTCTGCTAGGACTATCTCAAGCCATCAAAAACATTCAAAAGTGGAAAGTTTTGAGTTTTCACAATGCATCATCATTGCAGATGGTAATCTTAATCATAGAACCATAGAATCATAGAATCATTAAGGTTGGAAGAGCCCTCTAAGATCATCGAGTCCAACCGTCAACCCAACACCACCATGCCCACTAAACCATGTCCCTAAGCACCTCATCTACCCGTCTTTTA
>NW_008824941.1:5732253-5732789 GCF_000699105.1 Pygoscelis adeliae
GGCAGCTTTCCAGCCACTCTTCCCCAAGCCTGTAGCGCTGCATGGGGTTGTTGTGGCCAAAGTGCAGGACCCGGCACTTGGCCTTGTTGAAGCTCATACAGTTGGCCTGGGCCCATCGATCCAGCCTGTCCAGGTCCCTCTGCAGAGCCTTCCTACCCTCGAGCAGATCAACACTGCCGCCCAACTTGGTGTCGTCTGCAAACTTACTGAGGGTGCACTCGATCCCCTCATCCAGATCATTGATAAAGGTATTGAACAAGACCGGCCCCAAAACTGAGCCCTGGGGAACACCGCTCGTGACCGGCCGCCAACTGGATTGAACTCCATTCACCACAACTCTCTGGGCCCGGCCGTCCAGCCAGTTTTTGACCCAGCGCAGAGTACACCTGTCTAAGCCGTGAGCCGCCAGCTTCTCCAGGAGAATGCTGTGGGAGACGGTGTCAAAGGCCTTACTGAAGTCCAGGTAGACCACATGAGATGGTGGTCCATCTGACTGCTCCAGCCTGACTGCTCCTGTGCTGGCTGGGACCCGCATC
>NW_008824941.1:5733041-5738703 GCF_000699105.1 Pygoscelis adeliae
AGCTCCTCCGCCAGCTCCCTCAGCACTCTCGTCTCTGAGACTCTCCGCTCTCCCTCAGCACTGAGATAGATTTAACCTATCTCAGATAGTGCAAATTGGGCAAAATGCTCAATGGTTAAAATATCCTTTTGTTTGTATTAAAAAATTTTAGTAATTTTTCCTCATTTCCCAAATAATTTCACATTTGTAAAGGACATTTCATATTGTCTGCTGTGAATCCATGAAAATATTCAGGCATGTACAACGAAGAGTTTTTCCATGTTGTAGCAGAAAGAATCTTAAGATGTTTTCCAGCTATTAAAAGTTATTTTTGTAGATTAACTGAGCATTGACCTGTTGCGATTTTAATGTTCTTTAGGAAAGGTGAAGATGGGCATCACAGAGAGGCATATTAAGTGACAGAATATTACTTATATTGCTTTTACAATGTGCCAACAGTTTTCTACGACATCATCTTAAAGCAACAATCTGATTTTTTGTTGCTAAAAGATATGATATAATGCATTAACTGGAGGGCAAGCTATTAAAAATTATTAGTTCCTTTTCCATACATGTATGTTTTATTTAACAAAACATTATAGGAAAACAGAAAAATGGAAAAGAATTTACTCCAGGGAATTTACTCCAGGAAATTTGCTCTCAAATACTCAATTTCACATTTTTATTTCAGTAGAAGGAAAATTTGCTAAATCTAGTTTAAGAAATTAGTTGAAGAAAAACTGCTGACTTTTCAGAAAACTGTAAGCATCACTGAAGTTTCAAACCTCGATGAAAGGGCAGACAACTATTATTCCTGTAAGATGCATAATGCAGTGAGAGACCAGCTGTGCATCTGGATGTGTTGGGATCTTGTAGTAGAATATTGGGACATTTCCTATCTTCAGATGCCAGTTCCCTCAATTTCTCTGAACTTGTGAAATGTGTTATCAATTCCTACCTCAAATGCAGCAGTGGAGAGGATCTTTTTTTTTTTGTAAACAGGCTTTGCCAGACTGCAGGAGCCTAATAAACACTTCTTATGTGAGACTAACTTTCAAACCAAAGTTAATTTAAACTGTGCCAGTAATGGCTTCTTATTAGATTTTTGCTTTTAATAAAAAGAAAGACATATGAAAATTATTAAAATGCACAAAATACCATTGTAAAAAATACTTTTAAATTGATAGTAATCAAATTGTTCCTCTAAGAACAATGGAAATGCAAAGTGGGGAGAGAAATATCTAATATATTAAGGGAAATTAATATTTCCCAAGGTTTCCTTTTCCTTCCTTTTCCTGTGCAGTACCTCGCTTCTAACCAAGGAAGTTCCCCTTTATGCATCTTAACTCAAATCCAGTTTCATCAGCATGTGAACTAATATGCCAAACTATGTGCAGAAGGAGCTCAGGCATGAATTTATGTTCCCTGCTGCCAGCTGTGCTATGAGGCCAGTAAACTCTGGCACAGGGACAGGCGGAGAAAGGAACTTCTCAGCTCCCCCACTACCAGAGCTCATCTGCAACGATGTTAAGGAAGAAAATGACTGAAGGTCATAGTTCCTCTCAGCTGTCCAGGATTTGCTCGCACACTTTTCTGTATACTGAGGTAGATCAGTCTATCTACAGTATTCATTTGGCTTCCCTCAGATTCACTTTCATAAACCATAGTGAATTAAGAAAGGGACATCTACACTATTTTAAAGTATTAAGGCAGAGAAAGAAATGCCAAGCTATGCAGTGATTTACATCTGTCACATACCCACGGTAATTAAAGGGATCTAAGGTGTCTAAACAGCTTGGAGATATGGAACTCGGTGCTTGCCCGGGTAGCACAACAGAGAATGAAAATCATATGTGAGAAGTGCTGAGCGGCCACCTTGCCTTGCCTTGCCTTCCCTTCTCTTCCTTTCCCTTCCCTTCCTTTCCCTAGGAGAGGAATTAATTAGAAGATGAGATTGGTTTTAATTTTTAAATGTTAAAAGAAATTAGAACCCAACTTGGAAATAATTATTTCATTCAGAGGTATTATTATGCCATTCAGAGGTAACTTGATTAATGCATCTAATCAATTATTTTTTGCTATTTGCGGTATGGCAGCAGGTAGCCATCCAGCCACATTTGTGGTAGATGCTGTAAAAGAATAATACATTTCACGACCTGTGTATGAGACACAAGCAGACAGGAAAATAGAGGGAGTGGGAGTGGAGGGGTGAAGGGGAAAAAATAAATTGAGTTCAACAGGAAAAAAAAAAAGCAGTACATCTTTGCATAAGCAATGCCAGACAAGCATGTTCATCCCATCCCACAGTAGGATTAGTTCCTACAGCATATTCATGATTGCTTTGTCTACCCTGGTTTTAATGTTTCAAATTATGGGGATTGCACCATTTCCTTTGAGAGCCTCTTCTGCAGTCTAATGCTGCTCATCCCTTGGAAGCTTTCCCTGATACGTGTTTCGGCTCCCTTTCCTGTTTCCATCCGATTATTCAAAGCTGTACCCTCTTCTCCCCACTTTTTTCCCCCTTCAACTTCCTCGGTGTTTCCACCTTTCAAATAATCATGGGCAGCTATCTGGGCCATCCCTTGCTGTTGCTTAGCAAGCTGAGCAAGCACCCTTGTAATCTCTCTTTCTAAGTCAGTCCCTCCAGGCAACTGATTATTTTTGTTGTTTTTCTGTGAAGGCCTCCTGCTTTTGACTTTTTTTTGCTACATTGGCCAAATCCTGACTCCCCGGTCCCACAGACAGAAGAGAAGCTAACCCATTCGTTCAAAGACACGGTCCTCTTGCTTTTACTATGGTGTCCAGAAGACACACACATCATCTTAGGTGCTCTAGGTCAAGGTAACAGTGTCTACACAAGAGCTTTTTCTTTTTTCTAAATGTATTTAGTGCCTTGCTCCCATCCTAAAGTAATGATGCTGGGAACGTTTTCTAGTATAGACCTGGCTTCAGGCTAAATCTCTGCAAAATTGGATACACCTTTTGCTGTGAGAGAGCTAGGATAGTCAAGGTCAATTCTATGTGGTCCTTCAGAGGTTCACTCAGCTACCGACACCATAAGCCTATCTACATGGAGCATAGTCTCCAGTAGGATTTGACCACTACAGTAAGTATTGTTAAGTAAAAATACACTTTGTTTCTTTCTTCCATGAAGATACATGTTCAAATGGGTCATTGCATGTAAATAATCCAAATCATTTTAACAAAAGCATTTGTGTATGAAGTCACTCATAAGCTGTGTTGACCAGGGCCGCTGTCGGAAAGGCATCACTGACTCGTTTCTTCTCTTGAAAGCACATGAAACCATATGCCATGCAACTATCGCCATGCCTGTCGAAAAGCATGTCTTGATAGAAAAGCATTCTACAAATCCTGACCACACTAATTAATCACCGCATCCAAAATACAAATAGTATCCTACTTTTCTTAGAGTCAGGAACATTTCTACCCCTCATTCCAGGGGATGTTGAGGACGCAGCCTCTTATCTATAAATCTGAAAGGATCCATGAATTAAGACCAGCTAGGTCAAATCACTTTTTCTTTGGAATTTCAGTGTTTCATCAAAATCATCGTGCAAATTTATATGCTTGAGATTTCATTCCTGGAGCGTGGGCCCTGATACTTTGCATAAGAAATCTCTCCTCTTGAGATCAGCCCTAGGGGAACAGGGGCTGTTCCTCTCCAAGGGAGGCTGCCATGGCCCTGCACGCATCTTCATGCTGGGGCTTGGCTGTTGGAGCCTCAGGTCAAGGCTCCCATAGCGCTCGCCTCTGTCTGCGCCCAGCCCCAGGTGGTGGGATGGCCTTGCCTGCCCGGGGGGCCCCCGCAGCCCTCCAAACTCCCTCCACAGGAGCCTCCACACAGCACATTGCCCTGGCAGAAAGTTTGCTGAATTCAGCCATTTCCATTTCTGCCAGATGAGTTCCAACCCTAAGTGATTGCTCTTCCTTTAAAAGCACCTGACGCCTGAAACACGGGGCTTGTCGTGGAAGCGCCAAGAAAATTTCAGGCGCAATGATGTGAATGTTCAAATATTTCTCTTTAGGTCCCTTTATGTAACTACACAAAAGGAAAAATTTGGAAAGCGGAGTGAACACCACTGGTACAGATTCTGCAGTGATCAGATAATGAGTAAAATACGCAGCTCCCATCAGGATTGGGGAAGTAAAGGTGCAACTCGGAGATACGCATTAGCGAAGGAAGCTGGATCACCACAAAGCCTTCCCCTGCCTCCCTCTTGGCTGCCTCCAACATACTTGAAAAAGCTGCTCCTGCGGAAGGCTGATACTTTCAGGCTATTTCATCCCACATAACACAACAAACAAACAAAACTCGGATTCTCAGGTAGGAACCCTGGAGCATATTTGGATTTAATTGCTTTTCATTGTTTAGGTCTTGATGTAATGAACAAGAAAGACCTGGATAATTTTTTGAACGTCTGTATTTGAAACACACGGTGCTCAACAAAAGGTAAAAATCTTACCCCTGTGTAGCACAGCGCTGGGGGAGAGGCATTTGTGTAGTCCTAAATGGCGTGCGTGTCGCCACGCTGCTAAAAGTAATGGCCCTGCTAAAGAGAGGCTAACCAGATGACTCTCATCTTGCAGTGCATTAAAGAGTAGCTCAGGAGCGGTTACTAGAAATCAACATATATGACAATAAAACAAATAGCAGCACCATAAAACTAAGGGACTTTGTGTGTTCAAGCCTGGTTTATGGCAGGCAACCTCGCTGAAGTATCCCAACCAGTTCTGCCACTGGTTGGGCTGAAGTGATGCTGGCATCAGCCACAATCTGGGTGTAAACAGCTCTCCTGTGTCTGGGGCTGGTAACCAGCAAAAACAGGAGAAACCACCAGCCCCACACACGGTGCAGGAATCGCTCCAGTGTTGGCGCCAGTTCGGCACAGCTGGTAATATGATGTAACTTGGTTTTGTTCCACAATGTATTAAAAAATTACATTATTTAGTATAGTCGCAGCCTAAGCTTTATCTTTTGAAGAAAGTCCTACATCCTTGCTTTTCTTCCACTGACTGAAATGGTAAGCTGGTAAGCCAAGGCTGGCCTGGGATGATTACACCTTTTTCTTTCTGCTAAGGTTGTGTCCCGCTAAGACCTGTTCTACCATTGGGACTCCCAAGGATTTTTGAAACGATAGGTGCTGTGGTATTTGCTCCTTCCTTCTTGTGAGAGATTTAAAAAAAACCCAACACCAAAACCCAAACCAACCCAAACAAAAAAAGGAAGAAAATATGTACAGGGAGAAAAAGACAGAGAGGAAGATGTTCCTTGTGAAATATATTTGTTGATCTGAAAGGGAGTTCTATTAAGTGTTTTCAAAACAGTTCCTTCTTATGTTGGAGCGGTGTAATCAGGAGTACTGGTGGGTCAGTCCTTTTTACCATGTTCTCCACATGTGGGCTCAGTGTCAGCTGGTACACGCTAGCGCTGAGCACGGACACACCACAGTGTCAACTCTGTTCTTTTTTACTATATTAAGATTACGCTGCTCTTTCATGGAAACGTGCACCCAGGGTTTAGTGACACACATACCAGAATTGCCACGGCTTGTTTGGAACAGAATAGCATAGAATCATCTAGGCTGGAAAAGACCCTGAAGATCATCGAGTCCAACTGTTAACCGAACGCTGCCAAGTCCACCATTGGCGGAACGCAGAGAAT
>NW_008824941.1:5738748-5738950 GCF_000699105.1 Pygoscelis adeliae
AAGGAAAACGGGGCGCGGGGTGTCGGAGTGCTGTTCGTCTTCCCGGTGTTGTGTTACTGCCTGCCTTGAGCACATCGCTCCTTCCCCCCTTCCTCGGTAAAACGGGGACCTGAAGACCCGCTTCCCGGGAGTGCCGTTCGGCTGAATAAATGACAAAGCACTTTGCCAGCATCACCCCGAAGCCACGGTGTGCGTGCGAAGC
>NW_008824941.1:5739944-5753402 GCF_000699105.1 Pygoscelis adeliae
TAGGCACCCGGAGCGGATGTTTTGTTCTACCTGTGAACCCCCCCTCCGCTCTCCGCCGCGGAGCTGGCGGGGGCGGGAGGGGGGCTCCGGCAGCAGGGCTGGCCGCCCCAGCTTTGCGCGCTGTAGTGCGGGAGGTGGAAAAATCCGTAGGGTTGGCTCGGAGGGGTTCCTGCCCTGCCAAGAAAATGCAGCTTCACGGAAATCTGCCGTGTACCTGCGTGCAAAAAACCCCTCTCTTTGACCGTATCGAGGGACTCGCCACGCAGTCCACGCAACGTGTGTGTCGGTTGCAACAGAATACCCCATGATAAGGTCGTTTTGGACAACACTAGTTAGGTCGCTCAGAGGAAACGATTTTTTTTTTTTTTTAATTGCGGGATTTATTTTTTTTTTTAAATATGTATGACTGAAAGCTTGTGGCGCTTTTCTTGGCGTGGTTGATTCTGATGCTCCGCCGGTTCCCGGGTTGGGAAAGCTCTCATGCAACCCGCATATTGCTGTTGCCGTGGCTGGGAGGGTGAGCAGGAGCTGCGACCCCCACCCCGCCCTCCTCTCCTCAGCCTGGCTCCAGCCCCCCGTTTCCATGTGTGTCGGCTCCGGTTAAGGAACGAGAGGCAGGCAGCGATTAGTGCCTGCCAGGATCCCTCGCTGATGGGGACTGAGCGCCCAGAGTGCCATCAGTCTTGGAGGCGATTTTAGTGTATCAGATGTAATCTGTTCCTCCCAGAGGAAGAGAGTCGGGAGTATTTATATATACTGATGCTAGGGTTGGCTCTTTCCTGAAGTGCAAATCTGCTGTTAGCTGCCCCCCTTTTTTTTAATAAAACCCCCTAAATATCAGGGTTCATTCACCACTGAGAGGCTACAGCACTTAACGGAGGGGGCAAATGACCCAGCGTGTCCCAAATTAGTTATTGGAAGTGGTCGATATATTGAGCTGTCTGTCTGTCTTTTTGTAACGGTTTGTAAGGGCTCCAAGCCAGAAAGTAAAATGCGCTGGAGCCAGTTTCATCAGCAGGGAGGAGCTGATGTTGACATTGTATTTTCCTTTTAACGCTTTGAGGGTGAAGAGGAGAATGAGCTGCTGGGATTGCTTGTGGCTCTCATTTCTGTGCCTCCCTCTCCCCGAGGGTGCCCTGAAAACCTGAAATAAGAGGAGTTAAATACAATATTGCCTTTCTGTGATGCACTGCCCGTCGATTGGCCCTTATCTGTGGTAGTAAGGGTGGGAGGAAGGACTGTTTATATCATGGTATACGTAACGTTCTCGTTTTATGCAGAAAATGCTTCTTGGTGTGTATCACATCATTGTCTACACACCAACAAGATCCTAATTAAAACAGCTGTTAGTAAATGCTTGCGGAAGACGAAAATCAAGCTGGCATAGACCTTCATAAGAAATATGCTAATTTAGTGTACTAAAGTTGTAATACAGTTTTACGGTGCAGTTTCTGTTGCTGTAAGCATAATCCAGGAAGGCTCTGAGGAAGCGGGACGTGGTTTCCAATTGGACGTCTGTATCTGCACTGCTGTAACTTCCCTGCAGCTGGAGCTGGAATGAATTTAGCCCACTGACAATAATCTTTCCTTCTGTGCCACTGGCGTTGCACCCAGTAGATGGGATGGCTTGTGTTTTCTGACTGTGGCAGCCTAAACAAAGATTGGTTTGAACTGGGAGACAGGTGGAGAAAGGGTCAGTGTCCCGGTTTCAGGGTCTTCACCAAAGCCGCTCTTGATGTGCTCTTAGTCAAGTACACGACGGTGCTCAGTGCCTGAGAAAATGAAATAATTCATTGCTTAAAGCTCCTAGCTTTAGGCATACGTGTTGTGGCTCCTGGCCTGTTCCCAAAACTAATCGCTACAGGGAGAGGGATCAGTAATTTGTACAGTTTTGTTGTGCTGTAGAAGACTGGTCGTACTCTGGCTGTGCTAACTCTGAGTTAAATGGTTTTCAAGACAACTTTGTGCATCTTTACACTCAGAACATGCAGCACCTTGCGAATGTGCTTAACTTGACTGTCATGAGCCAGTCCACTGGCTTCAGTGGAGTACATTCACTGAGATACACCTAACACAGGTACATAAAAGTGCACAAGACTGAGGTTTTAACACGTGTTATGCTCATGACGTGTTAGGGTGTCTCTGCTGCCTTCATGAAGCAGGAAACTTTTGAAGGCAGTAGGCAACTGCATGCTTAAACATGTGTTCATGTCTCATTGATAACATTGGAGCTGAGTGACTGCTGTAAATTGTGCCCCTTTTTAAAGTGCTTTCCTGAGTCAGACTTGCTGGGAAAATGTTTTTCAAATGCTGGATGCCTGAATCGGTTTGTTGTATTGTTTGTGAGCGTGAGTTTTTCAGTTCTGGTGCTGCTGAATGCTGTGGGTCTTACAGCTGCCGCTTGTACCCAAGCAACCTGGTTCTCCGGTACCAAAACCTGTTACAGACGGTGCAACTTTAGGAACAGCTTCTGAAAGAAAGCTGCTGCTTTGTGGAAAAGAGAGGAGCACTGGCGAGATTATTGCAAGATTGTTTCTTGGCTGTGAGCTAAAGCTGTCTCCTTCCTAGCTCTTGGAAGTGTCTTGTGTGATAGCGCGGGTCCTACCCACGCAATGCGTCTGAAAACTTAACATAAAATAGCTGGTGTCCATGTGACCAGACAGCTAGTACTGTGTCACTAGCACAGCGGGCACTGTGCAGATGTTGTAATTACAGTCTTCACTGGTAGTCATCACACATTTAAATTTGGCCATGGCATTTTCCCCCGGCCTGGTAGCTAAATTCTGAGTTCCTTATTCAGCTGTGCACTAGGCATAGCCTCACTCGCGGCAGGGATGCTGGCAGGAGAACCTCAGGAAGTGGCTGCCGGACAGGTAGCACGTGCTTTTTAGACGATAGGGCAAAGTGCCTTTTTTTTGTGCGAGTGTTTAGGCAGTTCTGCACTGCTCGTTGGTTGAGAGGGAGGAGCAGTTCATCAGGAAGGTGTGTTTACTTGGTGTTCTGCTAAGATCGTTTCTGTGGCAATCCTAACCTGTTGGTTATTGTGGGCAAGCCACATGCCTTCTACCTCCCCTTTGTTGTGGTCTGAATGGGCTTTTTTGTTTTAAACATAGCTATTTAAAAGATACTATGGATGCAAATTAGGATAACCATTTTAGATTTCATTAGTTTCATTATTATGATTTAGAAGGTGAAGATCAGTCAGAGTCAGAAATGCTTGGCAGTGTCCTCAGCACCTGTATGCTGGTAGCCTGCCCCACACAGGGAGTGAGTGACGGGGGTAGCCTAGCGCTCTGATGGGTGCTGAGAATGACTTTCACATTGATGTGTTGGCATGTAATGTTACGTTCAGCTTAAGGCACCAATAGCACACTTCTTGATGGTGTTTTCATTTCATTTTGGGAGGGGGAAAATGCTTCTGTGCTTCGTGGAACACAGGGGCGCGGCAGCAGTTTAAATTTTATGAGTATTAGAGGTTGTGGAATCATCCTTATCCCACCAGATATTCTGAAGACTTTTTTTTTTTTTTGCTGTGTTTGAGTGAATGTGCCTGATGCTGGCATGTTACATACGTGTTCTTTGACACTCTGTACTAGTTTCCACTGAGCGTACTAAAGCTTGCATTACTCAAAACTGTAGGCCTTCTAGGCTGATGCAATCAACATGTCACTCTGCAGTAGTTGTTCTTTAGG
Organism: Pygoscelis adeliae; assembly: GCF_000699105.1. Lineage (NCBI taxonomy): Eukaryota > Metazoa > Chordata > Aves > Sphenisciformes > Spheniscidae > Pygoscelis > Pygoscelis adeliae. Next base: position 5,743,637 of record NW_008824941.1, read on the forward strand.
GCTGCTTAGAATTTTACGAGGCTTTAGTTTTCTAACGATGTATAAAATTGTACTGGGTGGAAATAGATGAATCATCTTGTTTTTTAGAATAGCTTGGGGGTTGTTAACTGAAGAAATGATTTAATAAAACCAGGAGTCCTGAAATGTGCTGTCTTATTAAAAAAAATGTAGTTCTACAACCCCTCCATTCTTAAAAACACTTAAGAATTTAAGAAAGAAAATCTCCCCCCAAATACTTTTCTCATTTTCCTCTCAATTTAAGGGTATACAAGGTTATATTGCCCTTGCAATTACTTCCTGAACCAAAATTAATTGGGAAAAGATGCCCTGTGGTTCTTCCAGTATTTTATCCAAGCATCAGATAACATAGCAGAAGCACTTAAAGAATCACAAATGCCACATGGAAAATGTGAAAACCATCCTGTTCAGAAACCATTCTCCTTATATTCCATACTATACTTCCAGTCCTCTTCCATTTTAAACATATGAGGCACAGCAGATTTTTCTTTTTTTGAAAGTCTGAACTTTTCTCCAAAAAGCACTTTCAAAAAAGTGTCATCAGGTCTTTAATGAGTGGTTACTTATTCCCAAAGTCACTGGACATGCACTCCCCTAAGTAATTTGGTCCTCAGCTTTCGTTGTATCGACTGGCTCGATTATATTTGGTAATATTGTTGGGTTGATTGGGTCATTGTCTGGCCAGGTTTCTTGTTTTATTAGGTATAAGTTCTGTCTTTTGTTGTCTGCATGTAGTCACTGGGTTGGGGCCAGAGAACTGTAGTTAGCTCCTCTAGTTATTATTTCTCCATAACATTTGCCAGCTGACTCTTTACCCGTGGAGAGGTTTCAAAGTGTGAAAATTTCAATAACTACCACACCTCTGTGATTTGGGACACAAAGCATCCTTTTAATTCACTCCTTGAGAGATAGTGCTCTGCTTAGCAAGTGGGTATCACCTGTGCAATGACAAAGTGCTAATACTTTCTGAGTTTAGGTGAGAAATGAACTAAGAAATTCAATACTCACATTTGCTTTTTGTTGTTTTTTGAGCTGTTAGGGTGCAGTTGGCTCATGTTTTCAGTTCTTTTTCTGGCAAAGAGGGGACTAATTTACTCAAAATACATAAAGCTGAAATTTTCACGCATTACCTACAAGATCTAAGGCTTTAAGAAAATATACCAAATACCATGGGAATTATGATAAAATCAAGAGTGCTGGTAAGAGAAACTTTTCCTTTGTAAGATGAAGCTCCTCTCATCAGCTGTTTTGTTTCTTTGATGGTGCTCATGGTGGAGAGGGACAGTAACTCACTTATCTTAAAAACAGGTTAAATTCACTCTCAAGTTAATAACTATTTGCATTTTAAGGCACTGGAATATGAAGTCTTTTTTTTTTTTTTTTGATATCTACCTACTTCATTTTACCGTGATATTTGGATTTAAGGGCTTTTAATAGGTGGTGGTGTGTCGCAAGGATTCTGCCACTCATTCAGTTGAAGTACATTGTAATGCCTTGTAAAATAAACTATGCAAATCTCCAGGATGTTCCCAGAACAGCTGTCCTGAAGGCACGCTGTAAATATAATTTTATTGCCAGCTGATGTTGAGCAGCATTGATGCCCAAGGGTTACACTTAATAGATCATTCAGATGATCTTTACTGTATTACACAACAGACATACTAGAAATTTTTTTCCCAAGGACGTGTGAAAATTGCCGATGGGGTGTCAGTTTTATAGGCAAAACAGGCAGTAAGCAATGTATTTATAACGAGAACATGCATTGTAAGGAGCTGCCCTTTGCAGCTTCAGGGTACATCTGCGTGATTCTGCTGCACAAGCGCAGGGAGCAGAAACCAGCACTGCTTCCCCTTGCCAAACCAACAGCGCGATGTACACCTATGGTTGTGAGTCAACGTGCTGCTTTTCTCTAGAATGGTATTGACCTGCCTTTGTTATTCCATTAGAAGGGGAATGCTGTCATTTTGATTCGAATAGTCTTTATTGTAGCAAACCAAATATCCTTTGGTATCGAAGGAGTTCAGATTTAGCACAGCTCCTTCCTTTGTGTTTAATTTTTCTCAGGGAAAAATATTTTCATGTATAAAAGTCAGATATAATAAACTAATTTTTGATGCAGAATTTGGATTGGGAGCAGCAGAAAGATCAATGTTTCTCTGAAGGGACATCAGTAGAGTCCTTTAGGTTTTCATAGCTCAGAATGGATGTTTGTGGTGTGGTACAGAGAATCCTGAATGTACCATCACTCTTCTATACTTAAAAATGCATTGACTGCATTTTAATTTTTTAAGAGGCTATTTGTATAACGCGTCAAGCAGGACATATAATTTTTTAAAAATAACTGCTTTAATTCCCCAGCAACTGTCAGACAAGATGACTCACTGCAGTATAAGAATTCACCACAGCACATCACAGATTTGACACAAACTCTTAATCCGTGAAAAATTATGCATGTATATTCCTCTACCTTCCTGGTGGGTGAGCTTCATTTTTGCCAAACTCCTGATGATCCCATTCTGCCTTCTCTCCTCCCCCGCCTCCTTTTTTTCCCCTTTCTTCTTGAGAACCTCCTTGCAGTCAGTAGCCCCAGCCATGGGGTCTGGATGCAGCAGTCTTCTCCCGTCTTGTTAAGAGCCTTTCCTGATTGTTAACAATGGCCCCTGATTCTCTCCTTTACTGTGGTGGTGTGGGGGGCATTTCCAAAACATGATTGCTCTCTGTAGGGTTATTTCTGGTCTTGCCTTTTATTACTAGGGTAAACATACACTAAAAAACTGGAACTTGTTTCATTTAACTCCACTTGGTGGAATGCATCAGGGAATTGCTCATTTTAGGCCTGTGTAACTCTCAATCAAGTTTTTTTTCAGTAATCTTAGCTAGGGCTTCTAATTGCTAGCCCGTATTATTTATCACTAGGATTAAGTATAACTTTAAAACAGGTATAAAACATATTGGGGGCATCATGATCTTCTGCAATAAAAAAGCAAATATAGGAACAGGAATACTCAAAGCAATTCAGCTTGAGACAGATGCTGGAAAGAGCACGGCCACAGCCCTGGCTGGAGCCTCTGGCTGCAGAAGAGGAGGTTTCTGCCCTAAAGTCTTGTGGAGTCCTACCAGAGCAGCCTGTGCATGGCTCTTGGGGGATGGATAAAGGCATGCCATGGTGCTTCTTGTAGTCTCTTTTCTGAGAACAGGGTTGGTTGCTGGTTCTTGGCAGTTTCATAGACATAGTCTATTTGATACATAACCTGCAGTGCTTAGAGTAGCATTAAGTACTGGGGTATGGATAATTGTCACATTACTTAACAGCAGACATTAACATTGAAAAGTGTATGACGTCTGGTCTCAATGACCTCTTTTTAAGAGTATTGTGTTAAATGGTTGGATGATTAGAGAAAGAAAGAATTCTTATAAAGTATCTTGATAACTTGAAAGGGAAGGAGGTGTTTCCTATGACTTTTGAAAGGGCTGTTTGATTTCCAAAGACTGAACTGAACCATTAATAGGCCATCTTTTAGGATGCTTGAGGTGGTGTTTGCTTTTATGTGTATGGCTGGGTCTACAGAATGGTGGCAGTTGAGGGAAGAAAGGATTCTTCAAATGTTGTCTGCTTATTATGGAAATAAAAATGGGTATTAGGACCTGCGTTTGGACCTATTGCTCTCTGGATACAGAAATCATACCTCTACATGAACCATGACATCTGCAATTTCTTCATTCAAATCTTGGCTTGATCTGTATGTAAGATTATAATATCAAAAAAAGCTCTTGTAAGTCTGGTCTGGTAGGAGCTGTTCAGGAGCCAGGAAAATGTTTCTTAATGAACTTTGTGACAAATACTGAAGTGTAAGTAATGGAGCCTGCTGTTTCACTGGTAGGCTGGTGGTTGAAAGTCTGCCTAGACTGGCAAAAGTTTAGAGACTTTCGGTTGGATTAGAGACCCAAATGAAGTGTGCTGACACTCTTCTTCCTAGTGTGTGGATGTCCGTGTGTTCATAAACAGCCTGGCAAAATAAAGAGGCCCTAGCAACAGTCTCTTCACAGAAAGCAGGCCTGGACTATCCCTTCTGTGTGGCCCCTCCAGATGGAGTTACGTGGTATTAGCAGGATGGTTACAGAGCTATTGCATCTATTACCATTTAATGAGAAAATAGACCAAATTGGTCTTTGGGAATCTAGTATCTCATTACGGAACAGTTCTGAAATTGTACAGAAAGTTTCCTTCCGAAATCCATATACTCTATAACTACAGTCTCATACAGCTGCATGCCTCAAGGTCATAGCAAATAATGAAACTTCACCTTTTTTTTTTTTTTTGAGGGGATACCCTTAGTCATATTAACTCATATTTTTCATTGTTATAATTGCAAAGAGAATGAGCAAAATCTAGAATTTTGCGTGCCATGCGTGTCTTATCCTTGTTGAAAGAAATGTTACTCAAGTAATGGGATAATATTTTTGATGAATGCCTGAACAAATAAAATTATGGCATTGTGGTGACATATGAACAGTTTGACTTTGGTAAAGAATCTTAAAATGGAAATTGCGTTTCAAATGCCAGACTTCTTTGACCGATTCCTGAAGATGAACAAACAACAGTTACCTCGTGAAACAGCAAAATGCAGAAACGTCCCTATTCTTTCCTGAATGATGACAACAGCAAACCCCTCTGCTGAATTCGCTCGAAGAGCTCAGTTTCATTTGCTATATTTTTTAGTCTAAAAAGAATGAATACATTGTTTAGAAGATGGTGTAAGTTTTTCTAAGTGTTGTGAAATGAGGAGTTAACTTCTTTTAGGAAAAAAGAAAAAATGCTGTTGGACTGTGGAGTAATTTTTACTTCTAAGAGGGTAAATAACAGATTGGCAATACTTTTAATTGGCTCTACTTTTAATCAGCTCCATGTTGTAATGGAGAAAGTTGGTTTGTTGTGTTGAGCAACAACAATGGGATGATCAGGAATTAAATTTAATTTTTTTTTTTTATGATGATGAAAAAAACCTCTTGCATTTTGTGTTTATGAATTTTATGCTACTAAAGCATTTGACACATTCCAGTCACAAGGTTTTATCTGTGTCTCTTACAAACTCTTACTTTAGTCATATGAGTATCCATACCACAGACTCGGGATAATTTGACAAAACAGTTCAGAAGAGATCTTGAAGAGTGACCAAAAGTAGAGACACGGACATTGGGGATTAAAGCAGTCCTAACTGTTAACCAGGAGAAAATTGGGGAGTTTATTTTGATTATTTGACAAACCTTGTGTTGGGGAAGGAGGAATACTTTCTCATAGTGCAAAGTTAGTGCAATATTAGCAGTCAAAATCATGAGAAGATCCAACTCCTAGGAATGGAAATTAGACAAATTCAGATTGGAGATAAGACAGAAAATATTAAGGCTAGATAAACACTTGAACACTTGCATAGAAAAGAAGACTCAACAGCTTTCTAAAAAAAATCTACCCACTAGTAGACTTGATAGAAGGCTCCTTTCTAAGAAATACTTAATGTAAGCAGTTTGTGTACGTAGATGGGTACTTAAACCACTGAAACCACCCTTGACCAGAAATGTACCGGTTTAAGTGCGATAAATACTTCTGTAGTGGTATTTTATAAATGTTTTAGTCCACTACTATATATTTTCCTGGTAACTTCAAAAAACACTGCAACAGTTGAGAATTTCAGGTTTAGCATGTTTTCAGTAGTTTACTAGTGATGACTTGACATTTACTTGCAGTAGTAATTTGTTTTAAATCAATATTGAACACTGTAAGGATGTGCATACATTACAGTTTGAGAGGATATCAAATGCAGCCGCTCTGATAATACTTGCTTAAATACTGACTACTCATATATTTGCCTGTAGCTCAGGGGACTTCTGTATAAGCATGAAGTGGCAGAACAATAACATTTTTAAAAGCTCCCTTAAAATTTGTTATGTGTAGCTTGATCATTGGCTTTTACGTAAAGGTATTGGCCTTTTTAATCATTTGGATAAAGAATAAGAAAGCACTTACTTCCTCTGAAGATTAATCCTTCCTGCATCCTGTTCCCTGGTACTTTAGGGAGGTGAGGTCTGTACTCAACAACGAAGTGAGTCGCAGTAAGGCAGCTAGTTTATTATTCTTCTGCTTTAGTTGTATATTTCCTTTTAGCTTTCATACAGTAGATACATATCGTGGTGTGTATTTTTAGTTAACAGATCTGTGAATATTGGTTTTTCCTTCCCCTTTAGTGTTTCTTGAATTTTTTTATTACTATTTGTAATTCCATACATGATTTTAATGCACCTTGAATCCCTGCTTTTTCAGCATACTAAGTTGCAGCTAATGAGAAGTCCCTTCCTACTCTGAAGGCAAACCCAGTTCTCACTGGAAGGTTTTGTCAGGATGGCTGCTTTTTGCTCTGATGTCTTTGCTTTTGTCTCACTGACCAGTCGTGATAACTTGGATTTGCTCTCTGCGTCGTGGTGATAGGTGAAGGGTATAGGAGCAGTAAAAGTGTCTTTGTGCCTTTGTGCTGCCATCGGAAGGTCTGTGAAAACTGTTTTGTTTGTTTGGAGTTTCACAAAACTGGTATCTTTGACCTCCAGAGGAGACCACTTTTGGAGCACAGTGAAACGTAGAGAGAACATACTCCTTTGTCTGCAGTGGGAGAAGTAAGATACTTCCCTTTGCTTAGCCCAGACACTGTTTTTCTTCTTGAGCACAATGATGCCTTGGCTGGTATTGTCTGCTGATGGTACTTCTGAGGAAGACTAGGGCTCCTGGCAAGTCCAATATTTCTTCTTCAGCTTTGAAGGTCAGCCTCCTATCTGTTTTTTGTTCCACAAAGTATGCTGTGCGGCTGAGTGAGGTGACTGGGGTCACCTTGTGGAAAAGTGAAGAAGTTCTGTGGGGGATGCCTTCAGCCAGAAATAGGCACAGTGATGTTAAATTTCATCTTTGACTGCTGGACCTTTTAGAGACACTTGGTAACTTCTGGTAACCCAGTCCGTAACAGTTTTCCCCCCCCATATAGTATACTTTTGGAACAACAGGTATAGAAAGCCTGGGCTCTTTCTCATCAGTGCCAGTTTCTCTGTCCTTCTGGGAGGAATCTAGGCTGGTTCATGCACCAGCTCTTTGTACTGTTCAAGAAATATGCTGGGCTCTTTTCTGTCCCAAAGGTTATGCAAAGACCATAGTGTCTCTGAAGCTTAAGGAATTTCAATCTGAAGTCCTCTTGTTGTATAATGCTGTTTGTCATTCCTAGGTGATGGTCTGGCTTTGGCTGACCTGCAGAGTGCTTTTCTGTGTATTTTGATAGGAAAATATCACCTGCAGTGTTAGGTCTATTACACATCATTCAAAATGTCAAATTGCATATGTACGTTGCTTCAGATGCACTTTGGCTGTTCATGGTTGTAATTGGTTACTTTTGGTAAATAATAAATGTAGTTTCAGATTTAACTTCCTTCATGAGCCATTCTGCTTCAAGATATACTAGAAATAACTCCAGGCCTCACATGCCAACTTGTTCCTCTGTACTTTTTTAGGACTGAAGCAAATTGAGTATCTAGGACTATGTTAGACTGAAATTGGAAAGAAAGAAGCCAACTCTCCTTTAGAGTTGGGTTTTTTAACATGAACAGCTCTGTGATCTGAATTTTACACAGTCTTTTTACTTCTGCCATAAATCTGCTCTAACTCAGATGCCCAAAGAAGTCTCCCCTGACTTCTCCCTAGATACAAGGTTATTTTGCTAGTGGGGACCTTGTGAAAAGTAATAGTTTGAAAATGGTAGCTGATAGATGCTACCTAAATGTCTTATTTAAGTAATAATAAAACATGTTATGTATGCTTTTTCGTAAAAAATTGCTCACATGGGTATGTTACGGTTAAGAGAGAGAGAATAAAGCATCAAAGTAACCATATCCTTTTGAAATAACTGTGGCATCTGTTTTTCTCCAGGCCCCTTTTGAATATATTGTATGACTGTTGTCATGGACTGGGTCACCCCTCTCATCGGTTTCTGCATTCCACCCCAGAGCCCAGCAAGGACGATAAAGTGGTCACACCTCCCAGAGCTGGGCTCCTATGAGCGTACAGTAGGAGTTACAATAAAATTACAATAGGAATTACAGTCAAGGTGGTGATTGAAGTCTCCCCAAAATAGAAGTTTGGGAGTACTCTCAATGTAAAAGCTGAAGCTTCATTGCCAGGGGCTTATATAAGGAGGGAATATAAGTTTTGCCAAAATATATTATTGCATTTATTTTTTCACTCAGAATGAAGTCCAGTTCACCTAAAAATAAATGGCGGAAACTATGTTGGCATCAGGATTGCACTTCTGGGTGTACTTCCACTTAAAGCTATGTCTGTCAATAGTCAGAAACAATCTGTGATATTTAAGGATCTATGCCAGGGTGTATGGCAGAAAGGAACAGATACTTTTTCTTCTCCTCTTCTCTTTGTGTCTAGTCATTGCTGGTACTAAGAGAACGTTTTGCATTTCAGACAGAGCCTTTACATATATGGAACAGCAGGCCAAGATGTACTCCCAGTGGAAAGATACAGACCCCATTCAGGACTGGAAAACCAGTCCATATGTAGAGAAGTTGTTACCAATTTGCTGGAAGCAACTAGTGATCACAAAAGCTCTGTAGCATTTCTGGTCCTTTGTCAAAGGTAACACATGGTTGGTATCGGTATCACCTCTTCCTACGTGACAGAGAAAGAGAAAGCCAGCGTGTGTTCCTTTTGCTTTCATTTTTTCCTTCTGCTCACCTCTCTCTCTGTCTTTTTTCCTATTGTTTCATTGTAAACTTTGACCTTCGTGTCTTCTCTCCAAAGGCGTCTGGCCCCGGTATGGCAGGGGGGGGGGGGGGGGGCGGCCTCCCCCCTCTGTTCCTTGGTCATCTGTCTTTCCACCAGTCCTCTTAAACAGCAGACTTGTGTGCAGGATCACGATGTAGCTAATTCATGTGATGCCTCCTTTTGCAATAGCTGCTTTTTTCACATGTGAAAGAGTGCTTATGAGACATGTCAGGACAAACGTGCTGAAAATTGAAATCTTTTATTAAGTTGATTTAAAACAAATTCTTGTCTTGGAGTAACTAACTTGTTAACTACTGAAACTCAAAGACTGTAGAGACATTAGCTGAAGTATACGTGTTCTGCTAATCATGCTTGATGTTTGCTTTTTTGGTTAATGCTTTTACTTCTACTTTATCATATTTGCTTAGAGCTAGATTAGGATATTCTCCGTGCGGTGTGAGGCATTTATGGAGAAACAGGCATCTTAAATTTCTTGAAATCTGATCTGGAGATAAGTCATGACATCTATTTTCCATCTAAAAATGCATTTCTCTTAATAATACCCCCTTTCAGTGTGGGGTTGGTTTGTTTGTTTGTTTTTTAAATTCACGTGAAACCCACATTAAAAAATACAGCTTATAGAGCCTAAAATTATAAAGGAACTACTTGCAAAGAGCCGGCAATGCTGTTTGCATGATGAAAGCCATTTAAATTGTTCAGACAGAAAGCATGGATTAGAAAATGTATCTTCAAATCATCTTTGCATATTTATGAGTACACCTGTTATATAAGCAGTGGAAAGTGCTGAGATTCATCCTGCCCTGTGCCACGGTTAGCAGGGTGAAGAAAAACAAGATCGTTTGTCAGTTTAAGTCTTTTAAATCCGAAGTGGAGCCTTATCTGCCTAATAGCCTAATACCAGAGAAAGATACTGTTTGTGTTCAG
>NW_008824941.1:5753425-5781676 GCF_000699105.1 Pygoscelis adeliae
GACTGTCAGTGGCTGAATTACTGCTCTCAGTTCTATATAAAGATTCCTGCTCCCACCCTGCCCCTCCCTGGCACTGTCATTTAGCACAATGTGCAGCATGCAGTATGGCTATAAAACATCCCTGAAATACTGAAGTATGTCTCCTTTCACACTTGTACATGGAAAAGAAGAAACAAATAAGGGGCCTTCTTCTTGGCTTATATTAACTTCCTGGCTCTGTTGGGTTCAGCACCAGCTGAGACCGACTTACGTTCCTTGCACGTATTTTCAGGCATGGCCTATATTCAGGGGAAGGGTGGGGGGGTTGTATTATTGCTGTATCCTGCACCTCTTCCCTGCTCAGTGCAAGCGTTATGCTCAGTTTAGACTTTGGTGTTAATTTGAGTACCCACAAGATACAACTCCCTGGGGAGCCCAACTTGCAACAATGGTACTGAGGATGCTACACGATGTGGGATGAAACTGGCTTTTGAAAGTCCTATCCAATGTCCCTGCTGCCATGCTACTGTTTGTAGGTGGATCATGATTCCAGTGATGCCTAGGTTTACAAACAAAAAGCCAAAACCAAAAGGAACAAGAGGAGGAAGAAAATGTGGTGGGTTTTCCCCCCCTGAGGAAATTTCTTTTTGTAGCTTTTTAAAGTTGGCAATTTGCCAACATAGTGCAGCTTTGTAAATAACTGCACCCTACTGAGAACAGGGATCTGAACAGCGTGGATGGAGGAGAAGATGGATGCATTGGGAAGGGTTGTGTGTATGGAAACATCTTAAGCCAGTTTTGCTGCTGAATAAAATATTTTATATAACTACACTGTCTGAATATAAGGAAAAACTTCTTTTACTGTGAGGCACTGGCACAGGTTGCCCAGGGAGGCTGTGGACTCTATATACTTGGAGACATAGAGTCTGTATACATTGGAGACTCAAAAGCTGTCTGGACATGGTTCTGGGCAACCTGTTCTAGGTGGCCTGCTTGAGAAGGGGGGTTGGACAAGATGTCCTCTAAAGGCTCCTTCCAGCCTCAACCATTCTGTGATACACCCTTAAATTTCCACCCTTTCACTGATAAGTAATTTTGCTTTTCCCAGTACATTTCTCCTAGATTTCACACTGTATTTGGTTCTTGGAATGATGTGCTCAGCCTCTCCTGCAGTATGTTCATACCTGCTATCAGTGGCTCCCCAGCTAAGATCTTCCATAACACCAAGTTTTCAAATTTCGGTTGTAATTATGCCATGCGCACATTAATGATAGTCAACAAAAATACGCAACATGGGAGGTGAAGCACAATGCATTAAACAGATGCTTGATTTTGAAATCGTTTCACTTAAAATAGTGTTACTGGTTTTTGTGTGCAAAACTTGATAATGGCAGTAAATTTACATCTTATGTAAATGATCTAGAATTCAAGCGTGGGTAAGGTTGCTTGTGATGATTTTAATACTGTCATGATCATCACTCAGGTATATGACTGTCAATTAAACAATTCCTAGGTTTTTCTCCTGTATGATAGAAGTGTATGCCTGTTTATATCTGTGGAAAAGTAATTCCTTTGGTTCTGTCAGGAGCAGGGAAATGAACAGAACTGAATGGCTTTGAAAATCAGTTTGTTGATTTCTTATTAACATCAGTTTTAGATATGAAAATATCTTGAATGTTGATGAGATCTTTTATTATTTTTATTGAAACTGGTTTTGAGAGTTGCATGCATCTGTAATCATGCACTTAAATATCGCATATCTTTTCAAAGTTTCATGTCAGTAATGCAACAATGAATCCTCCTGACTGAGCTAGAAAGCAGTCACCAGATACCTTGGCACATTACCCACAGTAAGATCTCCTTATGAAAGCTGTTTGGTGGCTGTGGTCCTCAGTTGAATGTTTGGCCTCACGCTATTAATTCTTTCCTAGCTACCAGGCTTTCTCCTCCTCTCTGTAAAAAGGGAAGTCCAAAGAGCTGGACTGTATTTTTTTGGGTATGAACACAGCTTTCAAATATGGAAGAACTTCCATACCCACATCGTCTCCTGCCTATTCAGTGAGCAGCTGGACATAGCTTTTGCAAGAGAAAGTTATGTAGAGTATGGTCCCAATTCAGCAAAGCATTTTAAGCATGTTCTTCAATCTCATTGATACTGCCAGTTTAACTCAACCAAATTGTCACACATGGAGTGAGCATATCTATCTCCTGCATGGAAAAACCAAATCTTTGGCATCGTCATTGCTTGCTTAAAAAAAAGAGTCAGTACTAATCGAGGGATCAACAGTCTTTCTTTTGGATTACTGTGTAAAAGGTTAGGGATCTTAAAAGCATTATTTTTTTTAAATGATGCTCCACTATAGCACTGACCATTGTCAGGTCATTAGATGAAGAACAACAGAACTGCCCATATCTAGTTCTCATTTTGTGTGCTCTCTCTGTGCTTTATTGAATTTGTATATTTAAAGGATTTTGGGTGATGACATTCTTCATTTCTATAGTAGGAGGTCGGAGGTCCTCAAACTTAGCTTGCTTCTGTACCACAGCCTCAGAAACAGAATTGTATTACCCACGTTCTGTCTGAAGAAGTGTCTTTGGTTGCCTTCAGGGTAAAGACAGCAGGGTACAGGGGTAACCCCATTTCTCAGATGGACAGGAGAGGAAAGCGTGAAGTCTTGTGATATTTGAGAATCTGCTTTAAAAATCAGACTAACCAGACAACAAGGAGAGAATCTACTTTTATTTCCATGAGATGGTGCATGTCAGCGGAAGAATATAATATCATACAAGTTTTGGTGAAGGGTATGTTCGATATGCTTGCGGTGAGTTGTCAGAAGCCACGTGTCATGGAGAGGGGCTTCCAGTCTGCAGCCATACGAGTGCAATCACCTTAAAAGCCCAAGGCTTGTGTTCAATATACCTTTGAGTGACAGTGAGGAAATGAGGGATTACAGCAATTGCCTTTCCTCCTAAATACAAGGAGATCTAGGCACCCATTTTCTGGAAAAAGTTTTGAGTCTGTTTCTCTTTACCTTTTGCTGCAAGGCAGGAAGAGGGAAGAAGCCAGGAAGGTTGGAGCCGTTCTTTTTTTTCTAGTATTGCCTTAGCAAAAGTGGTTCATAGGCCGATTGCTATCATCACTAGCCAAAGACAAAAATGCCTATCTCCTCTTTTCCAGGGCTGAGTTTGCAGTTCGGGCATATGGAAAATCTAGATCCAACCGGGTAGTTTTCCAAAGACTGTATTCAAGCCATTCTTTTATGGGAAAAAGAGGCAGCTGAGGGATGGGTGAGAATTTCTTCTTTTCTGGATTTTCAAAATGTCAAAAAAAGAGTGGAAGCAGCCAAGTGATAGGTATCTCTTTGTCCTTTGACACTGTATGGCAAAGGCATAAATTGTATCAGTTTTAGGAATTTGATAGTGTATTACTGTGATCAAGACATGAAAGAAAAGATTCTGTTCAGGATCATGGATTATGGATTATGACTTGTTTTGCATTTTTATTTTCATCTTCCTTTTACCATCTGTCATGGTGTTTTCCTCCGTCTACCTGTGTTCTACTGAACTTGGTCTGAAGGATCACTGTTTTCCACTGAGTTTGTTTTGCTTCATTAAGCTGTATGAAAACGTAGTGGCTGGAGGAGCTTGGTCCTCTTGTAATATCTTGCATTTATGATGGTTTAGTCCTCTGTTACTGTGTTTCATAAGGTCTGAATAATGAAAGAAACTTTTCGATTGTTTGTGCAGTAAAAGGAATGGTCTACAAAGCCTACTACAACATTCTTGTTTGTACTCACTGCTACGGGGTGAGGAGGGTAAGAAGTTACTCTGTCACTGTGATGGAGTAACTAAAATTTAGGCATAAAAATGTATTTGGACAAGGACTGTGTATTCCGTTGAAGGCTAAATGTGACACATTAGAGAATGTAAGAATTTAGCTGTGGAAACATCTCTTGAGGCAATGATTTTTTTTTTTGATGATATTTAAGGAAGTAGCTTTTCAAATTGTAAAAATCAGTACACAGACGTCATTATTTTTACATGCAGTGTGTGTGTGTAGGCATATTTAAAGATGTAAAGGAATATACATGCAGAGAAGATGGTGAAGGAAAAACCTCACACACTGACTCCTCAAATGAAGAAATCTTCCCACTTAAGGGAATGTTATGGGAAGCAGCAGCTCCCTTAGGGATAGGCATGCGCAAGTTACCCCCTTTCTGAGTCATGGATTTTTCCTCAGCTTTGTGGCTCAGATGTGCAAGCCCCTTCCCCACCACGCTCCCAATTCCTTAAATAACAGCTGCAGTCAAGAAGGACAAGGGATAGATCACTGTCACTAGGAGGCCTTCTAAATCACACCAGGGTACGTGGGGTTTCTTGACGCTCAGTTTCAACTGTCTGGTAGAAGATGATAATTTTAATCCTATTTTATTTATCGCTTCTCAGTAGTGTTTTGGCTTTTATACTGACTCACACCCTTTCTAATGAGTCACCAATGCCTTTGTTGTGAAATGGACTTAACAAATATCTTTATTCCAGTTAGATTTGTGATGTGTATGTTTCTACTCGGTCACATGAAATGAATTACATGCTGCTGTTGCTGAATTTACAACGATGTCTTTTGGCTTGGAACAATTAACCATAATGACCCTTAGCACCTGGGGTACCAATACACAGTGAATAAAGTAAAACTCTATTGTATATATCTTAAGGCTTATTTTAACACATTGCGCCTTTCCAATTGCAATATCTGTTGTTATGTTATCCATTGCAGTATCTGGTGATCTCTGTAGAGGCATTTTGTTACAAAATGCTCTGGCTCCCACTGAACCAAATTTAAAACTGGAGCAAATTCAGACCTGTATAATGGTTGGGAAAATAATGAGAGAGGGAAGATCAATTTGGCAGACGGGGGACACAGACGTACAGAAAGTCTTTCGATGGAAGTAAAGGAGCTTTGAAATCCAAAGCTGGCTCAAAGACTTCTCAGTAGCATTAGGCAGAATTGAACTGTAGGAGAGGTGAGTGCTGCTTCTGAACACGAGCCCTTCCTCTGTCCTTGGGGTGGTGGCTGAACGTGCATGCTCAAACCTCTCTGTCAGTGACAGAAGCAGTGTTTGTTTCTCAGAGCCTTAGCATAGGCACAATAGGCAGCAAGGCTGCAGTGGTTTCACCATCTGAAGTAGTGGCTGCAGTGACAGCAGCTTAATTTGCCAATGTCCAGGACCAGTTCTCCTGAAATGTCTCTAGATGAACATGTGCCCTTAAAGTTATGTTTCCAACCAACATGTCAGTAAGTGCTCCAGCATATAAATGATGACATATCAGTAGTTCAAGACATGAGCAGTGATATTTTTTTTTTCTTTTTTTTCTGTGATATTTCTGGGATTCATAAGTTGATAGCTGTTTTGTTTGAGTTTTTCTTTCAGGTCAGAAGAAATTCATATGTCTGCTGATCACACACACACGAAAAGGTTCTCCCAGTAATTCCTACCTTGGGTCTAATATCCTGTGGATGAACTACAGTTCTTGTTAGATGACCATCCTTTCCTGTGCTGGGGGAAAAACTGTACTTTGTTTCCAGATTCAAGTTCTCCAGCAGTGATTCATCCTCAGGTCTTAGAAAAGGCTCGTATGTTTAGGAAACTAATAATGTATATGGCTTCTTAAAAAAGTATTAGCTTATGAAGTTATGTATTATTGACAAACCTGAGGTTGATATAACTTAGTATATTGAAGTTGGACACCATTATACTTCAAGAAATGGAATTGCTACTGTGGGAGCACCATGCTACCACTTAAAGCCAAGAGCAAGTACTTACCTCTTTCTTCACAGTCTATTATAAAAGGCTGTGGGGCATTTTATTGTGGACTGTCCTGTGAAAAACTGACGGGACTGGAAATTGCAGTATGACATTCACGTAGAATAAATTTATATCAGAATAGTGTTGTGAAGTTGTGCAGCTATGGATTATATTATTTGCTTATGGAAGTGTGTAGGTACAAACATAGTTGTATGGGACATACTGTTTTTATTATGGGCTTAAGTCATATTGAAACCAATTGGAACTGAAACACATGGCTAAAAGTGGGCATATACTTAGGGCTTGCATGGTTAAGGACTCTGTTGTCTAGGGATGGATTACAGAACTGGAGCTAGAAGAAGAAAGCATCCACAAAGGCATGTAAAAAGAAAGGATACCTGGAAAATCCTAAAAGAGTTCAACAGGTGACGTAAGGGGTTCAGTACGAAGACGACCAAGATTGTATGAGGCATCTCAGCCATTTTGGGAGACTACACCGTATCCAGCATTTTTAGTTCCAATAGTACTGAAGTGAACGCAAAACCTGCTTCTGCAACTATTTTTAAGCCCCATGATCTTTCCAGTATTGACGTGGTATTGAGTTCTTCAGCCTCAAAGACTTTCACATCTGGAATAATTTTATTCATATTTTTTTAATCATCTAAACAATATTTGATTGTTTACAGTACTGTAAAACTGTACACTGCAAGAGAAGTCCTAAAGAAGGAATAAGCCTGAAGGTCCTTTAAATTTTTTCTTCTACTGGACTAAATGCTCCCACTTTTAAAGCTGGATAAATAGTACTCTGGATGTAGCTGTAACTTTTAAAAAATGTTCTTTTAATAGGCAGGAACTGCAGTCTCGGAAAAACACGGTTCTTCTTATTCCCTCTTGCCCTGTTTTATATCTGGCGCAGACAAAGAAGGAAAAACAGTAATAGTGTCCAGTGGACAACAGGAAAAATACAACATTGGAACATTTTAGCAGTGAAGCAACAAGCATCTGTTCTTCAGCACCAAGGCTTAGTTTACCTTCAGACATGTTCTGTTGTTCAGGTGGGAGTCCCTCAGGGTGGCATTGCCCCCGGCTGTCGGCACCGTTCCTGTGCTTGTGAGTGAAGCTGAGGCAGCTGAGGATGTGTTCTGGTACCCAACTGCGCCACTGCTCAGTTCTGTACATTCAGTAATATCATGATTAACATACTGGACTGTGAATTGAAGGACCTGGTGGCACAGATTAACTTCTGCCACGTTTGTTGTGACTTTTGTGGCTGCATTCAGAGGGAAATGGTGGCAGCTGAATCCCTGCAAGAATGAGGGCATGTCTCTGCAAGTAACTTTACCAAAGATGCAGCAGGATTGGAAATGTTTAGGTTGGTGTTCCAACATGGTGTTCCATGGTTGACTCTCCCACTCTGTTCTTTGGGGATTTTAAAGCCTGTCTCTAGTTCAAATATAATTTTGGGGGTTATTTTTTGTGCTGGGTATAATACTGAAAAAAATATGGTTGATTTTTCAGAGTTAATCATGGTAGTTTATCACAAGCTTTTTTCATGGCTCAGAAACATTTAGTGTTCTTGTAGCTTTTAGATTTTCTTCTGTTGATAAAAAAACCTCATCTGAGTTTGGAGCATACTGAAGAGGATGATGAAGGATAGTCCGGACCTCTGGAGGCAGCCAATTCAGGTAGAATCTCAGGGTGCCCTGTTGTCTATTTTTAAATGAGATGTCCACATCATTCAGCTGTGAAAGATTAGTATCCGAAAATGAGGCAAGAGTTTACCCAAACAGCATTTGGTTACTGTTCCAGAGCTCAGGCTTGCATGAGCTTCATAAGTGTGATATATACCTGAGTAAGTAATTCCTTAGACCGCTTTCTCCACAATTTCTCACAGTTAAGATCTGATATGTGAAATAAGAGTTCAACTGACCTGTTGTCTTTCCTACACAGAATTTTTTTTTGTGTGTGTTGTAAAAGTAGCACCTGAAACCCTAAGTCCTCATCTGTCAGTACTAGCATTGAAAATCATCCAGGGCCAGGGATGATTCTCTGGTCCTGTGATTAAGTGGCCCAGCCTGGCTCACATGTAGGTGTTTAAACCTTTTCGCAGCATATGGTCATATCCAGACTGCCTACTGTGAAGAGTCTGTGGTCTGTGCTATTCCCTGAACTGTGTCTGGGCTTTATCTGGGACAGTGCTGGCTGTCATGGGCCAAAACTGTGTCAGTGAGAGCACTAACTACCAAACAGAAGTGTGGGTCCGTGCTTGACCCTGTGCCCTGGCCCAGTTGTATTTCCTGGGTATCTCAGCCACAAATTAAAACCTTTGTTTTTAAGAAGATAACATGACAACAGCCTCAAAACTGAAGCTCTTCCCAAGGAAAAGAAAGTCAATGGAAGAATGCAAGCCAGCCTGAATAATGTCCCACAGCAGCCCCATGTGGGGCTTTTGCCATCGCATTTGCCTTGCTTCTTTCCCAAGGGGTAAGTAGAGCACTCACATTTCCTAGAAATTATCTATTTAACGGAAGGATAAGACAGTGATAAAATAACCTTGCCTTGAGATGTGGAGGTTTCAGGTGTTGGCATTCACACCTTTTGTGGAAAGAGAAAGAGGGAAGATCACATAAAGGATTACTGCAGTCTCTGCTGAGTGCTGTGTGGTGCCAATTCAGAGTTCATGAGCCTGTAGCTGGTGACTTGGCATGAAGGTGGCTGCTTGGCTTCCTCATGAGGAGAGGTCATTAGCAAGAAGCAGGAAGAAGAAAATAGAACTGAGAGAAAAATAGTTTCCAAATTGAAAGCATTTGCTTTTAATCAGAGATGATAATAAACACTCTAAGTTTTGACATCCTGTATTTTGGTCAAATCTTTCTTTTTTTTCCCCTTTTTTTCCATGAGCTGATGTCACTACTGGATCCACCATGCAGTTTCAGAACTATTGCTTTAGATTGCATCATAGTGTTAAAACTTTCAGTTTTAACCCAGAACGTCTTTCTTAGAACAGTAAGCAGATGACCCATTTTAACCAAATCATGTCGATTTTAAGCAATGTAAACTGTAGAAGCAAAAGCAAGCTGGATCAAGCTGTTTGTGACTACAGTGGGTACTTTTTTTGGAAACTGCAATTTTATGCTTGTATTTAGTGTGACTATTTCCAAAGGCTTGGGAATACGGGTGGGAAGAGTAGGGTATGGAAAAGTATTGATTAAAAAATGCTGTCTCTTCTTGATTTGTATTTCCTGTTTTCCCCCCTTGTCACATCTCTGAAAATACATAAAATAAGTCCCTTCAGTCCATATTCTTGCATGTTATTGATGTATTTTCCAATTTGATTAGAATTTAGAATATATTATTAAAACACAAGGATAGCTTATAGTGGAAACTAAGAGCCAGCCAAACACTTGTGGGTAGTCTGGAATTGTCATGTTAAAAAAAAATTCACAAACAGCTAAAGACAATTCAACTGTTGCGATATTGTTTGCAAAATAGAAAGCAAACTGGGGATTATTATAGTATGAAATAATGAGACAATACACAACTGAATACATGCTTGGAGTGGGAAAAAAAGTAACAATTGTAACTACAGATCCTTGGGCTTAATTTTGAAAACAAATAAATGCAGTGTATCTGAAGAAAAGACTGTTCTGCTGCATTCGTTCTTGCTGGTTTTTACACCCATCTAATGGTTGTGCTAATTTCAGAGAGTGGCAACAGAAGTTCTGTCATAGTGTCTCAGTGTTTTGAAGTCTAAACCCCTTTTGTTTTAGACTTTTCTCGTAGGGAAGCAAGTGGAGCACAACAACGTAATTTAGGAAGTTATCAAAGTGCTGTTCTAGATAGGGACAGTCTTGATACTGAGGCATAATACTTCCAGCCTAGGCTATCGAAGTACCTCACTGATAGAGATGCACAAACATTCTTTCAAATATACAGGTGTTTCTATTATGTGGTGATTTTTTGGTGGTTGTTTTTTTTTTTTTTTTTTTTTTTAAATTTATTTTATGAGACTCCTGTCCAGGTTCCTCAGCTGGTTATCAGACTGCTTGTATACTTATTTGTAAGAGGGTGCAGTTATGGTCAGAGGGAAGGGATTGACTCAGATACATGACTAACAATGTAGGTTTGCCATCAAGAAGGTGTAAAGTCTTATTTCCAAATGTTTTAAATGAAATAATCATAACCAGAATTCTCAGTAAATGACAGTAACAACTGTCAGAAAGGTGCAATAATTTCAGATTTGAGAAATTATTTATTATAGTCTTTTAATCTAAGAAGTAATAATGTTAACATTTATGGATATTTAAAATATTTCTCTTCCTCATAACACTGATACATTCTTCTGTCTTAGTTCGTGTCCCATCTTAAATTAAAAGAAGTGAGGTTGACTGCCACTTTGCTTCAGAATAACTGGACTCCGGCTATTGATGGCAAAGAGAATTTGTAATATCTGAAACTACTCTGGGGCTAGCATTTTTGTTTTTGCTGTATTTTCAGTAAGACCAAAAAAGGAAGCAGCAAAGACAGCCTTAGAAGCCAAGATAGTCGGGAGATCTGCGAGAGCGCATATTAGTATTACCATGCACCATTTCTTCTGTCCCTCAGCTGTGACAAGATTCAAGAAAATGCTCCATTATGATCTTACATTCACCCATAATAAGGGCAGTATTTAAGTATGTTTAAAAGTTGCCCTGTGTATTGATGCTTTTTCTTAAAACATTTCTGTCACATCAAGCACAGGTTGGACTCCTTTCACTGTAGGGCAGTGTTTGTTGGGGGCCGGGGTGTTTTGAGGAGCGTGAATAACAGCACAGAATTGTTCAGTATTGTTATTCACTTGTTTGTGTTTAGATTAATAAATCTTTTTTGTTTGTCTTAGCAAAAGAAAAAAAAACAATGGAAAAGCATGCCTGGTTTCCGTTCTTATCCCGGATTTATATGAATTTGCTGTATTAATCTAGCTCCATTTGCTCATGTTGGATCTCTACATAGAAGACTGTGTTTTTGGCTCTCCTTCGTCTTCTAAATGGGTGCCACTTACTGCAACAATGTGCCTAATGGAGTCTAATTCTGTGATCTGCAGTTTTGGGGTTTTATTGCTATTAATGTGTGGGTTTGGATATTCTGGTTATTTGTTTTTATGAATTGTTACAGTTTGCTTTGTAAAATTGTAAATAAAGTTAATAATTAACCACGTTCTGCCAAGAATTCATGTGTTTCTTGGTTTTGGTTGAGTGACAAACTAAGCAGCCCATAAGTATATCCCTGAATTTTCTTTTAATGTTCCCAACCCTAGATGGGTGGAGTTGCCTCTCATGCATTGTGGTGGTATCATGCCATATCTGTGAATATCCTTGTGCCACATTTTTTTGCGTGAACTGGCAAAAATTTATTCTAGGTTTACAAAAACGATGCAATATTACAAAATATCTTTGAAGCAGTGGCACCTTTAACAACAGTGTATACCCTGATATTTATTTAGTGTTTCTCATTAATTCTTAGCACATCCATGTGTGCATATCAACCTGGAATAAAAATTGTAGGCCTGGCTGTGATGCTGGAAATGCAAGTTAGTTAATTTGCCTTAAAGTCCATAGAAACAATATGGTCAGATGACATAATCCCAAATCTCATTGTTAAATCACTTACGTCTTGCAGAGGAATGTTCCTACCACATGTTAATTTTCAGTGGACAGTGTTTCTTTTTGTGTATGAAATAGCACATTGTGTTGCAGAAAACAGTGCTATACAGTATCAGGCCAGAAATACAGATGGAAAAAAATTCTTATCAACATTCATGTTTTCCGCACTTGTTCTGGGCAACATTATCTTCTATTGGGTTAGCTATATAAAGATCTGATGTGACAAGATTTCATATAATCTCCTTCCTATTTCAGTACATCTTCAAAATCTTAACGGTGTTATATATACCTTCTACCTTCTATGTTACTATTTTCCCTTCCTATATAGATTACTGCTTAGGGCATATCCACAAAGTAAATTTAGCTGTGTCCTGGCTCTGCTGACAGCCACAAGATTAAATGTCTGTGTTCTAACTGGTGGTGTTTTGATGCAGAAAGTATCAAAGATATTCTTGAATTCTTTGGAAGAGCATTCTGCCTGCACCCTGAGCACTTGATGTGGGAATTTCCATACCTGCTGCATCTGCTCGCTCATGTTTTAACTGCAGGTTTTAAAGGAACAATCCTTAAAGGTTTGGGATTAGCTGGCATTCATTGGAGATTCCTTTAAATCTTTATTAGTCAAAGATGATTGACTTGTAGAAAGCAAAAAAAGTCATGTTGTTAAAATTTTTAACAGCCAACATGTCCATTTTATGGGTTTCATCTCAAAAAAGCAACCTAGAAACTTAATGTGATTTGAACATTTTGGACATAGTGCAGATTCTGCAAACAGTGAATATGAGAGGCCCCTAATGGTTTTGGAGTCACCTGGCTGAGCCCAGTCAGAAGAGTGATACCCTGGATGCATGACTGCACCTCTGAGCATGAACAGAGGTTGCTGAAGGCATGAGGATGTCCTGACATTAACTCTAGACCATTTGTCATGGATTTCACTTGACTCTCCTTGTGAAAGCCTGCTGCTGTAGAAGCACACCTTGGCCGTCCATGGAGGGCAGTTAGGTATGGAGAAGTTGGAACACCTATACTCATTTGCCATCTTAAGTGGAGTATTGGAAAGGTATTCAGAAATGGTCAACTGGGAGAACAAGGGTTTGGGATTGAATATTTACATCAGATACTACCAAAAACCCCCTTCTGTTAAGTTACTGTTCCCTGCATCCTTTTCTCCCAAAGACAAATCTTTCATTTTCGTTTTATTGTTACCTTTGCTTTTACCTAGGAGAGAAATACCAAGAAATACTGAGGAGCCGTTCTGGAAAATTCTGACTCTTACTATGTTTCTTGGAGAATATTTCAAGTACAGTCTTATTTTTCCTAGGCATATATTCTGTTGCTGACTGTTTTTTTTTTTAATTTTTTGGGTTTGGGTTTTTTTTTCGTATGTATTTTAACTGGCTTCAGAGATGCTTTATGTGACAATGCTACAAAAAATTTAATCCCATCCTCAAAACAAAGCCAGACAGTTTCCTGCACAAGGTGTGTGTGGACCCATATTTGACATTGCTTGTTAGCAACAATGAGCTATTATTCTTGATCTTGCATGGTGCCTTATGGAGTTGTCTGCATCCTGAATAACCACTGCAGTTATTCACTGTAGTCTAGAGATGCAAAAAATCCCTTTATAGTGAAAAGGTAAACTGGCCTACATTGCTGGAAAATTGCTTACAGTGTGAAATGCTATATTTGTGTCACCCAGGCTAAAGATTTGAGGCTTTTTATAAAGTTGCAACCATCTATGTGTCTTACTGATTTTACATGCCTTCTATGACTGTTGGCTTAAAATGTTTTGTAAAAAATCTCTTTGATCTTCAGATATGATATCTAGCTCACACTTGTGGATTTTGCTAGAAGACTAGAGAAGTATGGGGAAATTTTAATTGTATTTTTAAATTATATTGTATTTATATTTTTAATCCAGGTGTGTCAGACACTAACAAAGTAATATTGGAGAAAAGTGGTAACTTACTGCATACATTATAGCAGTGATGTGCTTCTTATGCAAACTACTTCTAAGTAGATTGAACATCAATGTCTGTTTTCAATCTTACTGCAAAAATATTATGGTCTGATGACTTGAGAAATGGAGACTTAAAGGTGATTGTGTTCAATATTGCAAATAGCTTGTATCAACAGGAAGCTTAAGAAGATGCTGGTTTTGTCCAGTGTGAAACAGTTAGAGGTACACTTGTCATATTCCTAGGTATTACCTCTGGATACGTGCGGAGTTGGTGTGGATGCTGTTTTCTCATTCTTTGGGTGATAGCTCAATGTGAAGCTTTCAAAATTTGTGAAATGGAGACTGAACTATTTTTCTTTCATTATTCTTGTTGGGAGCATCCTTGCTTCTGGTGAGTGCAAGGCTCAGTCACTAATAGGACGGAATTATGTAAATATCCTGTCTCACTTCCAGAGAAGATTTATAGAACACATTTTTCCCCAGCTGAAACTTCTGAGTGAATCTTAGCCCAGACAAAGTCAAGGCAAAGCTTCCATCCATTCTTGTGGAGCCAGGGTTTAATCCCAGTGGTTTGTTGGGTAACAGCAGAGAGGAATTAGACTAGACTAGACTAGACTAGACTAGACTATTTCAGTTGGAAGGGACCTACAATGATCATCTAGTCCAACTGCCCGGCCACTTCAGGGCTGACCAAGTTAAAGCATGTTATTAAGGGCGTTGTCCAAATGCCTCTTAAACACTGCCAGGCTTGGGGCATCGACCACCTCTCTAGGAAGCCTGTTCCACTGTTTGACCACCCTCTCGGTAAAGAAATGCTTCCTAATGTCCAGTCTAAACCTTCCCTGGTGCAGCTTTGAACCATTCCCACGCGTCCTGTCACTGGATGCCAGGGAGAAGAGATCAGCACCTCAACTGATGGGAACCTTGTCAGGTTTACTGCAGCTTGCACAGACGTTTCTCGCTAGCTGCCTGGGAACCATGCAGGGTACCTTATGCACCATAATGTATACAGCAGAAGTGTGGTTCAAATGCAAAAACATTTTCTCAAGCTAAAATATGAGTATCACTAAATCTCAACTGAATAGTCTAGAAAAGTGAATGTTCATTTAACAAAATGTCAAATTTTTTTGACACTCAGACACTCAGAGCAAATCATTACTTGTTTTACTATCAATTTTTTAATCAACTAAAAAAAATAGTCAAAATCACAGAAGGAAATCAATGTGAGAACGGATGGATCCACTGAATGGATTATTATTCTAGAGATGTTCTTCTTGCTGCCTGATCACATGGACAGAATTGTAATGCATTTGTTTTTGAAAATGAATACATTAACACCATTGGTATGTCTCTCTGCTTGCTCTTTCTATATCTGTACTCCAGGGTTTGGACTGCAGGGGAGACTTGAGGAAGTACCATTACAAGCATTTTGTAGATCGCAATCTGTAAACATTGGTTACAGTAAACGTCTGCTACTGTGGTTGAAGACCAAGGCTTGCAAATCTGTTTTTCTGTTTTTTCTTTACTTAAAATTACTAGATCTATAAAAATCTGCCTGGCCCTGGATTGGCTGCCTGGTTGCTGGTGTGGCCTTTTCTGTAAGAGAGGACTGGAAATGTATCAGTGGGCAACTTGTGCCTTT
Organism: Pygoscelis adeliae; assembly: GCF_000699105.1. NCBI lineage: Eukaryota > Metazoa > Chordata > Aves > Sphenisciformes > Spheniscidae > Pygoscelis > Pygoscelis adeliae. Next base: position 5,768,453 of record NW_008824941.1, read on the forward strand.
GCTGATAAGTAGCTTTACAACTCCTAACGAGTGGCTATTAGTAGGCAGATTGACTGATGTGAATAAAATGATACTGAAAGGTACAATAAAGGCACTTGAAATATGCAATAAAAGTAGTTAAGCAATGCGTGTTTGATACAACTGATGATGTTATTCATGTTAAAAATTCTTGCTACGATAATTTTGGAAAGTGATAAATACATATATATATATATGGAAAAACAAAAAAAGGCAAAGCAAAACTCCACAGTAGAAGTTCCAGCTGTTTCTTTTTGTTATGACATGCTTTTTGGCCAGATGGAGGTTTGTGATCTTACTGTTTGTTAAGTAATACATAGCTCCTCTTTTTTATGTGAAGTGTGACTACTTTTTTAATACTGTGGGTTTTTAGCAGTCATCTTTGAGGTGGTGGTGGGTATAACGTGTGTATATGCTGCATAAATACATATGGTCAATCAGTTACGAGTGCAGAATCTTTTGTAGAGAGAAAGGAAACGTTAAGTAAAATAAAAGGTAAAATTGTGATTAACATGCCATGAACTTGTGTCCGTTACGCTGTCTATGCAAGGAAGTATGCTGCTTCAGAATAGTGTTGTACCCTGATAATATTTTCTATCTATAATTGCAAAAGCAAATGGAAATGCTGTGTTGCATAGAGCAATATTTCACATACCGTGTACCATGAAAGTGTGTGAACAATACAACACAATATTGTACAATGTAAATATAAACAATATAAAATGAGTCATATTAAGATAATAGGAGCAGAGCTCTAATAAAAGAGCAAACTTGTAAAATAGGCTGTACCTTGAGATTAAAACTGTATCCATAGTCAAAATGGGAATGGGAAACTTACCCTATTTCATTGTGCTTTATTTGACACTGAAGTTGTCACAGGAAGCTCAAGATATGTTTATAGGGTAGTTTATAGCTTGCACTGCTTTTAAAAACAGCAGGGAAGAAAAGAGTTAATGTTTTGAACAGTTATTTATGGCCTTTTTTTATTTGTTAGTTTCTCACATCCAGGAAACAAAGCTTTAAACAAAGAAAAGCTGTTTGAGAAACACTCTAGATCCTTGCCAGTAACAAGGGCCTTGCTATTGCTACTTAACAAATGAACTAATTCTAACATCAGAGCATTCTCCCTCTCTTCTCTGCTTCATTATCATCATTGAACCTGACAAAGACTGATTCATCATTGCTACAGTAAGGTGTGTAGAGCAGCTACAGTCAGGTGCCATTGTGCAAGGGTGGCCCAAAGTACCTAACCCCTGCTCTAAAGGGCTCCAGAGCAAACAAGCAGACAGCAGAGGGGTGCTGCGGTGGGTAACAGAAACCAAAATCACAGACCGAGTTCCTTATTGACCTTGGTGCCCTGGAAGTGCTCGTTGATTGCCAGTTTCTTGCTGATCCAGCATCGCAGCTCAGAGGCTCTCTTCCAGGAGTGATGCATTTGCAATGCACAACCCACCTGGTTCCTTCCATTGTAGCCCTTTTTACAGGATTCGGCTAGCGCTGGTAGTGAGCTAACATCCCTCCTCTTCCCACACTCCTCTTATTTTCATCTGGCAGCCTGCACAGAAGCACCATGGGTTAGGTGTTGGGAAGGCTCTTACTAGCAACAGACCCAGGCCGCAGCTGTGAAGAATGAAAGAACTGCTTAGAAATCTCTCTGGGCATCGTTTGGTAAGAAAGCAAATGCTGCTTCGCACTTACTGCCGGGCTTTATCCTGAAGGGTTCTTCTTCCCAACTTGTGCAGTAAGGGTACTTTGAACCTGTTTTTCCTCACTGACCTTCCACACTGCAGTTAGATGCCTGCACATCTTTCACATAAGCTATTCTGCTTTCATTTGATGGTAGTCGGAGACCTCCCCCAGAGATCTAGCAGTATTCTGTGCGAGAGTAGTAGATTGAAAGTGTGGGCCAACTACTTCCATGTCTGTAAGCGATCGCTCATCAGAGGGACGATTCTGCAGTAAGTATCTGTTAAACTAGAGGGTTTTCTCCTGTTTCAGCTTAAAGAGCTTAAATATAATTTTGTTGAGAAAATTGTTCAACTCTTTCACAAGTAGTTTTTATTGATACAGTTGTTTTTCTTTAAAGAAAGCACTCTCTGTGCCCTTATTTCCATATTAACCAGATCACAGAGTGCTCTTTCTAGCTCTTGGATGCTGCAGAAACGCTGAAATTCTGACAGCAAATAGTCTGACTTGCAGTCATCTTTCCATTTAAAAAGGTGATAATATCTGAAAATTATTCCAAAGGTAAATCTCTCAAACTTCAGTGGAGTTTTTGCATTCTGATGTAGACTGTAGTTGTCTTACAGTGTGCTGTAAATTCAGCTCATTTCTTTCCACTCCTGTTTTGAATGTTTCCCAAAATGAGCTTAATTAGAAGAGATCATGAAAATGCCGCTCTTGGATATATTTAAGCTATATAAATACATATATTGAAGAAACTTGCTAAATGTTCAGACCAATTCTAAGATACTGCCAGGACTAACGAAGGACTTACCATGATACCTTTTCAGTCCTACTTCCTGCTCTCCTAATACATTTAATTCTGCAAGCTGGAAATCTGTGACTGTGAGACCTTATCCTGTTTCCGAAGTCACGCACAAATCTGTTGATTCTCATGGTATAATTCTTTGAAATAATATCTTGTCCTGTCTAGGAGATCTGTTTGTTTTTCAAAAGATACGCATTCTGCACAAGGACAGTTTTACCCAGTATTGTGGCAAAGTAAAAAGCATGTTTTGAAATGCATGGAAATAGTACGCATTAATATGAAGGAACCATTTAGATACAGTTTTTAACATAGCCCAACGTCTTTTTCCTAATCAAAGCCTGAATTCTTAGAGGAAGACTTTAGGTTACATCATAATGCCACCTTTGGTGCTTCATCGCATAGCAGCAGGTGAAGTGTCTGCCATTCAAATTCTAACAAGCACAGTCACCTGTATCACTACTACTACTACTATTATTATTATTATTATTATTATTATTATTGTGACAAGAAATTACTGTAGTGATCACACTGTGGGAAAATGCTGTGACAGTGTCTTTTTTGCACTTTTGCAATGATGAAATGTATTTAGTTAAAAATATAGTACCCTAGCTGGGAAGTGACAGCATGACATTCTGGAGACTGTGCTCAGGTATTCTGAGGTCACATAATTTCATTTTGTGGGTTGCTATCAAAATGGCCAAGCATCCTGAAAATACTGTATACTTGCATGTGTGGCTTCATGGTGGGATGTACTCTTACAAAGTGGCAACGTGCCTTTTTTATATTCTGTTGATGTAGCTAGCAAACAGTGCCTTACTGTTTGGAAACCCGTGATATTGTAATTTCAAGTCAGCAGAGAGAATTTAATCTTTTGAAAGACTGGAAGTTTTTCTGAACCTTTAATGGATTTTTTTACAGAAGGAAGAAAACCATAGGCTGTGCCTGAAATGCGTTGCTGAAAAATTATCTCTCTGGAAAACTTTTTCTTTGGATTAGGTATTTAGGATACCACCTTAGCTCACTGCTCTCCAGAGACATCAATAGAAAAGCCCCCTGAGGCTCTGCACAGGAACTAAATTTTCATTTCCATTTGCTCTCCTTCAGAGTGTCCTTGGGGCTTCAGAAACTTACAGTATGAGGGAAGAGATATGCATCTGATACAAAGCGATAATTCGTGTGACATTTAGGGAGATAGTTCTGCAAGACTCTAGCAGAGAGAATCTGCCCAAATTGGATCCATGCTATCTCATCATCCTTATTGAGTGGTATAGATTAAAATCTAAGACAATATTTGGTTAACACATTTCAAATTTAAACTCATGTAAGCTATTAAAAAACATGAAAAGAAATTGAATCTAAATCCACCAAAGGGAAAAGATTAAACTTAGGAGAAAATTAAGTATTTGTGTGTGTTAGAGCACATACAGAATGTCACACTATTTATAAGTGCAGTGCATTTGGTTTCCATGATGTCTTATCCTAGCAACATATTTTCATGTTTTGTTATTTTCCATTCTGCCTTCCTTTTGCTGCAGAAGGTATAGAATGCAGCGTGTCAGCTGAGGTCTCTGGGTGATACTATTGTAGGAAGATTAGATAATTTTAATGACAAAATATGTAGCTAGGATGGTACCTTCCACTTTAATGTTTAGACTTATTTAACGTGAGAGTGCAACAATGTTACATATATTGAATCTTAAGATACTGCAATTTATCCCATAGAATAAATTTAATTCCAATTTATGTCGAGTATCGGTAGAATTTTCAGATGTATTGTAGTGAGTTTGGGATAAGGTTTCTCGTGATCTGACGTTGCCAGGTATCACTGACTTTCAGGAGACATAAGATTTGCACAGCTTCTATGGAGGTGAACTTTGAAAGTGGAATTAGAGTAGTACGGTGGGAGGTATGAATTTGTCTTAAGTGTGTGGTATTGTGTGCTGAAGTACATGCAATTAGATGGCAGTGCCCTTTCTGTTCTTAGTCATTCCAAGTAAGGATTGCAGAAATACATACTTCTTCAACAGACAAAAGAGAGATCAAATACTCAGTGTTATATAGCCTGGATGACTAGTTGCGGGGACCTGAAGCCATGCTATGTAATTGGAGTCCTTTGTAGTCCCTTCCTTCTGCTTTTCTCCCCCCCCTCCCCTCCCCCCAGACTGCTGGTGGGTGATGAGTAGGCTCAAATGGGACCCTGCGTTCATGAGCTTAATCCAAAGCCTTTGGAAGTGTTTCTGGGTTTTTCCACTGATTTCAATGGCACTTAACTGGGGCTTTTGTTGTTATCTGAAATTTGAATGCAAGCCCACTGCCTTGAGGGTAAAGTTTCATTTAAACTAATAATTTTAGTTACCTTATAGGACAGGGATCTACTCCGTTCAGCATGGTGAATCTGTATGTCATGCATTTTCTGTATGAATAACTGCTACCACACTATGATTCATGGCCCATGCAATGCTTAGCATCGCAGTTTTCTTGTTAAGCAATGTGAACAAGACTGGAGAGGTTATAAAAGCAGCCTTCACAGACTGCAGCAAGATATTTGAAACCACCTATTTAGAGACTATCAGCTTCCCCCCTCTGCTGGGGTCAGACCCCATTTCAGTTGAAGTTACGTGTGTGAATAAATGAGTTGTAATGGTTGCAAAGATTTGTACGTCTTTGAAATGCCTTGGAGCAGGCCGAGGCTTTTTTGACACCAGAATCTCTCGATTTCTTGCTTTCTTACTCTTCAGCTGTAAATACTGGTGTAAGACATGTTGGGCCAGTGTAAGTGTTAGGGCAGTGGTGTGACTGAGGTCGGGTTTAACCCGTTGGAGTTCCCGCTCCCTCTGTTTTGAATGGAATTTGAGTTTTTCTATTTAACTATATCAGGAAAAAGCAAATAAAATGAGCTTTTTAAATATCCACCCAGGCCTGATTGGTCCCGTTGCCCGTATGTTGTGGCACAGCAGTGATCTGTAGCAGCTTTGCATTTAGGATGTGGGTGTAACCAGTGAAGTTTTAGCTGAGGTCCTTATCATCCCATCTCACAAAAGGGGCTCTGGGCTTTGCTGTTAAAATCTGGCATGTCTCCGAACTCTGCCCAAATTCAAACATGTGCAGCAGCATCCCAAGTCAAAATTCCAACTCTGATGTTAGTATTAAGGCTTTTTTCTTGTCTCTGTTCCTCAAAAGTAATATTGTAGTGCCTTAGAGGTGACAGCGTTTTATTTATAAAATAAAACCTGCTAAGTTTATTTGGTTTATAAAATGCTCTATAATGTATTCTGAGATTGCTGTGTGGATTATGCTATGCAGCAAAGAAGGTATGTTGACAGTTTGATTAACCTGTACTACTAGATTTCTAGTTCCTTTATTTTCTGTAAATACATAATAACGTACCAGTTAGTTTTAGCTCCAAGTAATACCATTAAATCAATATGGCTCAAAATTATAGAGTCAGACTGTATAATGGATCAGTAAGTTGGGAATTTTTCACTAGTTCATTTTTTAATAGGAATTTTTAAAAAAATGACCACATTCTTCTCATCCTTCATCAGTTTATATATGCACAAAAATAAATGCTGATTTGGATATAGGCTAGTATGAATAACATGAGAGTATGCCTATCCAGATTTCATCTAAGTATATTTTCACTTCCATCTATTTAATGAACAAAATATATGAGTTAAAAAGCTTTAAAATCTGGTGTTTGAGCCACAGTGTTTCAATACAAGTTTTTGGGGCAGAGATTTGACCTGGGGTGTCCTGCACGTGTCACTGCTGGGAAGGCCCTGAGTGAAACTTATTTAGGCCATGGAGGATGAGGAACTCCTGGTAAGAGCTGCTAGGTGGGGCGTGATGGTCACGGCAAGAGCACTGGGAGGGTGGGAGTAGGGACCTAAGGCTGCAGTTTGATGGTAGGCTTTCTTTCTGCAGTGACTCCTGCTGTTCCCTTTTGCCAAGCGCTCACTGCTGTGCGATCCCTGCCTCTCTGTGCCAGGGAACTGATCTGGCTTGAAAACTTTGCGAAGTGTTTTGTAGCTGGATCAGTTCTTGATCCAGTTAGCAGCGTGGCTCTACAGAGAGTGTGTCAATGCAGTAAAGGGAGAGGGTGAGCCGTAGGAGTGGCTGAGGTGGGAAGTCCATGCTGAACCATAGGTAACTGCAAGTGCAAAACCACAAGCTACTGGTGAAATAGGGACACATTAACAGCAAGAGGAGGAAGAAGGGAAGAGAAGTGGAAGCCTACGCTGAATGCAAGACAGAAGTGAAAAGGGAGGTTAGCATCTGGGGGAGGTAAATGGGATCATAGGCTCAGACTGTGAGGTTAACATACATGGTCAGTTGGTAAGTGGTTAGTAAAATACTTCGCTCCATCTTCCATTACATACTTGTCTGTGTTCTGTGTCTGGTTGGAATGGAAGTGTGCAAAACACAGTGTCACGGTTTAACTGTATCCCAACCGAAACCAGGAGACACAGACACATTGATTGTATATGTGAAAGTATCCACAGGAGGTGCAAGGCCTTTTCACTTCACTTTCAGGAGGCTTTGTTTTACTCCTGGAATTAAGAAATAAAAACTAGAACACACAAGTAGTAGAGAAACTGGATGTTGGTTGCTGGGTTTGGCCTTCAATGGAGTGCACATACATTGATCTGATCTTCAACTTCCAACATGCAAAGACATTCTAAGGTCAATATTACCTATTTCTGAATATTGTTCCACTTTTCTTCTCTTTGAGACCACAGTCTTTTAAAAGACTATTTTGTTTTCTTATCTTATTTTTATTTATCTTTATTTCATTTTATTTACAAATCTGTTTATCAACATCAGTTGCAATCTCCAGCTCTGTATTCTCTTGAATTTTTATAGTACCTTACTGCTCTATGAAAGAACACGAGCTGTAATAGAGTATGTATTATTTAATATTCCATGTTTCTTACCAATCAAAGATGATTAAGAGTTGTTGAGGTAGACTAGTTAACTCCTGAAGCCCATTTAGCAGTTGCTTTGTAAGATTAGTATCATGTAGCGCAAGTGCTGATTTCTCCATCGCTTGCTGTACTGTCCTTTTGTTTCTCTGGAGATGCGTTTCAGTGGGTGTGGAGAGATCTGAATTCATGCACATGCACTTAATTTAGAACCTCTTGCAGACCAGCTGCAGCCTTATTTAAAAAGAGGAGAGGGTGGGTGGTTAGCTATGGAAGTGTCCTGCAGAGTGGGAACAGTCAGTTACAGTTGTGAATGGAGGTACTTGTTATCTTGCCTTGAAACTGTGGGGTGTGTATCTTATTTTTTTCAAGTTCAAACACTCTTGTTTTTTTGAAAACTAAAGCTACCATTTCTGCAAAATTATAGTAAACAAGAAACCTGAAATGAGATAAAACAGAGATATGGATGCCAGTCACAAGATTCATTAGAATTTTACAACTGTCTATTAAATCGAATAGCCTGTTCAGTATAAATAGAGATAGTTATTAAAATGGCAGATGTAAAGTACAATGTTTGGCTACTGATTCTATTAGAACTGTCCTGCCAATATTTAATATGAAGAAACTATTTCTGTAATATGCTTACTACAAAGAAATGGAATTTGTAGGATGTATCAGTTGTGCACTTTTTTCATGAAAACGGTGGCAGAGGGTTTAATGAGGTTGTGCTGGGAACTTGCTCATCCTTTGAAAACAACCTTTTAGTCAAAACATGATAAGCATGTAAGGGCAGAACAGAGAGGTCACTATATTTGCCAGTTTGTTTCTAAACAAACTTTTCAGTTACAGTAAAGCTGAGCCTGGAGACCATGACTTCACCTGCTGCTTTTACCCTCTGAATTCTCTCACTGGCTACTAGCGTTTTATGAAACCACCCTGATTTATTTGGAACTGTTCGTTGTTGCTTGTATCCGTTTATTTATTTTTTTTACCTTCTCCGGTGTTACTTCCTGGTGTGTGACTAACCAGTTCAAATGAAATAGCACAGAAATCCTTCTCCCAGCAAGAAGGAAATAGAGTTGCTTTTAGTACCAAATTTAAGATTTATTTCCACTGAGTTGGAGCTGGTTTTATTGAGCAGATCTTCAGGTGGTTTAAACTTCTTCATTGGTGCAGTCTCCTATAAGGATGGGGCACCTCTCCCTCCCGGGGCAGAGCTCCTCTCTGCAGGGGCTGCTGGCTGACCCAGCCAGGGGCTGGAGCCCATTCCTGTCCTCCCCACTTGCGGAACTCTGCAGTTGTCAACCTCCTGCCACCCTGCAGTCTCAAACAGCCTGTTGTTGCTAAAGACTGCCCTAGTGCCAAGCATATCTTCAGGCAAAGATCAAAATTACAGGCCTAAGTATTTCTGCAGCTAAGGCTGCAAGCTGGTAATTAAAAGTGATTTTCCTTTCTTAAGTAATGGGCTTACTTTGCACCTGTCCTCATCCTCAGGCTTGTGGCTTGGGAGAGGGTTCTTGTGAGAACAAGGGAGGGCGAAGGATTCAGACTTCTGCAAATGCGATACATAGTTGGGATACATTTGAGGAAGCTGATTAGCTGTAGTATGAAGTGACAACTTGGTTAAATTACAGGATTTCAGATACACTGTCAGGTTCCATACCGTGCTTTGGCTGCAAGCTGCAGCAGTGCCTTACCACTAACTTAAAACACTTAATTCACGTGCTTAAAAACAACAGTGTAACATGTCTGACGTTTAGTATTTAAACCTGGTGCTTCAGAATTGGCGTTCTTGCAAGCATGGCATAACTAAAGGACTGTTTGTTGTATTTGAAGTAAGAAGATGCCATGAAGTGTAATTCTGAAGCTGAAACTTCCCATAAAAATTGATTGGCGTTTTGCTGTAGTCAGAGTTGAAGGGCCAGATTGTGGCTACTGTGTAAAAGGAGGTGGGGGCAGAAGATTAATCCTCTCTGGATGCCCTACAAAGAGCCAGACACATTCAAACTGTAATTATGCATTTTTGTTAAAACAAACTGGGATTTCGGTCAATAATAAACTCTAATCAGCTCCTTTGCCTAGGGTCTTACACCTTGTCTTCCATTTTCTCTGCTTTTCTCTTGACTTCCGCCAAACCCATTTTAAATTCTACTATCTTCCCTTTCGTTCCTTTCTAGATAACTTCGTTTAAAATGATAACTTAGTAATTTGATCTATTTAATCTTAAATTAGGTCTTTTTGGCTACTCTTGTTAGGTTTTCTTTTTTCTTGGTGACTTATTGGTCCTTAATTAGAACCTCGTTTCATTTTTAAGGGCTGGTGAATAGACAGGTGCTTTTTGGTAGGATTCTGTGATTCTCTGAAATGCTAATACTTTAAGAAAAGACCTAGAACAATATTTGCATTCATATAACAATTTCTATCCTAATTCCCAGGCTGCAAGCCTATTGCTTTGCTGAATTGCAGCCACCTCAGAGAACTGTAACAGCCAAGGACAAGGAGGCAGGAATCTGGTTTGTTTTCCAAAAAGCCCCAAGCTATCTTCTTCGTCCAAGGCAGGCACACAGGGTATGGATATTTAAGGTCTCATCTGAAGATGCAAATGAACAGACTGCCATGAGTTACAGGTAATTAAAACCACATATTGAGATAATTGGCCAATTCAATTCTTGCTTTATTGCAATCTAGTTTCTAATCTGAGGGGTATGTTTTTAGGGTGTTAAATTGTCTATACACTCACCAATGCACAGAAGAGGTAGCTGCATGTAGCCTGTGTGTGCCAGCAGAAAAGAAATGTGTTTGCAAGCGTGAATGATTGGCATGCCGTCATTTGTAGGGTGCATGTGTGAAGCTGTGTATGGACAAATGGGGAACATGTGAAAATCTGCTCTGAGATATTTTGTTCCTCATGAAATACAGAGCAGAGCTGAGCCTGTAGAGTGAGTCTTTGGTCACTTGGAAATGTCCAGGAGAGGATTCTTTATACCGAAATTGTAATATCAAGTTGTCTCTCTTATGCCCAAGCAAGTGAGTAGTTTTCAGTGGCTGGTAGTAATAAGTGTAATTATCTGCTTGAGAGGTGGGATGGTAACAACCACCTTTTCCAACAGCGAGGCTGTATAAAGCAGTTCCTATAACGTGCATGTTTCTGTGTCTGTTGTAGTTTTAAACTGGGGTTTCTCATGGTACTTGAGAACATTCTCAAAGGTAGTATGGGATGGTCTGGTTTTGATTTTCATCTCTGAAAAACTTGGCCACTTTTTTCTAGACGTCTCTTTGAGTCTGTGGTGGTGACTTTCCCATCCTTCTGCACAGATGTCATGGGCTGTGAACACCTCTTGCTGGGGAAGGGCTTTCGGAGCAGCAGCTCCAGCCCAAGCCTCCCCCTCCAACCCAAGTGTGGGACCAGTGCTTGGCCACACACTGTTCCCTCTGCAACGGCAGCTGCCCCAGCTGCATTCAAGGTGGAGGTAGCAAGCTGCGCTTGGCATTTTCCAACATGGTCAACAACTGCTGCCAGGATGAGTCCTTAGCAGCCATCTATTGCACTCCTATTTTTGAAGCTCCTTCTGTTATTTTGTTCACTACAGATGGTGTGGTCCAAATGCTGCTCTGTGCTTCATTTGTATTTACCTCGTGAATTAAGTTTCTTTTGCTTTGTCTGAATTTCTTTAATGAATGGCTGCTTTTAAGAAAGCTGGACCTTAGGTGTGAGAGGAATTAACCCAGAAGCAACAATAGTAGCAATAATTGATACCACTGTTAATGGCTTAGCCTGATGTGGGTAGCACTTCTGTACTCCCTCTTTCAGGGCTGAGGAAATGAAGGTGAAGTGAGTTAGAACAGTATGATTTCAGTCTTGTGAATAATGAAAGATAATGTGATAGCCACACACAAAGGATTAATTTTTGCTTGGTAAGTTTAATTAATAACTTGCAGGAAGTCAATTTCTGCCTTCAGTCAAACGGATGAAGGACAGAAGATCAATTTTCCATCCGCATCTAGTTTCTGGCAGGTTTAAGTCTGCAGGGGTCCTTTTTTCCCTCGCTACATTTGGAGGCATCTTCTTCTAAATGTGTGTTTGAGCCATGGCGGGGCAACAGGTGGAACTGATACTGTCAAATCTTATCTCTATTCATTAATCTCAAATACTATTATGCCAAAGTGTCTGTATTAAAGCAATTATCATAACCTGTCTTTCTAAATCAGTATGCCATGGCTAATGTTTTGGCCTCCTTCCCTCTGATGCTGTCATGCTCTGGTGCATCCTACACTTTTGCCTTGTAAGACTTCATCCCAGAAGAAAATGCTTGAGGGCATTTTGTTTTCTTTTTATTCCTCCCCCCCCAATAATGGATTAATTCTAGTTAACTGGGTTAATTGGTGTTAGCTAGGAAATAAATCTGTCCTGGCAAAAGGGTTGAATTGCAAACTGAAGTGACCTGTATTACCTAGAGATCTTCACCCTCAGATAACATGATGCAAGAAACTTTGTGTATTGTTGTAACAGGTCTCCTTAACAAGGAGGGATTTTCCGTGCCCAGTAAGTTAGCCTAAGCTGTAGAAAACCTCAGATTGAGTTTCTGTTGTAGACAGCTCTGACGCAGAGTCCCTTGTGTGCAGAATGGGAATGAGGGTACCGCTCTGGCCCTCGGCAGCGTTGCCAGGTGTTTGCGGTAATGGTGTGACTTGCCCCCTCCGTAAGAGAGGAAGCTCTCGGTATAGGAGGATCTTGGATAGGAAATGGGTCAGTTGCTCACTGAATGCATGGGAATATTTTATCTTTATCATGAAGCTTAATTTTCCTCCTAACTCTTCACAAATCTCAGCTTTGATGTCTCTTTATACTGTAAGGAGAAATTACTGCTCTCTTTAGGATTCCTTTTCTTATTTTCGGGCTGAACCTGAGTTACTAGTTTACTCTTTAGCATTTCCTGCAGAGATAACTGATAATATTTAATACTGGCATATTATCTGACATAATGAAAGCTCTGGGAGTTGCATTTTAATGCTTAAAAGTATTATTACTAGTAAAGCCTTCTTCAGGTTTGAGCTCCATTTTCCCACCTTGGTGCTTTCACAAAAGAGCAAAGGTCATAATGTGATTTCTTTTCCTAAGAGGCTGTTCTCTACAAATAAGATGAGTGAGACTGGCACTATTTTAGTACATTCTAAGCTTGCCATAAGAATCCTCTGCCTTGTGTTTAGGAAATATATTGCAATTCCTGATTGCCTCATCTTTGTGGCCTTGGGTTTGTGTGTGGCGTTACTGTGGATTATTAGTGAAACTTAACTCCTTCAGCAAAATTTAAGTGTAAGTTTAAGTTACAGAGACTAGTGCCTTGAACTACCACCCTATAGCTAGTTTGGTTCTCTCTGATGACTGTAAAGCGTATTCAGTAACTTTTGTGAATAAATCAAGAAATCAGTCAATAAATAAAAGGTAGATTCTAGACTGAATTTAATTTTTGTTTATGGTAAAAACCCACAGGATGCATTTGTAATTCAGAGATGGTAAAACTACTCTCTTCTCATACTCTTCCCATTGCTTTTTATACTGTTTTACAACTTCTTAATTTAGTTAACAGCTTTGCTGTTTGTGCAGTCAAGCAAACAAATGACTCTAGTGTGTGATTACAAAGAGTATAACAGATACTTCAGTTTGAACATAACAAAACTCTGGTAACCTGTAGAGTATCTCCTGCAAAGTATTGTTTTGTCCATTTAACCTTGCCCAGTTCCCATAGCATTGTTACCCGTGTGTGCCTTTGTAGTGCTGTCTGTTGTAGGGAA
>NW_008824941.1:5781696-5800431 GCF_000699105.1 Pygoscelis adeliae
CTGGTGGACATAGCCTTATGAACAAATCAAGAGAGAAACCTCTGGAGGTCTGTGGGCATGGCAGCACGTCATTTGTGGGTGTTTGACCCCTGTTGCTGCGTGCAGAACCAGAGCTATCTACCTTCACGTGCAACTGGGTCATGCTTGAGACAAAGTTGCCTTTACATGTGACCTAAAAAGAAATGCAGAAATCCTATATACTGATTACTTGGGTTTTATCTCACCCCACAGATAGTGTTCTTTATTGATTAAATAGTAAATAGTGTTTGTTATTGGTTAAACAAAACAGTGTATCTGAAATTCCAGCTCCTCTGTAGAGCTGGTTTCCGCAGTCATGGGGATACAAAGATGCCTCACTCCTACTAGATCCACATCTTAGATCCCTTCTTGAGTTGTCTGCAGCTCTTACTTCCAAGAGGTGTTTGGTCTTGCTCTCTGAAGGTGAACAATAGAAGTAGCAGGTGGTATTCCTCCATACCTTTTGCATTTGCCTTCCTCCACTCTCCACAGTTGGCACTGCAGGTTTGCACTGCCTTGATAGTTTTGGAGTTCTGGTCTGTGGCTTGATGAATTCGCAATCCACCCTAGTGTATGGGAGTAAAACACTGTGTAATGGGCTATACAGACAGGGTAGGCATGCTAGAACAAAGAGGGCAGAGAATAGGCTTGCAGAGCAGTTCACCTCCTTTTATTATCTTCTGTACATTGCATAGTGATGAATTAGCTTGCTATGCAATTCTAGTTTTCTGCCTCCAGAATATCTTACTTGAAACATAAGATTAGACCTTGAATTCACTTGTCTTAAAATAAGTAAACTACAAAGTTTCAGAATTCCATAGATATTTTACTTTTTATGCAGAACAGGAGGAGAAGGCTTGAGAACACACAGTCTTTTTCCAGATGCGTACAGTGCTGTTAGTGCGTATATAGCATTTCAGTGTCTGCAGCTCAATTGTGCTGTCCTTACTAATGTTTTATTTGAAAATTCAATCCATTCTTTTCTCACCTGAGAGTAAATATTAAACCAGGAGAAATATGTGAAGTCTTAATGCCATTTGGATAGTACTCCTCAGAAATGGCATGGTCCTGGTAATTCCCGGCAACACCGACTGTGCTAATGTGGGTTCAGTCTCTGGCAGTCTGAGTGTCACTGGAGAAAATGGAAATACTCCAAGCCAAATCTGTGTGTGTAGTTAATAATAAGGGTGATATGGCTGTTTCACCAGGCAGCGACTCTGAAATAGTTCCCTTTCCTTTCCTGTAAATAGGAGACTGTAATAATAACTTGGGTCTGTAATCTTCCCCCCCCCCCCAACATCAACGGGAAACCATGCTGTTACATACCATTTTTGTTGGTACAAATGTTACCAAAGGATGGATGTTCAATGACTCTACCCAAATCATTCAGAAATGAACAGAGGGTTTCCTTATAGCACGCTATGTAGGAGTTAGGAAAAACTGTAAGTCCATTATTTACCAATAGGCATTGAAGCCATTGCCAATTACATGCAGATTCACAGTTACAGACTTTTTAAAAGGATAATACAATTCTGTAATGGTTCCAAATAAAACTTTCAGGGATTATTCTGTAAAAGGTCCTTAGCCCAATGAGGTGTGAAAATTCCTTCAGTTTGTTACCTTGATTAGTCATTAAGTACATGATACATTTTTTTTTCTTGATTTTTTTTTTCCTATGGAAAATGTACACAGCTTCTACTTAAAAATAACTTCATAATGACAAAATGCCCTGCATCTTAGAAACTCTAAGCAGATCAAAACAGTTAGGCAGAATGAGCTCTTGGATTTCTCTTGCTGTACCTTACCAAAGCTACCATTTCTTTCTGAGGGTGGCATCCTCATTGACTGTAGCGCATAAACGGGAATCACATATTTAATAAAAAGATTACGTTCCTGGAAAGGTATGTGCGTAGAGGGTCTTCAGAAACATGTTCTGAATTCTTGCCTGAGCCATAGACTTCCTTCAGGAGCAGGGCTTGTTTTGTTTGTGGTATTTTTTTTCCATTTGCTAGCTCAGTATAATATTGCAAGTAGAAATTCCACTAATGACTACTCTTCTCAGATACTGTGGTGGTAAAGATTTGGTAACTAGTTCATTGGTAAAGTGTTTATGATACTTTCTGAAGTTAGTAGAGGAGTGCTCTAAGAGATATTTATTCAGGATCACAGTGCAGTAAGAAACTTCTTCTGGAAATTTTAAATTGAAGCTTTGCCTGTCAGAGTGGGAAGATTCTTGTCCATACTTCGTAGGTGCTCATATATTCACATCCAGATGTTCTAAGTGAAGGCAAAGTGATTGAAGTAAGATGTGGGTAATGTCAACTGCGTATTTCTTTGTGAAGTTGTTAGGATCTGTATCATGATGTGTGTTATTGTCATAAACCTTTCCAGTTAGCAGAAATCAAAACCTGAAAAAGCACAGTTTCTGAATCATATAATCCAAGTGGTTGGATTGAGTGGAACCAAGATGATTCAGTTGTTGCTTTGCCTCTTCTGTGGGTGCAGTAAGATAGTTTCAGTTACTCAAAATCAGACACCAGTCACAAACATTTAAGTATTTCTACTTACTGCCCTTAGAAAGCTGTCTGTACTAGTCCAGAAAAAGTCTTTAAATTGATGGCAGCTATGTTCTCTGCTTGGTAGCACAAGAGGAATCCCAGGTCAGCACTTTGTAGCAGAAACACCTGACAGAAGCATGGTCATCTCCACCGTTGAAAGGACTGTTGTGGTTCAGGTACATACCCATGTGTGCTCAGAAGAGACACTTCTTGCGGCGTCAATGGGACACTCAAACCAGACTGATAAAGATTGAAAGCTCCTTAGGGGTTCTTTGAGAGGACATTGATTGATGTTGTGTATTACTTCTTCCATAAAAACTAGTAAGGTGACAACATTTCCTTCTCCTCCTCATTTCATTAGTTTTAGGAGCCATAGCTGGTAGCAAATCTGAAGGCAAATGGGAAGAGCAAATCTGGCAGTGATTTTTTTATAAAGTAAAATTGATTTCTGTGGAGAATTGGTTATATTGTATTTTTTCACCTTTTTTATGAGCCCGATTAATTATGTTCCACAGTTTAAGTCATATTTTCCCTGTTTCATCTTTTCTTTCTTTTCAAAAATAAAAAGACTGTATTTTTGTCTCCTTACACCTACACTTCAAATACATTTTGGCAGGATGTATGAATTCGAAATGTGAAGCGAAGTTTTCTGAACTGTGTGGCTAACTAATAGCAATGCAACTTGGTTACCTAACAAGAAAAAGACATCAGAAGATGATTGTTGAAGGGTCTACTGAAAGAATAGCATCATCCTAAATCTCAGCAATGTCTGCCTGAATTCAGTTTACAGCATGGCTGTTCTGTGCGGTATCTTGGATTATTTTAGCTCAAGAGATTGGGGGAAAATGTTTGAGTTTTTGTTTTTCCTCTCCTGTTTGTTTTCTTTTTGTACTTGACACCACATTAGGTTTAATTTTATGAATGGCTTGGAAAGGCAGGCCTCATTGATTTACTGTAGTGATTGAGCTCGTAAAGCATTAGACCCTTCTGGAAATCTTCCCTGTTGGTGGGGTGTCTGTAGCACTTCCCCAGCACGGTTAGCCAGTGCTCTGCCTCCATGGGGAGGCTTGCTGCGGCTGGGGGCTCCGTTTGCATTTTGCTGGTGAGATGCTGCTTTGATTCATGCCCTCCAAGGCATGGCAGGGGACCAGGCTGCAGCATTGGCAGCTTGCTCTGCTGGATTCTGCCCTCCAAATGGTGCTGTGCCGCTTCTCTGCTTTCTCCTGAAATGCCCGAAACACAGTTGAAGGAATTAGTATGATCATAATTATGTAGGCTCACGTCTTGGTATTTCTCTCAGCTGAGAAGGCTCATCGGCTGCTCTTTCAGGACCGGTTTTAAGGTGATTATTAATACAACACGGGATTTTTTCCTGTGTTAAGAGGCCATGCTATTTTGAGGTGAGGCAGTTTCACCCTGACTGTAAGTTTCTTAAGGGAAGAGCACTTGTCTTGAGGGATAACAAACTATACCACCACTGCCTCCTCACCTCCATGTCTTCAGCGCAAGTTCTTGGGAAGCCCAGCACAGGGTTGGAGTTGCAGGCTGTCCTTCTTCCCACTTCATCTGAGATGTGGCAAGGAGAAGAAATGTGGCAGGGCTCCTCCCTCCTGCCACAGAAAGCAAGCATCTTCCCAAGTTTGTGGAAATCCAGTACCTTTCCATCTTAGGTGCATGGTAGAGAAAAAGACACTCTGTAAACTTAATTACACTTATTTTTTAGATTCTTCCTTACCAGTGTAAGGTTGGTGCTTTCCTCCTAAAAGTGATAGTGATTTATCTGTCCCTTAGTGAGTCGCCTTGTGTTCCCCACCCTAGAGGGAGCAGAGACAAGTTCTAATCTTGTGTCTTTAATCTACCAGTCTAGGAATGTATCTCTGTTTGTTCCTTAAATACAAACAAATAGTTATTTATGCATTTCTCTAAAGCTGGTAGCTTAAGATATTTCCATCCACTGGCTAAGATAAAACCTGTAGTGCACTTGTGATAAGCTGTGATGAACAGTCTGAGGTGTAAGCCCCTTCAAAATATGAACTTCAAATATTAAATAACTCATCCTGTGTTTACCATGAAAAACTTACTTGCAAAAGTTCAGGTTGAGGCATTTCTAATAGCTCTTCATGTCAGCACTAACATATGCATACATGCTAAATATAGAATGCAAATTACCTGTTCTGTGCTGCAATCATTTTTCTAGGTATTGTATTCATAGAGCTTCATTTATCGTAGTTTCTAGGCAATCAAGTGCAGCAAAATAAGAGCAAGGACTTGGAGGAAAAGTGGCTTTCAGTGCTACTTTTTGACGCATTTATATTTGCTCGTTATTTTATGTCTGCATCAAATTAGATGCAAGCTTACCCTTTTTATTTTGGTGTGTTTGCATTTCTGGTTCTTGTTGGATCCTATTAAAAGGGAACGGCTGTTTAACAGCAGAGCAGGTTTTAATGTATGACTCAAATGAAGTGTGTGAGCCCAGAGAAGCCAGTTGCTTCTAAGAAATGCAAATCCCAAATCCATGGGAAGGAATAGAAATGCACCATTGGAAATGTGTTATTTTAAAATTAAAATGTGATTAGAGACTGTGAAATTGTGTTAACGGTGACAGCTGTAGGTATGTTCTAAGGAACACTGTCACTGCAGCTCGGAGGGCTGCATGTTTTAAACTGCCGTGATCCTTGCTGAGGGCTCATTGCTGCGCATGGCTGTGGCTTTTGGAGCCAAGTGACAAAGCAATGAGACTTCCAATACTTACTCATCCTGCTTTGTTTCCTGCATAAGCCAGTCTTCCTTCATAGGCCAGTTTGGCTTACTGTGGTTCCAGACTTGGAGGCTAGAATTTCTTACGAACGTCCTTAGGCTGAGCATCCACTGTAGCAAGTGGACAGGTAGTGTTCCTGAGGTGTAAGGCTTAAGGAAGGTTGCCCTTTTCTGAGCCCTGAGCTGCTTTTCTCTGACCCCGCAGTATCCCAGCCCTGTGCTTTTAGCAAATTGGAAGAAATCGCACTGGAATCAGTGTGGCTGGATTAGCTACATTTGGGACATTTGGGACTGTCCCCATTTGGGACAAAAGATATGCATGGCAAGGTAAACAAAAGTGAGCTCATGAATAAGTAAAGACAAATACCCATTTATATCGAGGGTTTGAGGTGCCTACCTGGTTTGCTTGCTTTTGTTTTTCAGATAGAGATGAAAAATGTTGCAGTCTGGAATAAGCCAGCTACTTGATTCATAATGGTGTCACACAGTCATAAGTTTGATTCTGCATATGATAGACTAAATGCATTTTAGTCTAAACTTGCACTAAGTGCAAGTTTCTGATGAAAACATGCACTTCTCTCGTGTTTAATGTCCTTGAAGTAAACTCTATGTTTAAAGGATGAAGTTAGTTTATACTCATTTTTTCTTTCTGATGTGATGAATAAAGTAGAATCTAACTAATATTAGTGGTTCCTTGCTGCTATAATCATGAACTTGTTTTTGGCACAATCTCATAAAATAAACACATACTTGTTTGTAAGAGGTAAACAACAAGGTTCATTTCTTAGTCCGCAATAAAGACGTCATCTTAAAGATTCGTAATGGGATTTTGTATACTTTTTCATTTTGCATAATTATCCAAGCCTTATAATTAACCTTTTCATTTAGTTAAATCACTTAAGTAGGAATATTGTTGCAATGGTCTAAAATGTGTTTATTATATATAAGAATTAAATATCAAAGTTATGAAATGTTTTTAAAGAACAGAGGCCTAATTTGTTTTTCTTCTTACTATTTTGTTTTCCTCTGACATAAATTATTCTTCTGGTTGTAGGCTGAAAATGTTTGTACTTAACAGCAACAAAAATGGAAAACTGCAAAAATTGTGTGCCTTTGTTTCTGACTCCTTTTTCCACTTTAGCAATTTAGAATGGCAAAGGGTATTTTACTGAATGGAAAAAGTGTTTTGAAAGAGATAATTACTTAATTCCACACTAAGATTCACACGTTGTTTCTAATGCTAAGAATTATGGTTTTGATTTTTTGTGATGAATAGATTTGTTTATGGAAAGTAACCAAAGCTTAATCTGATGATAGCATTTGTCCAAAGCCCGGTTGTTGCCTCTGGACGAGGATTCTTTTTAGATAAAACTTTTGTTACCCACTGTGGTTGTTTCTCTTAAGTTTCCTTTTCTTGTGTGCTTTGAATACTGTGTTTATGGAAGAACCATTGAAAAAAATCAGCTAGTCCCTGTGACTATCCACTGTACTAGAAGCGGGTGAAAGGCAGATAGATGGAGGTTACTGGGGAGCCCCAGTACGCAGCGCTCTGGTTCTTCTGTACAGCTCCAACAGAGCATGAGCCTTGCTTGTAAATGGTGTTAAACCCCACTATCTTTAAAACAGGCAAAAAAGCTCTTGCATGGCCACTGAATTGCTGGAAGAGTACAGTGTAAGGTAATTTGCTATAAAGATCTCTTGAAATAATTTCAGCATATTCACTGTTGGCTGCTCTTCCTAAAACAATCCTATTACCATGATGCAAATTTGATGTGTGGACAAGACTCAAATTAGGTTCAGGATTGAATTTTTGCCCCTTTCACTGCATGGTTTAGATGCTCAGACTGTGCTTTATCAATCAAGGTTTTATGAAAGTGAAAATTACTTATTCATTGTTTTCTTTAAGGGTGTTAATTTTTACTACCTGACCAATCCTCAGCTCGCCACATCACCCCTTAATATTAATTTCCTTTTTGGATGGGTCCAGGCAAGTCACCATTTTAGACTCACAAATAGCTCTGTATTAACTTCTTCAATAAATCTACCGCATTGTCTTCTGTGTAATATAGTGGTATTGATCACTAAAAAGATTAAGTAGATCTTTATGTTTTCAGGCACTTTCAAAAATTATTTGCACAAGTTAAGGGGATTTAAACTGTAGTACAGTTTATCATCTAAAATAGCGAAAAATCATTCTGGAGTTAAGGATGTAACATCACTGGATGTGTTTTATGAGATTCTTTTAATCAGTGGCTATGCCAGTGACTTCCTGTGGGTCAGCAGTGATTTTATATCATGACAGGTTTTAGCTCTTTAAAAAAAAAAAAAATTGTTGCCAATCTGCATTATCTGTCTTTCTTTAAAAAAGCAGTGATTCATATTATCCACTCCTAAGATATCTCTTAGGATTTGCTGTGACAATAGAAGTTCAGCTGAGAGAGTCCTACAGACAAAAACTGCTGAAGCTTGCTACTTTAATCATTATTCCAAGTGCAATTTACAGGCTTAAGCCTATTATTAGCTTGCATAAAAAAAAAATTAAATATATAATTTGACAACTAACTCCTACAAATTACCCATTATCCCTTTCTTTAAAAACTGTGAGCACTTCTGTATTTGGGCCAGTTTCCATGCTTGCTCTTAGTCACTGTCATGGGGCTCTGTGTTAATTTGACTGGAGCTGGCAGATGCAGGGTGTGCTGCTTAACGTGCTAGCCAGAACCCAATCGGAGGTCGGTTTGCAAAGAAATAATAAAGGATTTGTTTTCAGAGAAGCAGGCTTTGGGTTCGAGTGTTTTCCTTTCTTCACATTCATTCACTGGCCAGCTGCACAAGTGTGTCTCCAATTTTAGGGCTGTTTGGATATCCAGGTTTAAGCCTGAGTCTGCGAGCTAAAATGCCTGACTGTGATTTGAAAACCCACTAAAAAGAGGAATAAATTTTTTCTTTGTTTTTCCTTTCTTAAATACAGCCTATTCTGTCAGTAGTTCGTGTGTGGTATGGGGTGGCTGTGTTTTCAGAAAGTGCCTATCTGACAGGATTGAATGGAGCCTGAGGACAAAGTGAGTTACTTTTCTCTGTCCAAGGAAAGTGAAGGAATACTTTCAAGTGTTTTTTTTCTTTTGTTTTCCTACATAATGATATAAAGGCTTTCTGTTACAACCCATGGATTGAATTCAGGGCTTCTCAAGAACGTCTGGCTCTGGCCTTTCACGTTTTTGAGCACAAATCCAAAAAGGAAAGGAGAAGGGACGGAGGGATGCGTCCTCCTGCAAGTGACTCCAAACCCGAGAGCTGGATGCTCAGAATTCAGCAGGCTGATGTGAGAGACTCCAGGTCACGAGGCTATGCCGTTTCATGCAGGGACAGGCTGTGGTGAAAGGGATCGTGACTCAGTGGAACTGGTAAAGGGCTAGGTCTCTTTCCATGTAAAGCTCTCCTAGGAGAGGCACTTTTGGGGTCATGGCAATTCTCTCTCAGCACAGGCTGGCTGGCTGTGTCTGACATGCTGGATGACAGAGTGAGGTTGAGATCCTGGAGCTACATCACTTGTCCGCATGGGGAGCATGAGGCAGGGACCACTGGATGAGCTTCATGGTCACACGGCAGACCAGCTGAAAAACAAATGTTAAAAATGCAGTGAACAGTGGAGTGAATCGGGGAAGCATGAAAAGGTTCAACTGTAGGGCAGAAAGTTAGATGCCTGTGTTTCGGAGAAAGGAAAGATATAAACCAAGCTCACTGTACTGGAAGTAGCTGTCTGGTGCGTGATTGAAGTGGTCAGAGGTGAGAGAAGAGTGGACAGAGGTCAAGGGGATGGCAAGCCTTTAGCAAAGGTTGAAAGATATAAAATGTCATGGTAGCACTTCCTCTCTTGAAAGAAGAAGATTGAGCCCAGAGATTCACACTGGCTGTTTCTGGATCACCGAAAACATCGAGCGGGTTTTGAGTGTATAATGTGTGCTGATGCCACCCGCTTTAAGAGGGGTTTTCTGTGTTCCTTACTTAGGCAACGTTGCCATTTATTTCAAGTGAAGTGCTCACTGTAATGGCTGAGAAAGCCATCAAAAATTTGGGCCTAACAGGGCAAATAATTGCATAAGGAACAAGCCTGTAATCATTCTAAATAAGAACTGGAACATTTGAACTTGAAAACACAGATTGCTGTGTGCAAAATCTCTCCTTGCTTGATGATCATTGACATTACCACTGGATTATAAAGACAGCAACATTTCTCACTGATAATTTTTTGTGCCCTTCTGTGCTGCAGAAGTAATGGATAGAATCAAGTAACACAAAGGGAAAATAATGTTTTCCAGAACCAGTCTTGGATGATCTCTAGACATCTGCTTCAGACTTTCTGTGGATTTAACCAAATTAAGAAAAAATTTCATTCCAGGTGTCGCCATCAAGATTGTAGAGGGAGAATCATATTGAGTTTAATCAAGTGAATGAACTAGGCTTTTATTATTTCCCTGATTAAAAGGCTCTGAGCTTGTGATTTTGGTTTTGGCCTTTTTTTAGCAGGAAAGGTAAAGTAGAGTGGAAGGAAAACTGAAATACGAAAGCATGGCTGATGCAGATATTCTAGTGTCCATCCCAGGCTTTGCCAAGCAGCAGCTGCATGCTCGCTTTCTGTAGCAGATATCGTAGTGAGACATTGCCTTTGGAAATAGCAAAATAAGTTAGATGTAGACTTGCAAAACTTTTGAATGTATTTAGTTGGAAAGCAGTAATGAGGTGAGAAAGGATAAACAGTAGTGCAGAGACTGCAGAGGTATTGCCTCTCTGTACTGAATGATTAGGGTGCCATAGTGAGAAGTCGGTTGGTCTGTTGTGGAGTACTTAACATCTAGTGCAGCATGCTGGTTCTTTCCCATGCGGTGCCCAGCGTGTTGCTCTTAGTTCTGGCCTTTGTGTGGGGAAGTAGAATCTGTTGAAGCACTTTTGTAAAAAGGATCTGTTAAAGTGGTTCAGAATTACAGTGAAATTTTTATAATCCATTTACACTTGATTTATAACTTTATTAAGCAAAAAGTAACCCACCACATCATGTCCTCAAGAGCTTTGTCATCAAAGCCCGAATAAAACTTAAATTTTAAAGCACTTGAGAGTTTTTTTCCCCAGTTATGTTAGTTACTGGCCTTAATAGAAAAAGCGAAATCTGAAATCAAGACATTCAGGCATTTTGTTGAGGAGTAATCATACTCTATTTTATGTTGCAAAATGAACTGGTGACAGATTATACTGTATTCGGGGAGGAACTGGGATTAGAATATGGCTTTAGATTGAGTCAGTGGAGTCTTGGGTCGTCTTGTAATGGCTGTCGTGAACTATAGCACTTTTGTCCCATTTTAATTGTACTGAAGAACAGATTGTGGATAAAAAGGCTAGAATCTTTCAGTTTGACCTCCTTTTTTTATCTTTATCTTCAACAGATTCATAGAAAAACTGAAAGCAAAACTATAAATTAGAGTGAACCTTACTAATGAGATCTGGTTAATTACTTTCATTTGCGTGTGTTCAGTGGTGAGGTGAAATTTACTTAAACACTGAATTCTTCCCTTACATGAAGGTCTTTCATTTTATCTTTCATATCCAGTGCCACAGCATGGATCATGGGTTGACATTTTTAATGGTTTATAAAGAAATTATTACAATTTTTGGTATTATCCTAATTCTGTTCACTTGCTTTTAAAGGCTCAGTTCACAAGTAAGCAAAGCAGAGTCACACTCTCTAGATATTTTTGTTATTACCTTGTTTCGCTTAATGCAAAGAAGCTCCAGCATATCTGACTTTCACAGTGTGCGTGTGAAAATCTTTTTTTAATGTACTGTTTACACTGGGTACAAGTTAGAAAATGTGTTTTGGACATTTCCAAACTAGAGGTATTCTTTCCACATGAATTGAAGAGTGGTGTTATCTTATTCACAAAACCCCGTGCCGCTAAAGGTTCACGTTCAATATTGTTCACTCATATGACTTACATGTCATCAATTGTTTTGCAGCCTCAAGGCCATTTTATACATGGTTGGACAGTTGAGCATTTAAAATGATTTTGGGAAGGGCCAAGAGCTAGGAGTCATTGAATTTCTTACTATTGTGTTTGAAATGTTACAAGCAGCAGTTGTGTTCCGTGCATCTAAGAAATGTGGGTAGGTCAGCTAATCCAGCCACGGGCTGATGGGCGGTTTTGCAGTTCATCTGTGACAGGACCTCATTAGCAGTACGTAGTTCAGCCGTTGGTTAAGCCTGGTGGCAAATGTGCCATCTGCTTGCGTACAGACTTGCATCCTGCCAGACCTTTGTTCGAAGGCATCCCTTAGATCTGTCTGAGCATCCAGGTCCTGAGAACACGCTCACAGAGGTGACAGTTGTGATCAGCGGGAGCATCGCACAGGAATGACTGAGGTGTGTATAACCTCAACAAAAAGGCAGCAAAAACTGCACTGAAATGACATTGTGAGTTCTGTGAAGTTATTCCAAGAAAACATATATACTGAACATAGTGGAAATAACACTCAGGTGAAGTCAGCGAAAAGAGGCTTCAGTTATAGCAAGTAAAGTAAGTGGTAGAGATTATGGATATAAACTCTTATGCGTGGGGGCTAAGACTAGTTGTAAATGAATGAGTAGTATGGAGAAATTTCCACAAGAGCAGATTATTGTATAGTGGTTTCCTGAACCTTCACTACAGCGTTTATAAGTCCCTGTTGTCAGGGATAGGATATTGAACCAAACAGCTGACTGGTCTAATCTGAGATTGCACGTCTATTTAAAAAAAAGAAAAAAGGGCTGAGCAGAAAGATACTGCAGCGTAAATTGTGATAGCAGAAAATGCTTTTAATGAAAAAGTTATTTAGGGCTCATACCGGAAGAACATGGAATGAAGCATTTTTATTGCAGATAAGAAAATGCATAAAGCAAAAAAAAAAGCATTGTTTAACTGTGTGGAAGATTGAAGTTGAGCAATTTGAGATTTTAACGAGTCAGGAGTACAAATACACTGATATTTCAGCTTAGAAATATTTTGCTGCTTTCCTTTTTTGGCTGAGATGCTGTAGCGTATGTGAATTCTAAAAATACCGCTCTTGAGTCCCCTTGTCAAAAGAGATTTCTTTCCCTTTAAAACTGCACGTAACAAAACAGTATTTTCAATATCCAAAACTACGTTCATGTGCAGCTATGCACATTAAGCTATGCAATTGAACTTATGTAAAAACCCACAAAAAATAGGTTTGCAGAGTGAAATCTGTATGCAAGGCACTGCTTAGCTCTGGACACCTGCTTTGCCGATTAGTAAGGGCTTCTACCCTGCGAGGTGACGTTGCACTCTGAACGGTGGTTATCTGCGTAACACTAGGGACAGAAATAGGAATGAAGTTGGCAAATTTAGAACTAGTGATATTTTAGGGTGTTTTTTTTGTTTTACTTGCCATTATTTCATGTGCGGAAACTTTGAAAACTTCCGTGGTGTTGGTGATGGTGGTGGTTTGGGGTGTGTATGTGGAAGGCCGGTTGTCCCCCACCCTCCCATTTGGTGCAGAACTGCGACCCTGTATGTAAATCCTTGATTTTCCTGACCAGTGATTGACGTGCTGTGCACACTGGAGAGATCAGCGACATGTTGTGGGTTTACAGGATTGAGTTTTTATGCCAGTGAGTTCCTATCAGAGAGAGAATATTTCCACCCAGTTATTCTCCAACAATGAATTTCTTACAAAATATCACAGACATGATTTTGCCCTTACCTGTGTATGTGTAATGAAAATCTACCTGTATATATGAAAAGAAAAGATGTATTTATAAGGAAAAAATCCCTCTCTGCTCATGGAAAGTTTTCAGGTGAGAGACTGTAACCCCACTTTTTTGTTTCAGGTCCAGTTATTTCTTTCTCTTCCTTTTAAAATTGAGTAATGTGCATTGTCGCTCCTAATTCTGTACAACAATACAGGTCCTGTTTCAATCCTGTTCAGAACAATAAGATAGCCAATTTTCTGCTAAATGGCTTGACAGACTGCTGAGTTCTCCACCAGCTCCGAGCGAGCGTGATATCTTCCAACATGGTATTTGTCTGTCAGCTGCAATTTTATAGATACTCTTTACCGCTGTAAGTATATAAGGACATTAGATGGCAAAGAGAAAGTGTTTGTTGTATTGTCTTTTGGAAAGAAAAGCAATTCAATGTTTACAAAACTCACATGTCAATGAGACAGTTATTAATGTTTTATTTTTGCTATGAGAGACTTGAAATTGTTTCAGTTCCAGAATAGAAGAATTACATAATAAAATCCTGACACTAAATTAGGAAAGGATTATGCTGAAGAGAAAGCCCCATTCATTACTCAGAAATCCTGTCATAGACAGAGGGAGAGGATCTTTACTGTTGGCTGAATGGACTGGAGATTTTGTGCGTGATGTATTGCACCGTTGTATGATAGATGCTCATTGTTTAATGACTTTTATACTTCGGCAAAATTCGTGCAGCTTACTTTGCTAACAAAGACTAATTATTAGAGTTAATATGCCATCAGCAATGCACATTATAGGCTTACTGGATTTGAGAGCTTCTTTAACGTTCTTAACAAAACCAAGGCCTTTTATCGAAATAGGTATATTTTCCTTTTTTCCACCTTCAAATTAATAAGCAAAAGAATCTCAAAATGCATCAGAAAGAGGGAAATTGGCAAACTCATCCTTTGAAAAGAAATCAGATTGTTTACCACTTGTACAGATACTGTCTAGCGCTGTGCCTGACGATCATAATTGGTCTTTCAAACAATATATACAAATTAATTGTCATTTCTGTCTGGCATTCATCTAAGATGTAAATGTGGGCTATGATTACAATTCAAATTAGTCTGAAATTTAATATCTGGTTATAATCAGAATCGCTAAAGATGTCTGGCTAATTTAATTGACAGAATTGTTATAGCATCTCTAATTTTATGTTGAAGTCTGAGGTAATGACTGCTGAGTCACCTCTGCTTTGGGAGGCTTTTAAAATAAAAATGAGGGATACATAGGACTGGGTTGAAAACCTGTAGAAGAAAAGAGTTTATATCAGTTTTTCTCTCTCCTTTGGTAGGTTGCTGGAGAGGAATGAATGAAATCTGGAGGTGTACAGCAGTATACCAGCCCTATCATTCTCTAGTAAAGATCAGCATGAAAAAAGCAAATGGCTCATTTATTGGACTGAATCACTGTTACTTATTTACAGGACCAAAATAGTTTCCTTCATATAAAAAGCCTTCAGCAAGTTCTCCTCGGATAGGAGGATTTATTTATGAAGTCTCTCTGGGATAATGTAGGATGATTCACTGTTTCTGCTACTTGCCAAAAATGATTCCAGGAGATTAGTAGAATTTAAGCTATTGAAGTATTGGGTAACTTGTAAAAGTAAGCCAGGGACCTAACTCTGCCTGAAGTGTCAAGGGACAATTAAACATCCACCTGAAGTAGAGGGCATGCTGGTGGTGGGGCATGCTCGCTGGCTGCTGACATCCCTGGGTTGCCACAGCCAGTCCCAGCTACTTGGTCCGGCAGCGACTTTCCAGTGCGGAAATGAGGACACTGACATCCCCCGGCCTTCCGGCTGATGGAAAAGCTTAAAAATTTTCTTACGTCGGACGGACTAGAGCCGAACATCAGTTTATGAGCTAAAATTATCTTGATTACTTGACCGTGGAGATCAGTCTCCTGACTTTGACTTCACCCCGTGTCTCCAGCTGAAGACAAATGCGTGATTGTGTGTGGAAGACGAGATGCCAAACTGCTTAATTCAGTACGTGCTGACAGACAGACCCTGTTCATAATTTGGGGGAGGGGAGGAGTGGGGGGAAGCTGGAGAAGCAATAGGAAGAGGGAAGCTGTTGGTGGTCACGTAGCTGAGCGGCTCTGGGGGATGTGGGGCACTGCAGGCTGTGCCTGATGGGTGGCTGAGGTGCGCAGATCAGGATGGTGCTCGGGAGGCAGGCATCTATCTGACTAAAGCCAGGGGTATTATTGCTTTCAGTTCTCTGAACATCGTATTTTTCCCCTTGAAAAGTAAAGATTCAGTGCAGAGGTAATGATTGCCCGGATTTACTTGATCTGTGCTCTGTGCAAAAGAAAGACACGTGTGTCATGATCTGCCTGGGTTCCATTTTCAGAAGGTTTCTAATTTCTAGTAGACTACCTGGGTTTAGGTTTTTATGTGCTGTTCTCAAAATTCAGATGGTCTCTATCAACATAATGGTTGTCTAACAAACTATCTATCCTGCTGCTCTTGGATTTTCAGTAAGCTTTTCAAGTGTCTGAGAAGATCAAGCTCTTCCTCCTAGAACAGAAATTATCTTTCCTCTCTCTAGTCAGGCTTTTTTTTTCCTAATTTGGCAAATGTCAGCAGATGGTGCCAAATGTGAGAAGACTCATCCACTCCCTTGTCAAAGATGAAGTTTTTTTGCAAACAGGAGGATGTATCCAGGCTACCCTGCAACAGTGGTTTGGATCACCTGCGGCCATGTCAGAGGGGATGATCACAGCGTTTGTGGGCAGACCATCCTACCTTTATGGTTTTGTAGGTACCATAGAGGGGCACGATGCCATCTATTATTTGAATATTGTTTTAAAATGGGAAGAGTGGATTAATATTCCCCAGGGGACAGCAGGGTGGTCTGCTGATGTCTCCATCTGCTCTTGTCCCTCCGTGGAGTGACTGAGAGAGGAACTTTGAGAAGAACCTCATAGCATTTGGGAGCAGTGTTTGCACAGAGATATCCGTCATTGCTCTGACATCAGATATCTAATAATAACTTCCTAGCAACTCATCCACTCCCTTCTGCTTCACCCACTCTTAGTCACTATACCAATTTCTGTAGGCTACAAGTAGTAGGCTATTTATTAAAAGCGGTAGCTAGTGAAAAATGGTTTTCTTAATCAAGTTTCTCCTGCCAAGAATGTAAAATCAGGGAGACCAATTTTAGGTGCCTTGAATCCTGTCCAAGTCAGATTACTCAGCAACTCGTGTTACCTCAGCTGCTTCCATACCTTCCGTTCACATTCCAGTTGTGGACGGCTGGAGCGCTATTTGAAAATTTGTGGTTATTAAAAATGCTGCCTTAAAATTCTTTGTAAGGGAATAAAAGTATTTGGCTAGTGTCCTTCCTGCGTGCCATCCAAATCTAGCACTGCATTGCATGATACAGAGTCTTCATTTACTCTGAAGGAGAGGATCAAGGTTATCTGAGAATAAATCTCCCACTTCTGTATCTTTCTCACCTAAGCGTTACCCATGGGGTCATGCCTGGAAGTGCCAAGGGGAAGCATCAGACTGTTGAAACTCTGCCTGTCGGCAAAGGGGTTTGTATTTTCTCTGACCTTGTTGGCTTAACATGCCAGTAGCTATGCTTCTGCCAGTTTTCTAGGTAAGCTCTCTTGTCCTCAAGTCCTTGCAGGAATGTGACATTTCACTTCTTTTTTTATAATCAATCGCTGATTGACAAGCTCTTTGCATGTGGGAGCTATTCTGACGGCAAGGGAGCAGCAAAGCCAAGCACCCACTCCCTCCCGCACAGGCAGAGACCCGTCCTGCTTGCCGGAGAGGACGGAGAACTGGGAATGCTCCATAGGGTTGCCTTGAATGGGATGCAGAAGTTTGGGTTTGTGGCAAAAAATACCTTTCTTACTTAGTTTGTTCAATTTATAGGTCAATATCCTGCGAACAAAAAAGAAAAAGGATTTTATAGATTGGAAGTTTCCCAATGGAAGATTATTTCTGAATAAAAAAGCTTATGCTAGCATAACTCATTGCTCAGAAGTTATGACAATTTTTGATACCACATGACAATTTAGAGTGGAGGCTGTCTAATGGTACAGGGGAGCGCACTGGAGCCTCCACCACATTGTCATTTTACTGTATCTTAGCTACACAGGTTTGTCAGTGTGCTAATTTATGGAAAAGTTCCTCTTTAATTTTTGTGCCATCTTTTTTCTGTATTCAATTTTCTATTTTCAGTATCAATTCATGTTTTTATGGTGCATAATTTGGGAGATGGAGCACAAATTAAAAAATTTAAATTTTTGAGTTTTTCCTCCAAGTTGAGTTATGTCCTGTGTTTCTGGGCCAACTTCTTAGTTCCCCGTGTTTTAAGACTGAAGAGTCAACTTGCCGTTCTCATGAGTGTCATCGTTTTATTAGTCTTTCTGGGGGTAAATGACATTTTAAAAATAATTGTATTATCAAACTATTCTTATTTCTGGAATATTCCTCTTTTTGTCAGGGCATTTTGTACCTCAGTTCCCAGTTTTACTTTTGCTTTTTTCTTTCAGCTTCCCATTTTTTGTTCATTCCTACTATCTATTGCTAAAGTATTTCTGCCCACAAATTAAAAGTAAGAGGTATCATTAAGTAGTCTTAGGAAGATCCCGTTTCTGAGTTTTCACATAGTCTTATACTACTAGAAAAATACAGATACTCGGCTGAAGTTGGTGAAGAGGATGGTTGGAATTCACGGTTTGGAATAGCTTTTTTGCCACCTGCCTTCTTTCAGCCACCTTTTGTACCTCCGAGATCCAGGGCTGCTCTTTCGTACAGAACAGGTGTGTTTGCTGAGCTGGCTGGTTAAGGGAACTTGGTTTTAAAAAACTGTCTGCACTGAAACAGCTGGAAAACAACTTTCCCAGTCCAGCTTCAAGAAAGAGTAATAGATCTGTTTGACAACACTGATATTTGACTACCAATTTCCATTCATCATTAGAATTAAAGCAAAAAAAGGGAAGCACTGGGACGCAAACGGGACTTGGTCAAGTGTTCAT
This sequence comes from Pygoscelis adeliae, assembly GCF_000699105.1. NCBI lineage: Eukaryota > Metazoa > Chordata > Aves > Sphenisciformes > Spheniscidae > Pygoscelis > Pygoscelis adeliae. Next base: position 5,799,826 of record NW_008824941.1, read on the forward strand.
GCTCCGAGAGAGGGTTTCTGTAAGCTCAAAAGGGTGGTGTGCTTGTGGTTGTGTGAGCATGCTTTGATAAAGGACCATGATGGAGAATCTGGGTCTTCTGTTGTGAGTGCCTGGAGGGTACTGAGCTGGTTTATATTTTCTTTATTTAATTGCTTTTGTGAAAGGGTTGGTGTATTTTTATATTGTGTGGTATTGTAGAACTACATTAAAAATAGTTTATGGGAGGAGTAAAATATCATATAGCAGTTAATTTTGTCTTTCTGTGTTGAACAGTCTGTCTTCTGGGGATGTTAAAAGTTGTTGATGGTGTTCGGTTTTTTACCTTAATATATCACCTGGAGTTTTAAATATCTTAAGAGATCTGCTGTATGCTCTCTGCCTGAGAAGGAGTTTGCTGCTCCCTTCCTCCTTTGGAACCGCACTGCTTTGCAGCTGGTCAGCCTCAGCAGTACTTGCTGGTGAATGAGATGGCCATACAAACTGATAAGACATCTGCGGCAGGCACCTAAGACCACTATCTTTTTGGCCCAGGATCAGGCAGTGAAGCTGTATTTTTACATTCTTTTAGGTTTTCTGAATTTTGGCTTCTGTCTGTGAAATGAGGAA
>NW_008824941.1:5800540-5801170 GCF_000699105.1 Pygoscelis adeliae
GGAGTGCTGGCTCCAGCGCTGTGCTCCCCAGTACGAAAAGGACATGGGCATGCATGAAGGACCATGAAGATGGTAAAGTAATTTGGAGCATCTGTCATATAAGGTGCTAAGAGAGCTGGGGCTCAGGGGGATCTTATCAGTATGTTTAAATACCTGATGTGGGGGAGTAGAAAAGCTGGAGCCAGGCTCTTCTCAGGATATCCAGCAACAGGACAAGAGGCAAGGGGCACGAACTGAAATACAGGAAATTCTGCTAAAACACAATAACCAAGGCTGAGGAGTTTCCATCCTTGGAGCTATTCAAAACCCAACTGGTCATAATCCTGAGCAGCCTGCTCTAGGTGACCCTGCTTTGGGTGGGGGTTTGGACTAGATGATCTCCAGAGGTCCCTGTTGACCTCAACTACTTTGTTACTCTGTGAATTGATAAGAAGAGCTGATGTGGAGGGTACTAGACACTAGTACATGTGAATGTAGCATTCACTTAGATCTTGTCTAAGCAAACGGTTGCAAGGATATTAGTAAGTCAGTTGGCAGCTTAGGTTGATACAGCCTATTTGTATGGACACACCTAAAATACTTTGAGGGATGTCCGTACAGTTTGATAAACTCAAGGTAAGTAGATGTAGG
>NW_008824941.1:5801223-5808891 GCF_000699105.1 Pygoscelis adeliae
TCAGAATGTGAATTGTCTTTCACTGCCCAAAATTAGGAAGATGCTCCACCCATAGAAATATTTTTTAATATATATCCATTATGGGGTTTTGTACTTAAACAAATGGGTTCAATGAAGACCAAATAGGCCTTTCTAACCGCTTTGGTTGCCCACACATTACCACACAGGCTAATCCTATCTATTAAGAACTTGGGGGGGGGGAAATCGTGGTCCAGGACTGTATAAAATGAGATCGGTTTTCAGTCCTTTGAGATGCAGACTCCTTGTTGCTGTTTTCAGTTTGTAGGAACAGCTATATTGGATCAGACAAGCCCAGTATGTTCCTGGCCATTAACAGATAGTATTAGGAAGGGGTAAGCACAGGGCAGCTCTTCCCCTGATGAATCCACTGAACCTCCCACAGTTGGCCAGCTGGAGACTTTCCGAGCTACACTGTTAGCTTCGTCCTCTTGTTCAATAGTGAGCGATGAACTTATTTCCCCTGAATTTTTTCCATAAAGCCATTTATACTTTTGGCCTCTGCAGCATAGAGTTTCACAATGTAATGATTTTGTTTGTGTGGAAAAGTCCTTCCTTTTGTTTTAGTTTTGTGTGGTTGTTTTTTTTTAAACCTGCTGAATGATAATTTCTGTGAGTCCCCACAAGCTTTCTGTGTTTACAAGAGAGGGAATAATAATTCTAGAAGTTAGATCAAATATGAAACCGCTAGAGAAAATATTCCCAATCAGATGGACCTTTGGCTTTATCCGATATGAAGGTCATTTATTCCTGTAAACGATGAGGTGAAATTCCTGTAAAGCCCTGTAAGTGGTTCTTAAGGAAAGTGATGCTTCAGACAACTGGGCAGCTCCAGTCTTTGTGCTGACTTCATAACCCTCTGAGAGTGCTTTCATGTTCATTTGGTTTTTGCCTTTAACTGATCTTCAGCATTCAAATGAAGCAGCTCAGTCGGCAACAGTATCTAGGAATATGGAAAAATCAGCACATAGCCAGGAGAGCTGTATGTTTTGAGAATCTCGGTACGTGTATCTGAGGTATCCAAGCTTCGTTTGAACAATAGAAAATTAAAATGTTCCCATTTTTCTGATATTGTTTCTCTCTCTAGCTTTCTACAGTGACTTTCAGATGTGAAGAGGTGGAGTGAGAAATTAATGCAGTTACAGAATATCTCAAAGGTTAAAAAATCAGGATATGTACTCTTAGCTATTTCTGTTCAGACTTCCGAATGACTGGATAAAATAAGAACAAGAAATTAGGAAACGGCATTTAAGAGCAGATTTATCCGAAAAGGGGAGCTGAAAATTTTACAGTTTGCTTTCTCTTCTGTGGGATGTATTTTAGCAGAGAATATGCATTCCCCCTCCCCATGCTTTTAACAGTCATTTTATTACTGTGCTTTTTACAGTGGTCTTACAGATTTAAGAGAAAATTGCTGTATGAAAACTGCTGAGATGTTCTAAGTGTCACGCTCAGAACATGCACCAGATACCAGGTGGAGTTCAGCAGCAATGACAGCAGGAAGGGAATTCCTCTGGGTCCTACTGCAACCTGTTTTCAAACAGATGATTTTGTCTCTTATTAAGAAATACCCAGGCTTATTTGGAGAAGGATACTTTGGTGGTAAGGGTTTGAAAAAGTTGAAAATCTATTCACTATCTTGACAAAACAAAGAAACTTCATGTTTGATAGAATATCTCTGTTATACCAAAAGAATCTTAGTTTATGGTTATCTGATCATAAGCAAATATAACTGTCCTAGTTTTTGGTTTTGACTTGGGGATGGAAACACTGATGAAAGTCTGGGAGAGGAAACATAAGTCTTCTTTTCCTGTCTCTTATCATCCTCCCACCCCCAGCCCCCCAAATATGATTTTGTCAGGATTAACTGAGTCTATTGGTTTGTAGTAGTACTTGCATTTACCTTGCCATAGAACGGTAGGAGAAAGAAATAAACAGTATTTGAACTGTATCTGATGTCTTTTCAACTTCGATTATACTTTGTAATTTTATTCAGCTAGCCAGTTTTTAATGAAGACTACATGTGAAGTTATTTACAGCTGTGATACAGACGGATATTTAAAATAGCATTCTCCTACGTTGAAAGATTTGAGTTGGTGCTGGATTTCACATGGCTCAGCTGTTGCAATGTACACATTTTTAGTGATGTGTATTATTGTAATAGGTGCGTTTTCCCTGTGGTCACTGGATCTTATTTTTTTTTATCTAACACTGCTGCTGCTTTCTCCTAAAGAATAACCAATGTTTATTCTGCAATTTTTTCTTATATAATTAATTGTAGGCTTTTTGTATTGACTCCAGAGAGTCTAAATGGCACAACAGAAGACTAACAGGAAAAGCATGCTTCATAAGGTGGTTGCCAGAGATGGAATTACACTATTATTTTTAGGGTAAAATAGTGTAAGAGAAGTTTGATCACATCAATGTATGAACAAGCGGGAGAACCTTTTTTGTGAGATAGCTTTGGTTACCACTTCCATATAGTACAGAAATACGATATCTAGAAAATGAACGGTTATGTTTTCAAGATTGTTTTGAAGCATGGGATTAAGCAGCAAGATTAATTCTGCATAGGATCAGTTCACAAGGTTAACATGAGCCAACTGGGTTTTCTAAAACAGTTTATTTATCCATAACGTGCAATTGTAGGCTTGTGTATTTTCACAGACCCTTTACATTTAGAATTTTAACTTCTATTTGCACTGCTTTTCCATACAGCTTGCCACCAAGACTTTAAAATGTGTCACAAGAAAGATTTGAACTAAATATAGCATGTCTTCTTCATTTGAGAATGAAGGCACAGGAACATAAATGTGTAAATGATTTCTGTGATGTGGAGCTGGAGGATTACTGAATGGCTGCTCTCTCCCACTCCTCTCTCCCTTCCTGAGCTGTCTTGCTGCCTCTTCAGCTTGTGCGCGGTGAGTCACGCTGATGTCATTCCCCGCGTTGGCAAAGCAAAACTCGGCAGATCCGTGACTCTTTCTATTTCGGGATTTACAGATTTGGGTTTTGGTTGCATTGTAAACATCCGAATATAGGCGTAACAGTTTTACTGTCCGTCCCTCCCCCCACCATGACTTCATCCATCATGCCTGTGATCGCTTTCCCACTCAATAACACCTGAACGATACCATTTTCTCAAAGTTTTATCGCTTTGTCTTACTACCCTTAATAACACTTTTCATTAGAGGTGTTAAAACTTGATATCAATTAAATATTGTCGATACAACAGAGCAGTCTGAAGCCTGGAGGTTGCTGTTTTAGGCTCCTGTGCAGTGTGAGAATGCCAACCCCCTGCTGTGTTTCTCCCTGCAAGGATCATTCTTTTATTGAAGTGGTGATGGTCCTAATGCAAGTAAAGATTTCCGTTTCAAATAACTTTCTGTAGAGGTTCATCATATTGTGCTGCTTTTTGAAAGTAAAATTGGACATATTACTAGATGTGTTGAAAGTGGGGATGCACACTGCTGAAGCCTAAAATTACTCATCGTGATGAAGATGAATTTTTATTACAGGAAAGCCATGCTGTCTCTTTTGTGGTGTGCAAGGTTTAATGACTGAGACATCATCTACCAAACACCTTCAGTTTCCAGGTCTGCTGGAAGAATTGGCATATTGCAGTTGGACTAGATGATCATTGTAGGTCCCTTCCAACTGAACTATTCTGTTCTATTCTGTTCTGTTCTTCCTTTTCTGTAGCTATAAACAAGGATATTGCTAACTAGTTTTTACATTGAACTAACTTCTCATTTTAAACTAGCACTGGGTTGCCATAGTTTAATTATTTATTCTTTCCCAAGTCTTAGGAATGTAGTCCGTACATGCAAGCAAATCCTGTGTAGCATTCCCATAGGAGGAATGTCTCTCCTTTTTCCGTCTTGGATTTTGATGAAGTGCTGGGTGTCCATCAAGCTCACTTTCACTTAATGTCTAAAATTCTTGGAGCCCTCTGCTTTACTCTGTGTAAGCCTGGCTTCAACAGGACCCCTCAGGGGTTAGTTTACTCACAACACACAATGAAGTAGGTTGCGACTACACCTGAATGTTAATAGCAGCTGTAATAAAACAAATGTCCTTTCTGCTTTTCACTACCCTTGTACATATTGCGTTCCCCCTAGAAAATTATGTTCTGATTCTTTCTGAATGGCATTTCACACTTAATAAAGACCTTTTCAATAGGTTGTAAATAATTGTGTTTTACTAGTGGCATGTATGCTGTATTAAAAATACTGCTGCCTTATTACTTTTTGATCCTATAAGAGATGTCATGAGACAGAAATCAGAAGCTACAACCAAAGGTAATATAACTAAATAGTTCTTGCATTTTAAGGTCATAATTTATGGAGACATAAACAGTTTAGTCTTTTGCATATTACTTGGAATATTACTCATTGGAAATGGAAAAATTAGTAAATTATCTTCATTAGTGAATGAAGATGATGTGGCTAAAATTGCATAAAAGCATTTGGTGTGCACTGCAAAAGAAAAGGAGTTAGTTAACCAGAAGACTTCAACAGGGCCTAAAAAACAGTAGAGGTATTTATACAGCATTTAAATCTTCATAACCTCTGAATTTTGGATGCTGTTTAGTGTGTGACATTCATTTTCATTTCACTGAAGGTAAAATTCACTGTGGAAAAGCTTATTGCAGTAATCTTTTAATAAGAACATAACTACAGATAGAACCCATCAGTATTTAAGGAATACACTCTTTTAATGTGCTTTGTAGTTGAAAGAATGAGACTGGGTTGGAAAGAAAGAGTCAATAACTCAGATAGCAAAATGCTCCTTGATTGCCGCCTCCTTTTTGGTATTAGTTACACTTTTGAAATTATGTTGTCCTTTAAAATTTACATTAATGACAGGAGAACAAGGAAAGATAAATGGTGATGATTTTAAATAGACCTCGCATATTGCTCCTCAGGCACGGTAATACTGTGGCAGACTGATGAGCAAACTTGGTCTTGTGTTTTTGGCACTGTCTTGTGTATGATGCATCGCTGTGGCCAAAGCAGAGCCACACAGTCTTTTCTGTGGAGAAATGCAAAAGTGTGGCCATTCTTTCCTTATATAAGTATGTACAGGACCACATGTTTACTTGGGATTATGCAAGTGTAGCTGGCTGTAATGAGAATTGGATTCTCTGTGTTTTGCAAAGCAGAATAATTGGTGCGGTGAGATGTAATGGTGTCAAAAGTCTCCTTGTTATCCGAAGTAAATGAAATGGATTTTCTTGTTAAGAACTTAAATGTCAGCATTAGAACTAAAATATTTACTGTGTGATTAAGAAGTTTCTCAACAAAACTTTTGTTCTTGCTCGGTAAAAAGAACTTCACAGTGGATTAATAGCATTGAAACTAAGGCTGTGGAAAATAGTTTTAATACCAAAATAATTGTTTAAATAGAGTCTTAATTACAGTGATTAGTGTAGTTCTTATTGGGTGATAATATATTCCAACTCAAAATCTTATCTGGTTATTAAGTATTACTGTGCACTGAAGAGTTACTTTATTTAAAACCAAAACAAGAACAGTTTGTGGTAAGAAGGTGAAAGACAAGTTTGAGTCAAATGCATCTAGCATTTTGGTTTCATACAAGTTACCTCATGAATGGGATGCCCAGATGTGCTCACAGGGGTGCTTCCCTGCACTCCAGAATTGAAACAAAAATGTATTTTCCCCTTATTTCAGTTCATAACTCCTGCTCACTCAGTGTTTTCTGGGGAGTGTTACTGTTCTGCTTTCCTCAGGACAGGTGGTTCTCCAGAATAGGGGGCTTGAGGTGCTCCTTAATGGGTCTTTTTTTTTTTTTTTTTGCATATTGCATGGCAGTGGATCAGGGTTTGAGCAAGTCTTTCCTTACATGCGTTGTGTATCTGCTGTTAATAAATGCTGTGGTAGCAGTGCTAGAGAGCGAGGTGTCCCTTCAGCCAGAAGTGCCAGTGTGTTCCCAAATGGGGTGGTTTGTTACACTCCATCTTTTCTATGCCAGTTTTTAAACGCTTCTTAAATTTCATGGCTAGTCACTCCTGACTTCTATTTTCTTTCTCTAATTACATTTGTTAACAGAGTGTGTCCATGTAATAAGCCTTAAGAGTATGTTCACCATAGGGTTTAAATAACAATGTTTGGAAGGCAAAAGTTGCCTTTTTTTCCCTGTGACATGCTGGAATCATTTTGTGCATCTGAAACAAGTCTTGGGCCTAAAAGCGATTGTATCTGGTGCAGGTTAGTTTCAAGGCTGTGGCCGGCAGGCTGCAATGATAGCCAGTTTTGGCAGAAGTAAAAAATTAAACAGAAATTTTTTAGTGTGATCTGATTTATGTTCTGACTATTACATATGAACAGCTAAGCTGTGAGCCTGCTTAAATTTAAACATGTGAGTATTCCCACTGGCTTAAATGAGGCTGCCCATGCCTAAGTTAAATGTAGGCTTCAGTTTGCAGGGCTGGAAGACAATGGAAAATGCCCTCCTGCATTTACTGTTTTTATGTTTAAAAGTATCAACATAAACCATCTTGGTCAAGTAATACTGTATATTTAATTAAGATGATTGCGACAATTTATGACACAAGCTATAACCATTGCACACATCAGATTAAATGCTGCATTTTTAGAACGGGGCATTTGATAATTATTTGGAGTCCTTTGTTGTAAATATTCATGAAGTTTCTGGTTATATATATATTTAATTTAGAAGTGTGTATACTTTAGTCTCCTGTCTTTTACTTTATGCTGGGCATAAATTAAATGTTTTGAACTCTATGCTTCAGAGGTATGCTCGTCCTCCTTTGGTTTCACACTATTTAAAGAAAGAGAATTGGCTTATTGTATTATGTTAAACTCTAGAAAGAATTCAAAATTTAGCAATAACATTTTGGATGCATTCTCAGGGTAACGGTTTCAAAAGAAAGCTTGGAAAACCTTGACTCAGTAAAGCTCAAACATGAAAGTAGCAGGAGATCTGGGAAGTGATTGATCTTGGCAATGCTTTTTCTAAGAACTGCATTTTGCAAAACCTAATTAGTGACCTGGAAAATAGGTGGTAATTAAGAAAGGCCAGAATAGTCAGAGCTCCCCTAGCAGAGGCATGAAAATTTGTATTACAGCAATTGAGTCAAAGCAAATGGAAACGTGGCTAGGGTGGCTGCTCCTTTTCCTGATTAATGTCTGAAGGAAGCAGATGATGCAGCATGGCTCACAACTTCATGTGCAGTTTTAAGTCAAGTTTCCATAGCTTGGGAAAGAATGTTTTAGCTAAAGGCAATCAGAAAGCATTCAAATGAAGAACAAGTCAGAAAATATACCCTGAGAGCCAAGCTGCTTTATCCTGATAGATAATTTTAGTAGTTGGACCCAGATATGTCTTCTCTTTTCTCATGGATGTTGTAGTTGTGAGATGAAGAAACACTTAATACCATAAATGGTGTGTCCTGGTTTCGGCAGGGATATAGTTGATTTCCTTCCTGGTAGCTGGTACAGTGCTGTGTTTTGGATTTAGGGTGAGAACAATGTTGATAACACACTGATGTTTTAGTTGTTGCTAGGTAGTGTTTACACTAGTCAAGGACTTTTCAGTTTCTCGTGCTCTACCAACTGAGCAGGCTGGAGGTGCACAAGAAGCTGGGAGGGGACACAGCCAGGACAG
>NW_008824941.1:5809739-5817352 GCF_000699105.1 Pygoscelis adeliae
GTACCCCTGGAGAGACTGTGGCTCATAGATAAGGCTCCACTTGGAGCAGGTACAACCCTAAGGGACTGCAGTCTGTGCATAAGTCCAAGCCGGAGCAGGGCAAGGGGAGGAATTCATTGCAATGTTAAACCCTATGGTTTGATCTGAAGGGACTGGGGTGGAGATTGTAATGGAAATACCTTTAAATTGTTGTAACCCATGATTTGAGTTGCATGTTATAGAAATTACTATAGCAGGAACCCACCGAACCAGTGGAGGACAAGCCTTACAAGAAGCAGTGCAAGTGCAGCAGTGACCCGACCTGAGCTGGCTTTGGTGCCTCTGTGTGTGTGGGGGTAACAATGCCTACATACTTTGCCAGTGTATTAACATATATAGTTCAAATTCTCTTTATTGTTAACTTGCCAGTTAACATTTATAAAGCATTAGTGATGGGACAGTCGATTTGCATATTGGCAGTGAGGGTACGGTCTTGGGCCAGACTTTACAGCTGAGAAGCTAGTCTGGTCTCTGTGGCATTAGTAATTGAGACATTACGTTACAGATTTTCACAGATAAGAGCTGTCTGGAGACATGTAATGGAACCCGAAATATGTTTTGTAAAGAGTAATTTTTACCTCTTTGATCATTCGGGCAATTAAATCCCTGATCTTACATTCATGTATAGTTAACTGTGCCATTTTTACCATCCATATTATGTCCATAGTTGCAAGGGGCACTTATGTTTTAGCTAGCTTGTTTGACTGTGTCCTTGTCATGAAAAATGATGTCTTTTAAATTTAAAGGTGGCTGAGCAGTAGGCCTTGATGCAAGTGACCCAGCCTCTTCTCCCTTCCCTTGGACCATCCAACAAGCTTGCTTGCTTTGCCTTGCCTACCCTACCCTACCCTGCCCTACCCTGCCCTACCCATGGCCGGTGATTTCAGGACTTTATACCCACTCAGGAGAAGGTGGCCTCAGCTCCATCCGCTCCTCTTTACATCAGGCCAAGGACCTGCAAGAGCAGAGGAGGTTCGGTTCCTCATGTGCTGTTTGCATCCCAGTCATCAGTCCTGGCTCCTCTGAGGACGAGGGTGACATGTCGTGCAGCCGGTGTCCTTTCACAGGGTGAGCCCTCAGCGCTTCCTCAACCTGCCATTCCTTAGTGCCGATTCTTTGTTAAGGGTTTGTCCTGGCATTCAAATCCTGTTGTTTATAAAGGTTTACTAAACACTTGAAATTTATTTACTATGTGGTAAGACACATTTTCCTTCTTGCCTGGCTTTCACTGCATAGAGTAGTGTTTTGCCAGGGGTATTACAACACTTCATTATTTAAGTGGAGCTGTTACTTTTATAATGTATTCAAGCCAGTGCAAGACCCATTGTTTTAATGCTATCAAATCCCAGTGCGTGGTGATGAATGTGTTCTAAGCCAACAGAAGAAATCTACCAATTTCCTGAAGTTTTATGTGCAATTTGAGAATTTAACGTAAAAAATGTGTTTGCTTCCTTTGACCTCTGTCAGGACTTTTGGAGCAGAGTGGTATTTGTTATCACCAGTGGCAATAGTTTCCTTCGGGGGACTTTCAGGTTGACTGGCTACTGCATTGGCATCCTCTTTCCTTCCCCCCGAGTCTTTTTGGTACATCTTTTATGATTTTATCTAGGCTGTTTTCCTCTGTTGGAGTATACTTCCATAGACATCTAGTCTTACGGAGCCATCTTGGGCATTCTTCTGGTCTGGAGGTAATAAATGGTGTAGATTCTTAATTAATTACAGTAGTGTGTAGTTCAAGCCACTGCTGTTGTGGGTTGTGGAAAGTAAGAGTAAGAGGCAATAGCTGTCATAAGAGTTTACAATATAAATAGACAGGAGAAATGAAAGCTGGTACATGAGATGCATTATTATCTCCCCCAGGTATGAAGAGGTAGGGTAAAAAATAAAATGATATATCTGGTTTGAGCCACCTTGGTGACATTTGAGGTAAGATGGAGACATTTAGAGCCCTGCCATAATATGAATTGTTCTAATTAATCTCTCCTGAGTGAGCCATGTAAATCTGCAATGCTGATATTTATTTATGTTTAATACAGTCAGCATCAGGCCCAGTTACTCCAGTTTATTATACAAATGTATAAAAAGAAACGATTTTTACCCAAAAGACTTTACATTCCAGCTTCAGAGAAAGTCCCGGTGAGCAGACATTGCAGGAGTAGGAGGCAGGGAAAGGAAGGCATGTGTATCGCAGTGTTGACAGATCTCATGGCTACACAAGAGTCACTTTCAAACCACAGGAAGCACTTGGCATCTTGCAGGATAAGGCCTCTTCAGGTCATCACGCAAAGAATATCCTCCTTATTCCACCAGGTGATAAATGTCTTTTGAGTGCACTCTAGCTCCACTGCTGTTGATAAGAAATGCAGATGCTCAGCATCTTTCAAGTATTAATTTAGAAAGAATGAAATGGAGAATTATGCCTATGGTTTTTGTTGAACTGTTTAGTTTATCTAACCTGTGTGCATCCTTTCACCTGTTTCTTAAAAGTGTGTGTACACTGACTATCCTGTTGGCTGTTGTGACATTACGGAAGCATAATTGTGTGAGCTTCTGGAGGGAATATTCTCCATATAGGTATGTCCAGAAGCACTGCCTGATGAGAATAGCTAGCACTTCTATATGAAGCTATCTGTGTGAAAGCAAACTGCATCAATTATGTAATAATTTTGCGTTTAGACTTGAAAGTCAGTAAAAGCTCATGGTAACACTGTATAAAGAATTGACAAGAAAAGCGAAACACGTATATTAATACTGCTGATGAAATGAACCCAGGGTTTAGGATTCTGCTGTCCCCAGGTTGGTCCCATTAATCAGTATCATGCTGAACTTGATCCGAGTTCATCACTGTATCCTGTATTTATTTCACCGGCTCCGTGTCTCCTGTCTCTTGGTCATGTGTATTCCTGCCTGCTGTACTAGTGCTGTGTGCCAGGTTTAATCCTGCATGATTTTGCTCAGGGCCAGTGGTGCACCTTTATTTCAGAATGAGATGAGAGTACTTAGCTATAGGACTCTTACCAACCAAATGAAAGAAGGGTGCTTTTTAGGAAATGTGGAAGAAACCCAAATCTAACCAGGAGACCTCGTTGCACAGGTTCTGATGAGTCTCTGAGCAAAATGTAGGCAGGCTGCTTTAACTTTGGAGGTAACCTGCTTGCTTGTCTTGTTGAAGGCAGCCTGCCTGTGTACTGCTATGCTATAGGATCACCCAGATCTCATGAATGAAGGGACCACAGTGTGCTTTGTCACAAGCTGGGATTTTCATGCCTTCCTGCTACTCAGACAGCACCTCAGCCAGAAATTTTCACTCCAAGACATTAGAGCTTGGATTCCATGTAGAATTTAATTTTGATAAAAAATGATATTTAAAACAAAATGTTTCTGTTTTGGCATTTCTCTTCTGTATAGCATTTTGAAATGTTTTTTTAATATAGAACACAAAAGAGCCTTCCCACAGGATGAAGGGCTATGGTTCCTAGCTGGTTGTGATAGTTCAGCCCTAACTTAGCAGTAGAGCTGAAAGAGTATATTTAGTTCTTATTCTGCCAGCCAGCAGGATGGTCAGCCATGATGGGACCCGGCAATTGAATGAGGGATATTGGTTTATTTTGGCTAATGGCTGCGCAGAGGTCTTGGGGTAGAGAGTCTGTCAAAGCTACTGAAGCTGTGAATCATCTTGTATAACGTTATATAGCAGTTTAGATGTCTACCTCTGATCAAATCATACGAGGATCCATATATAATCAAGGGAGAAGTATAGTTCTTTCTTGGACACAATTCATCCGATCCCTTTTTTAGACATCTGAGGGTCAAGTGAATTGTAGCCCAGGAGTGCCTGTCTCTATCCATTGTCGAGGAGTGGAAACCAGATTAATGAGATGGATTCATTTGACAAAACTGAGACATCCTAACCAGAGAATCTCACTACTGATTTTAATAAGGTTTCTGATCAGGCCCCAGATGAATTGACTTGGTGACTCTTTCTATTGCCAATGCAAAAATTGGACACGAATTCTGACTAGAACTTTTATGTATTCTAGAAATCCAAGTAACTTGATAAGTGGATTTTAGTTAAAGTTATTTTAAATACTGTATATATAACCAGCAAAGCAGAGAAGAAAGATTTTTTTTCTTTAAATATATGGCCTTTCATGCAAGAAAGAATGGATTCCTTTGTTACAGTTGGAGTAAGATTTGTTTGTTACAGTCAGAATAAGTTCTTTTATTTCAGATATCAGGGTCCTTTCAATTCCAAAAGCTGCTTTACAGATTTTACAGCTGTCCAGCTTCAGACTGATAGTCTGTGGATATATGCATCACAGGGACAGTTATGATGCAGGGATGCATCATAGCTGATCCTCTTACAGGACTTGCTTACTAGAAGGGAAAATTACAAAAAACAGTGTATTTGTTCATGGCTGGCCTGCATCTGGGATCATTGCCAGGTATATTCTTCTGTTCCTGGGTTCCTAACATGTCCAGAAAAGAAGAGGAAAGGAAAGAACCAGCATATTCCCAGTTCCAAACTTGCTGGTCAGCATACAGCCAGAAAGGCCCATTCATCTGGGATGCCACCCAAGATGTGCCAGGTCAGGGTGCTCCCTGCAGGCCAGCGGGGTTGGCAGCACGCGTGCCATGGACAGGGACTGCTCTGCGGCGAGGATATCTGGGGAACCCTTCCTCTCAACCCAGAGGGACTTCAGTCTGATGTCCATTCCAGTCCCACATCCAAAGGTCTTTGACCACTTATTCATGTTAAGAGGGCAGTCTTGGCTTTAGCATGATTAAAGTTCATTACGCAGCCCTTTCAGCTTGTGGGGTTGTACTTTGTGGTTGTAGAAACAGAAGTTTCTTACAAGGTATTTACATACTTACATGCTGGTCAGAGAGACCTTCCTTGCCTGGACCTCAGTACAATTGTCCTGAAACTCATAAGGCCTGCTCTGGAGCTGTTCTGCGCGTTGCCCAGAAATGTATGAAACTTTAGGCACTGAGTTAAACATCCCTATACAGAGACAAGGTCTGAGATACGGCTAGAGTTCATTGCTGTGTACAAGTTGATTGGCCTGCCCCTCCACTTTCTGAGGGCACACTTGTCCCTCAGAAAAAAAGGAATTGCTGGACATACTCAGGATATTATTTTACCATGGGGACCACACTGTCTGTATCACCACTGCTTTCAGCTGTAGTCAGACATACTATGGGTCAAGAGATCTCAAGGCAGAAGATACTGAAAGGAATAACAGAGTGCCACTCACCAAATTAACAGCTCTCCCACTGGACATCAAGGTTGTTTTCATCACAGTGCAAACAATATTCTTCTGCTTCAGGATTGGCACTGGATCACAAATTTGTAAAGCAGCAATATAATGAGAGCCCACTGACCTTTGTCCAGCATGCTGCCCTGCTCTTAGCTGCTGATTTCAATGACTAATTTGGGAGAGCAATCCTGTAATCAATATTCTATAAATACAGCAGAAACTCTTTATCCCTGTCGTCCTAAAGGGCACCGTTGGCCTGTCACTGCAGGGGCGATGCATGCTGACAGGGGCTGGAAGGGAAAAAGATGGCTACTTGCCCTATAGTAGCTGTACTTCCCACAGATCCTGTTTGTTTATCCTGAGAGCTGGCATCTGTTGCTGCTTTTCAGAGACCCCCAGTGTCACAGCAGTGTGTGGTGGGGAGCTGAGGGAGGGTCACAGGCATTTCACCTTCCAGGCCCTCTTAGGGGGATAGCAGGAGACCCAGAGAACATGTAAGACCTTGATGCTGCTGCTGCCGTTGAAAGAAAAGGTACTGTTTTGGATAGGTGCTTGTAAGGATGTTCCTGAACGCTGCTGCAGCATCTGCACCGCCTACAGTATCTTGAAGTACCAGTTACTCACTGGGTAAGTCATACTGGTACTTTGGTATTGTATTTTCTCAAATCTACAAAAGGCATCCTGGCTTCTTGGCATTCAACGTGAAATCTGCCTTGGTTCTCTTCATTTAAACTACATGGTAGGCACAAGCCCACTGCTTGATTTACATCTTGATGTGATATTTGAAGAAAAAAATATTTTTTCCCTGGGTGGAGAGAAGTTATCTGTTAACATAGAGCTAAATTATTTTTATTTTATTACAGATATATTTTAATTGACTTCATTGGGACAATTTTCTATCAGTGAGGCACACAGTGTTTGGCTTGTAAGCAGCTGAACTTAACATGTTATGTGATTTAAATAAAAATGCAGATTCTTAGATCCATTTATCCTTTTGAGCTCTAGAGTATGCTAATTTAACTAGTGTTGCGTCTTGCATTGATTATAGTGCCTTTAGATTTTAATGAACGTTTGCGTCTTTGGCATTTCAGATTTGGAAAGCTACATGCATTTACTTATTGGCAAACAAAATCATTTAAGGGTTATTGGTTTATTTGTTTATGAAGATGTTTTTAAGTCAGTCTTTCAACCATTCACAATTGTTCTCTGAGCTGGCATCCCTTGAACACAAGAAATCACTGAAGGCCATCTCTATCTCTTCCTGACTTGAAAGGGACTGTTGTAAAGTAACTAGATCCTTTTTAAGAGCTTCTGGCCCATCTCCTAAAAAATGAGATGGGAAGGACTGGAACAGGGGAGATCAAAAAGACCAGATTATAACTGGTACTTTATGAGCACTTACGAGGTTTGTGTAAATTCTATAGTCCCAGTGGGCTGGGCATGGTTAGGTGGAAAAGGAGTAGAAGAATACGTTTTGGATGAAGAAATGTTACATAATTCCCTGCAAAGAAAGGGTTGGAATCAGACATGCTGTGGCACGGTGAATTGTTTATGCCTGGTTTGTAGTGGTTGTACACAGTTTAGACTTTTTGGACTTGAGCTTGTTTGTGTCTTGTATGTTTGCACTTTCCAACCATGCTGTTGAAATACTAGTAAAAATGCTGGGTTCAGAATGCCTTTTAGGTTCCAATTTACACTAAAATTTGCCCTAGATGAATCAAACTAAGCTATTGAAACCAGAGAGGCTTAGGGGGTTGCCTTAATGGATAGTACAGAAATGAAATCATCATGACAGTGGAATTTCTCCAGTTAATGCTAATTTTGACCAGTTGAAAAAAACATAATTGAAAACATGTTAAGGGGCTGGTTGAGGGAAGGGTGTATGGGAAATTACAATGTGCCAATCTGCAGCTTTTAGTGGTCAAAAGAATTCATTTTACGTTTTGTGCTGATACTGTTTTGTTTTGAAGATACTTCCAAGGTCTCGCGTGTGCATCAGGAGGGAGAGAAAAGGGATTCGGTGATTGTGAAACATGTTCTCCCACTGGTAACTCTTTTTGTCCCTTCAGATGCCTATGGGAATTCATTCAAGTGACTAGTAGTTGGTTAATAGCACCCCTGAAGTTTTGGTGAGGAAGACTTAGATCCCATTGGGTTATAAGATAGGATTCTAGGATGTACATGTCTAGGATTCATGAACATGTTACGATGGAGGAGGAGGGAGATTTATTATGAAGATATATTGGCAAGTTTGGCATTTGTTGCTTTGGCACAGTGTAAATACAGGCATTTTTCAACCTTAGCTACATACAT
>NW_008824941.1:5817395-5817881 GCF_000699105.1 Pygoscelis adeliae
AGGAATGCATGAAGGCAGTGCATGGGATCTTCATGCATGCCTTGCCTTCAAAATAGAGACTGCGTTGTGCATCTGGCTTGGCAGTCAGTTGGAGACCTGAAACTAGTGGTATTTTCTGAGCTTGGCAAAAGCTGGGAACATGGCATTGAGCTCAGCTGCTGGAGGAGAGAAACATCTTACTTTCTTCAGTAGCAATGCCTCTGCCTAATGATCCAAATTAGACTTTTTGATCTCAGAGCGAGTAGTGTTTACTCAACCAGAACAAGGGCCATACAATTGGGTCTCTCGGTCTCAGTAAAAGAAGGAAAGCCTGCAGAAAGTCTTCTCAGATTTTCTGCTTTCACCCCAGTGCAGGGGCAGGCGATGGGAATGGAGAACCCAGTAAGCTTTCAGACAAGTTCTCCAAGCTTTATCTGGTGGAGTGTAATGGTAGGCAGCCTCTCATGAAGAAAATTTTTGTTGTTGATGTTGGAAGGTACTTTTATT
>NW_008824941.1:5817919-5818707 GCF_000699105.1 Pygoscelis adeliae
CCGTTCTGAGTCTTTAAAAAGGAGCTAATAGAAACTTTCCCTAAAAAAAGCTTGTGTGTTTAGACGGGTCATTTCAATGGTAAAGCTCACCTCTTATTTCTGTGATAAAATGAATATATGAAGTAAATGCAAAGTATGAAGAAGGCCAGAAGAGGGGTTTGTAACAGAGCCAGCAGTGTTTCTCTCAGAGTTAAGTACTCTGAACAGTACTCGTATGTGAATGTTTGCCATTTTGTGCTGCTTCGCTCTTTTTGTTTAGACACAGAGGGGCTTGTATCCCTGGGACAGGAGTACATAGTGATTCTGGCTTGCCGTTGCAGAACTCTCAAAGCAGCAGTAAACTTGTGTTTTCTGCACCTGTCTTTGTGGATTAGTGCCCAGAACCTGTAATTAATGTGAGTCCTTGTGTGTCTAATCTGCCTTGAAAAATTAGACTTTCACCCCAGCATGCACTTGGTGCAGAATTCAAAACAGCCTGTGCAGGCTACGGCACTTCACAGGGCGAGATGAATACATGATGTGAGATGGCGGCACCGACTCCACACTGTTGTGGAGAGCAGTACTGGCTCTCTGGGTGGCTTCTTGGCCTGTTTTTGCCAGCTTGTACCCTGTCAAACAGCGCTGGTTGTATGTCCACTGGGAAATTCCAGGTACGTGTATTTGCTGTGTGGTAGGTCCCCATTTCCAGCCATCCCACATGTCCTTGTGACACATGACAGCGTGAGGCAGGAACAATGAAAGAAGTGTGTTTTGGCAGTTGTCCTAAAATCCTTCCTAGAAAGAGTGGG
>NW_008824941.1:5818718-5819190 GCF_000699105.1 Pygoscelis adeliae
AGACAGATGGGATTTGCAGGCAGCTGGGTGCAGGTAGCGTGTGGGCTTTCCCTGGGCGTGGACACCAGGTCCTAGCGATGGCCTGGAGCTGGGGGAGCTCCCAGAAGGTGGCAGGTACGCTGTGGGTGCTGTCCGTGTGCTGGTTCCTGGGAGGTGCCTTGAGGTGCCTGTCAACTTTTAAGCTGGCATGTCCTATAAGGCCTCTGAAGAGCACATATATAGCAGTGTCACTCTAAATTGCAGTAACCAGTTTTGGCAGCCTGTTCTTGCAAGTGGCTTTGGCCCACTGTGCTGGGATAGAGTTAATTTTCTTCATAGTAGCTAGTATGAGGTGATGTTCTGGATTTATGTTGAAAACAGGGTTGGTAACACAGGGATGTTTTAGTTACTGCCCAGCAGTGCTTACACAGAGTCAAGGCCTTTTCCGCTTCTCACCCCACCCCGCCAGCGAGCAGGCTGGGGGTGCACAAGA
>NW_008824941.1:5819393-5867897 GCF_000699105.1 Pygoscelis adeliae
TTAAACTGTCTTTATCTCAACCCATGAGTTTTCTCACTTTCACTCTTCTGATTCTCTCCCCCGTCCCACCAGGGTGGAGTGAGCGAGTGGCTGTCTGGGGGTTAGTTGCTGGCTGGGGTTAAACCACAACACCCACCAAGCGTCCTCGTTCCTTGCTTGAGTCACGTGACAGGTGATGAAAATGGATATGACAAGGAAGGGATAAGAGATAGGGAAGATGCTGAAGAGCTAGAGCCTGATTTCCCAGTGAGAACTACTGTTGCCATTGATTACACTGTATAATTGGTATGAATTTATGAATACCATGAACTTATTCAGGAACAGATTACCAAATTAAGAAGTAATAGGAAGTATGATGCACTCAAACCAGAACAATTTGCCAGGACAGATGATTAAAAAATACTAGGTTTCAATCTTGTATTTTAGTTTTAAACACAAATTTTTTAAGAGCTAAGCAACGATAGCTATGCAATACTTGAACAACAGCTTTGACTCTGCGTTGACACTAAATGCCAGCTGAACCCTGATGATTGTGATTTTATGCCCTCTGGGAAGAGCTGAATTGTGAGTGAGCCTGCCAGCCCCTGAAGAGTACGTTGGTAGGACTTGTTTTCCAGAACCAATTTTTATAAACAATAGTCAGGAAAAAAATGTGGCAAGTTGTATGTGCTCATCATAATTTTATAATAAAAGGACACTGCTTTAACAGGATTTGTGGAGTCTTTTTAGGAGAATTAGAGGTCACTGTGGCCTCAAGGTAATGAGGTATTGCTCTTGGTTTCTTTTCAGCTGGGATTTCACCATGCGAGTTAATTATTTGATTTGGTGAGGATGAAATAGTGCACACAAGTACCAACTACCTTGAGCTTGTTACAATCATATTTTATTTTAACCAGGGATCATTTCAATGCTTGGGTAACTCTGATTGCCAAACCCATTTATTCCTTGCCCAAAGTGGCTGATGAGACTATGTTTATGAAATGACTCAAGTGGAACTACTGCAAAATAAAAATGTAGCAGGTGATTCTCCTGATTTTTCCCAAAGTATTTTTCTCTGTCTCTGTGCTATAACGTAGACTTCAAAAGTGGCATGAATTTGGGTTTGCCCCATATCAGCTGGAGCTGCAAAGTAGAGCTTATGTAACAGACAGAGGCAGAATAATTGAACCAGCAGTACAACTGCTGAGATACACAGTGCTTGATATCGTTTGTGATAAATGTAGCTAATTATTTTGCTTTTAGTGGTGAAATTAATATAATCTGTCTGCAGTGTTGATCTATACAAATGCAGTTGTAGAAGTAATGTTTTGCTCAACTCAAATCTTACCATTAGTAGACTTCTTTTGCATATTGTCGAGGAGGAAAACCAGATTCCCTGGCCTAAGATATAATGGATTCATACTGCAAGTTTGGGTTGGTCATTGATTCTGCTCAAGCAGGAGATAAACATTTGTGCTGCTAATGCTTAAACCTTTTTTCCCCAGCCTGCACACACATAAGCAATAGATTAGATTGCAGAAACGGTATTGTTACTGTTGAACTTAAAAAGTTATCTGAGTGTTAAGGTTGTTGGCATGCACCTAATGCCATTCTAGTTTTAATTTGCTAATCCAGGGTGACACACACATGTATGGGCCCCATAGCAGTGAGAGAAAACACGCTTTTGTGTGTTGGCGCATTTCTACTTTGGAGGAGGGCTTCAGCATGGCTTTGCAGTAGGTTGGGTGTTGTGCTCTCCTCCGCGGCTCCCGGGTTGTCATGGGGATGTGTTTTCAGCTGGTGAGCTGAAGCAGAAGGGGGTTGCACTTGGAATCAGTGAATCGGATCTTGCAAATACTTCAACAATACTGCATAAAGGTTTGGAGGCTTTTTAATTTTAGGACAACTCTTAAGCATCGTTTTGTTATCAGGCACGTTGTGTAATATGAGACCTCAGGATGGTATTTCTCTTCTGGAGGTCGGCTACCTGTAAAAATATTGCCTCCTCTAGCTCACATTTTTCCATTTTTACCGTACTGATCATATCTTATTTAAACATGCTGTTGTTTGCATGATCAAGATAGTCTTCTGCCTTTCCTTGCTACTCATGCCAATACAGAAGCTGATGGCTACTATAGCTGAAGCTCCTCAGCTGTGTAGGGACAAAAGAAGACGTAATTCTAAATGGGTTCAAAGTGTATCAGCATCAATCCATCAGAAAGGAAATCTCAAATCCATGAAACCATTGTAGAAGCTGGCTCCCAGTTCTTGGCTAATTTCCTTCCTTCAGTCCCACTGAAATAATTTCTTCGGTGTTTCTTGAATATTCAGTCAAACTGAAAATAAATCTCAGTGCTAAGAGAAAAAGAAAAAACAGTCCTACCCTTTTTACAGATCGGTACTATTTTACTGGAACAGAAATCTTACTTTCATTTGTTTCGTTAGAAAGAGGAACACGTTTTAAATTTTCCACAAATAAGGCCAGAAGAGATTTCCTTATATGTTATGTGTGTATTGTAATATCCACTTTAATTATGAATGAAATAGTGAAGAAAAGGATTTATAAATGAAACAGTATAATTTTTATTTACTAGAATCTTTTATCTTAAATAACTTAAGCCTTTTTGATACCTTTGGAAGAATCAGCCGATCCATTTACAAAAAACCTCTTGATTACTGTCTTTGTCAAGTCATCTTTTCCTTTCAGAGAAAGAATCTTACTTGATTTCACCTATCTTCCTGTGACCACTAAGCTGATTGCATCTTGCTAACAATATGCCGTGTTATTACTGTACCATAAACCAAATTCCTCAAGTCTTGATATAATAATGATATTCAGCTTCCCAGGATTGTCAGGATTTATTTTTTTATTTTGAACATATATATTTGGTAATACAGCAAGCTCATTGTTAGTACCATCTAAGAACAGCACCTGAAAAATGCAGGTAGTTAATTCGGCTGTCTATGCCAATGAAGCGTTAGAACAACAACGCATAAATAATTAGTATACCCAAATCTCTATTGGTGTCTAAGGCAATATTTCATAGAAAAAATATTTCAAGAAAAAATATTTCTTACTAATCTCTGGACCAATCCCTTGAACATTGTAAGAAGAATATTAATAAAATATTAAAATCTTAAAGTCAGGTTTGACTTCTCTAGAGCAGCATTGAACTAGAAATGCTGTCTATCACATCTCAGCTTTGTAGCTGCATTTCAAATCCCCATAGGCAAATGAAAAACAGGAGGCGTTGAGCATGCTGTGGAGGTTAATAGTTTGCCCCAGACTGCACGGGAGGTGAGGACCAGAACCCTGGAGTTGCCTGTGTTGGACCTTCCCCCGTCTTTCTGGTTGTGAGTGCATGATTAAGTATTATTTTAAAACAAGTTTCTTTTCAAAACAAACACAACAGGAATGGTTCTTTATGGCTCTTTGCTGTGTTTGTAAAATTCGTATTTCTGGCCGTTTGAATGTTATAGGAAAATGGCCAAAATTCCTTTACTTATTTTCTGGCAGTATCTTTATACAGCTTAGGAACTCGTGTGCTTTCCTGTCAGTGCAGAAACCATTAAATACTGGGTTTGGAATAATTCAGCTTACCTTCTTTCTGAAGTAGATATAGGTTTCATAGAGCAGGATTAGGAAGCTGGAGGGTAGACATAATAACCGAAGGTCATATTTGATCTGACACTGTTTTCTGAAAACAGATCTGTTCTGGGCCAAACCATCTGATTGCATGGATGCATTGGTTGCTCTTGGTGATTTCTTTTGCAGAGGTTTTTATTTCCTTGACAAAGTAAGACTGCTCTGGGACTCTGAGATGAACAGATTTAATATGCACATTTAACATATAATTTCATTGAATAAATGACTATAATTTATATGTATTAGGAAAAAGATGAAGTCAGTACCATATTGACAAAAGTGCTAGAATGCA
The DNA here is from genome assembly GCF_000699105.1 of Pygoscelis adeliae. Classification (NCBI taxonomy): domain Eukaryota; kingdom Metazoa; phylum Chordata; class Aves; order Sphenisciformes; family Spheniscidae; genus Pygoscelis; species Pygoscelis adeliae. Next base: position 5,823,311 of record NW_008824941.1, read on the forward strand.
GCAGATACTTTAGCATGTGTTTGGCTGTGGGAGTAGGGGTACCATCAGTAATTTACAATTTTGCTGGGCTGTTGACCAGAGTCTTGTGTACCGGTGAGAGCATCTTTGTCTAAGATTGGGCACAAAATGTAAGTAGCTTGGAGAAATGTATCACACATTTTTTTCTCATTCCACACAATAATAATGTCATTGATTTCAGTAACTGTAACTTTGCATAAGGCTGACATGGAATCATGATTTCCTCTTTTGCTGTGTTTCCTCTAATTGCTCATATTTAACCAAGAATTGGATACTTACAAGATGGTGATTCAGTGCAGGGAGGAAGTGCAGTAGAGATAGTGCTGAGATTTGTAGAAAAATGCTTTGAAAATGTAAATTTTCTAAAATATTTGATTAAATCACAGCCTTTTCTATGTTGATGGGAAGAGACTTTTTCACTCCTTTCTTGGCGAACTAAGCAGTGATTGGAAGGAAGTGAGAAAACTGTTCTTTACTACGAATTTCCCCCCTTTTCTCTCTTGTCTTGTTTTCTAGCCAATTGAAACAAGGTTTATCAGTGCATGGTACCAATTGGAAACTTCTGAAGCTTTTTATATGTCTTGCAAACATCCTCCCACATCTCTTTCTTCCCCTGCAAGCATACAGGAGAAAGGCAAGAAAGTGAGCAACACGTTTAGGTAGAGGATGATTAAACAACCGCGTTTCTGAATAAAAGCAACATTTCTTTCACAGCAAATAACTTTAGTATCATTCTCTGTAATACTATTAGAAGTATAAAATAATGTGCTCCTCATTTAAGCTAGAACCCCACCACCAGACTGGTTAACAGATCAAGGCAGTCAGCTGACGAGCCACATACGGTAGAAACTGCTGCATATGAATTGTTAATGATCTTCACTGAGGAAAATAACCTTCTTCCTGTTGGTATGGAGCCCAACTGGAGTGTGGAAAAATCCATTAAATGTATGAAGATTACTGTGAGTCAGACTTTATATCCTCTTTCAATAGGCTGTTGTGTGAAGTGGTGATTTAGAAATACTTTCTGGTTTTTATTATATTCCCTGGCATCATCTGACCTTGATATACCACTAGTTGAAATGCCATACCGAAGGCTCGATGTTCATCTGTTTGAGGCAAAACCCAAAACCTGGATTGTCTCAAGATGGGCGTTTGCACTTCAGCATTTCAGTTACTGTTGCCAGTGCCGAGGGAAGGATGGGTATTCAATCCCTCTCAGTCAAACGCTGTTCTACCTGAAGGCATAAACCAGAAGGGTTTGGGCATACACATCTGCCATTTAGGGTAGGTCATGGAGAGCAGCCTGGAAGTTCTGTCTTGTAGGCAAGCAAATCATGGTGGTTTAACAACACTGTTGAGGTTTAAATGAGATTTTTGGGGGAGATAATTAGAACTACTCTTAGAGTTGAGGCTTGGAGTATCCCCCCTCCTCTGTTGGTAACATCTATGGCTTTGCAGGGGGAGGTAGATGTGGCCAGCAAACCCTGTGGGTCCCTACGGAGCTCCCAGGAACAGCATCTGGGGTCCTGTGGTTTGGGCAAGTTTTGTTGCTGGGAGCCCTTGCCTGGCTGCTTGCCCTGGTCCCTTACTGTACAGAGGTAGAAGAAGTAAAGGGGAAAGTTAATGGTGAGGGGTCTTGTTTCTGTTTTCATCTGGCTTTGGAGACCGTTTCCACCTGTGCCGGTGAACATGTCTTCTCTATTGGTGGGAAAATGCGCAGGTGAGGAAAAACTTCCTTGTGCTTTGAGAAAAATGAATTGTACCATGGAGTTACTATTGCTAACTTTCTTTCTGCTGGCTTTGGATATATTCTGCTATTACTATTATAGTAAAGAAATTGCAGTATTGTAATGGTTGTAGGCCTAAAAGCAAGGGCTGCCTTCATTTAAGAATAAAATGTGGTATACAAGAGCAACCTGCTGTTTCGTTGTCAGCGCTACTGACTTCACTGTGCCTGAATGCGCAGGATAAATTCAAGAGTTTCTTTTAGCAGCCTGGGGAGCTGGGAGTGCAGGACCGCAGGCAGGCAGGCAGGCAGGATGATGGGCAGCTGGCAGAAACGCCTGACCCAAATCGTCTCCCTTTCGTGTCAGCAGATCACTAATCCGTTATACTTACCAAAATATTTCAAGTACTGTAAATCTTTTCAGTGAAATTAAATGACAATGATATAAGTCTTTCAGAGAGATTTTAATTCATCACCTTTGAAGAATATTTCAGTTAAATCTGCCCTTCTATAATTTTTGGTTGTTTATAGCAAAACTTTTATTGGGCGAGGGAGGGAAGACTGGCGTAAAGGGGCCGTAATTACCAGTTTTCATTCCAGCTCATCATCATCAGATACTAGAGATTTGTGGATGCCGTTTTAAGAGAAAAATATCAGTGCAAATTTATCAATTTAAGAAGCTGAGAAAAAAAGTGGAATACGTGAAAACGGAATATATTCTTCCTAGAGCTGTTTTATCAGCCCCATTTAGTGCTCTGTTTTGCAGTCCTTTCTTACATAACGCCACTGGGTAAATTCAGCTCTGCAGAATTTGGCCTTCAGTAAATATTTTTAAATTTATTTATAGTCTGTTAAAATGACAGCATAAATTTGTTACAACAGAAATGCTTTCTCTCTGCAGCTTCAAGTATCATCTACTTATTTTTGTCACCAAAGCAATTTTTAGCGTGACTTTTACTTCTCTTAGGACTGTGAAGCTAACACGGTAGTAGCAATGGGGCTGACGGTGCTGTGTAAACCAGGGAGATCGCAGCTTTCGTGCTTTGATGCAGGTTTCAGCCCTGGCAGTCAAATTAAATTACAGTTTTATTTTTATCACTGAGGAGCAATAAACATATCCATACAATATCATTTTAAAGTTAATTTTCAGAGGAGATCTGCACTCCCTTTAAAACATACGGTTATCTGGCAGTAATTGTTTTCCTTGCATGGCTTCTTTTTAGAAGGCCTAAGGTCTATTGATGATAAAACTGTCAAATTTTGTATCCTCCGTTTTACAGATCGCTGTTGGCCAGGATGTGATTTTAAGTCCTGCCTGTGGGTGTTACATAGTTGTGCAGCCTCAGGTGAAAAACTGGGGAGGAACCGTGACTCAGAGGTGATGAGCAGGATTCATCTACCTTCACTCAGATGTCCAACTTTGAGATGCCTCTGTCTGAACCGGTCATTCTGGCTCTATTTATAGTCACTGGAGGGAAGTAGGTGCCTGCCAAGGGTGGCTCACCTCTGCCTCAGCGTGCACCGTGGGACAGGGGGTGGCACTGGGAGGGGACCTGGCTCCTCCGCGGCCGGCCCCGTTGGAGCGGGGTGTACAGCTCTGGTGTGGATGGCCAGCAGTAGCCAAGGCGGGTGCGGTTCTGACCTCGCAGACATACCAAGGCTCACATTTCCTCTGGCTCATTACATTTGCATAGAGGATTGCAGAAGAAACTGGCAGCTGCACGTTGTCAGAGGCCATCTTTGTGGCTGGTGTCCGGGGTTCACTCGTTGCCTCTGCCCACCTGTTTGCAGCAGAAGCCGGAGCCTGCCTTGATCTTTAATCCCCATTTCCTATGGCTGTAGCTTGGATTTGAGAAGGTTAGAGTGGAAAATGTGCATGCACGAAGCTGCTTGGATTATATACCCCTTTAAGACTGTATTAGAGCTATGAAAATCTAACTTTTGAATGGTACTGCCTTCAGAAGAGGGACCATGTATTTTATCCTTGATGCTTTCACATGTTACACAGCATGTAAGATAAAAGTAGCTAGTGAAGGCATCGGATGTTAGAAATTTTTATCTCTGTTTTTATTTTTGTTATGTGGCAATACAGGTATGTGCAGATACGATTCCAAGTGTTTAATATCCGTAACAGATTGAGTTGAGTTGAGTTGTTCTGCCAAGTTGGAAATTGTTTACTGTTATCTTTATATCCATCATCAAAACTATAGCGGCTCTTCATGATACTTTTAAATGTTTTTGTTTCTAATTCTGTATTCTGATATAATTGCAGTTTATCATGCACCTTCATTGTCTACATAATGCTAAAAACGAGGGGTTTTTGAACAGTCAGATGCAAATTTATGGCTAGTTCAGATTAAATTCAAATCTGTTGCTCACAACTAGTTTTTTATTCTTTTTAGTTACAGTATTGAAATTTTTATAATAACATGCATTTTAGAGAGTTTCTGCTGTCTACAAGGCTTTAATAGAACATCACGAGTTGTAACACTAAATCCTTGATTCTGCAAAGAATGGTTACTGCAGAGGAATTACTCCAACGGGGCTGTGCAAGTGGTTTGCTTTGCTTTGTTTTTCCCTACTTGGGGATTAATCTTGGCGGTGTATTAGAAGTATCCCGAAGAAGTTGTTCATAATGTTTATTATGCCATTTTTCCAAATTAGTTATTTTTTGTAATTATTATTTGAACCATGAACACAAAACTTGAGAGATTGTGTAGAAGTTCTGCAACTGATAAAATTGCACAATAACTTGCACACTAAATGTGTAATACTGCTCATGCGTGTTCTTTGCATCCTATTTTAATAGTTACTGCTGTTGGAAATAAACATCTATTTGAATGATTAATTTTTTTAAGGCTACAAAAAGTGGCGTATTGAATGGCTTTTTGTTAAAATGTAATTACTGGTGCTTGAGAAGAAGCCTGGAAAGAGTCAGCCGTGTTGGAGCCATGGCTAAGTAATATCTTAAAACATACTTCACATGTGTAATCTTCTGGTACTAGCAATGTCATCTCAAGTCAAAGCTGCACTAATTAACCATTGCAGTATCTTAGTGAGCTAAGTTTGTACTTAATGTCTTTCTGTAAAATTGAATTGTTCTGGTTCCACGCTTTACCAGTAATCACGTCTGGGATCACTAAATGGGAGCTATGGATGAACCTCGGTGAACTCCAGAGCGGCTGTGGGATGTTTTTGGTTTTTGTGTGGGCTTCTTTTGCTCTCTAATTATTCTTTGTAAGTGAAATTAAAAGAGAGCTGTAATTAAAATGTTCTATTTTTGAGCTTTTGTCATCTTGAGTTGGTGGGCAACACTGAAGTTTCTCCTTTGGTGACAGAAGTATGGTATGCAAAACCGGGGCAAGTAAGGAGGCTGTGAGGGAGAGGGCTGGGAGAAGTCATTTTCTGCGGTGGAAAAAGGGAGTGATGGCTGAATTGTGTGCAGAAGCAATGTAATGGATCTCAGTTAGCATTTGGGTTTTGTTTTTCTAATTTTTGGGATTAAAACTCTTTCGGGGCAGGTTCTACAACTGAGCACACTGGCCGTCTCGTTTCTGTATTTATTCGCTGTAGAGATTAAGTGGAGCGAGTGCTCGTTGTTTTCCTCCGTGCCAATTCAGCCTGGTGAGATTAAGTGGGAGAGGATCGGCTGGGCAGAGATTTCCGTCAGCGGGGCCCTGGATTGCCGGTTATTACATGACCCACATACATCGGGCCCCTGTTGTGACATGTGATTTTTCAGCTCTTCAGTGGAAACTGATGGTGCACAAAGCCCCCTTTGAGATGTGGATAGATGAAAGGAGATGAAACAGCTGGTTTCGTTTTATCCCATTCAGGTCAGATTTTTTGCAGTCAATGTGCAGCATTAATAATAATAAAACCAGCTGTTGTATACCAGAAAACTTGCCATAAAAGGGACATAATTACTGAGGGGGCCGGTACTGTCATTTAACCTATCGTCACTTCAAAGCAGAGATCTTAGTTTTAAGATCAAGAATGATGAATGGCTGTGGCGTTACTATTAAAGTATTTGCATTGATTATTTCTGTGTTTGAAAGGGGGAGGCAGAGATCATCCTTGATCCTGGAGTGTCATGCAGACATACTTGAATGCATACATGAAAAACACCTAATGTCACAGAGATGAATGGTTGATAATTAACTTTTAGCTCTTGAGGTTTTAGAGGGAAAAGGAGAAGCCTTGAGTAGTCAAGAATCAGCAAAACCAGGAAGGTGTGAAGTCCATAGTGGAGCGAGAAAGACAGACCTGGTGGGTAGAAGGAGGAGGGATTGGCTATGGAATAAAATGACAACTCCAAGCCAGTGCAATGGCCAGACCCTGCTTTCCTTCCACCTCTCCAGCTAGTAAATAGACCCTTCTGCAAATAGTAACAAAAATATGCAGGGTCACTGCTGCCACTTGTGCCAGGGGTAATTTTTTTATGGAAAGCATAATAAATTCAGCAGTTGAGGGCAGTTACTTATAATGCACAGAGGAATCTGGATTCATGTGAGCCAATTAGTGAAAATCAGTGGGATTTTGTCCAGAGATGGTGATTTCAGGAATGATTTCTACAGCAATTTCTCAGAACTGAAGGCTGATGCAAATCACGATTTGATGGTAGATATTTTTTAAACCAATATTAGATATATTTAGCCTAACCCTGGCCTGAGTTATGTCTGTGCAAGCTTACCAAACTTACTCTTTTCTTCTGGGTTACAAATAGATGTCCTTCTGTAGTAGGCTACTTAGGATAAGTCCTTCAGCTGAAGCCTGGGAATTTTATGTGAAGAGTCACAAAAATCATTATATCACTGACTCTGTGTATAAGCTTCATAACCATCTGATTCCTTCAACTATGTCTAACTTCCAGTTCTTTGACTTCAATAAGTTTCTGTTACAGCCTGTGCATTTTTCTTCAGGAATTCAGTAAGTATCTAAGAATTCAGGAAGAGATGACAGCCATACCTGACCTTGCTCACAAATGAATATTGAGATCACCTATAAAGTTTTCTGAGCTAGTTGCCTACATGTATACACCGAAGCATCCTATAGGTGAACTTCAGCTTCCTCAAATGCTGTTCTGCCACAGAAGAGAAAGGAAAAAGAAACAGCTTCAGGGAAGCTCACCAAAACTCCCAGCTAAGGAATTAACTTCATTAGATTTTGACTCTCACCTTTTTTTTTTGGCCTGTGAAGAACTTAATATGAACTGTAATGTCCTAGTATTTTCTAACTCCTAAAATTTTGGAGTGATTTCATTTTGTGTAGCCAAGCATGGAGACAAAGGTCTACTTTTACTTGAGATAGGAAGTCATAAGGGCAGCCAGAAATCTGGAGTGCTTTTGAGATCCATCTCTGCTTTCATGGTATTTTAGGGGCATCTTGAACTCTGGTTCACGCTGTCTGTAATCCCCACCTGCCTTGTGCCAGGTGATGGCAGAGCTCCTCTAAGAAAGGTGTTGAGCTGCTTTTCTTGTCTGATGTTAGTCAAGTGGAATTGAAAACAATATGATGTTTAAAAAAAGATTATAATCTGTTATCACCTAAACAACACCAGAGAGGTATTTGATGTAGATTTTAAACTTAATTTAAAATGACGCTTGGCCTTGCCTGAGTTTGGTTCGTATTTTTGATCACAGGGTGAGCAGTAATTGCAAGAGATTTTAAAAGCTTTTTAACATGAAGCATGCAAAAGATATTTTACAACTATTTCTTGTATTATTTGTCTTTAATGCATATGATTGTTATAAAACACAAACTGAATGTTATTATTTGTAACTTATATTTGTTACCTGACTCCTATGTTAACTCCATCGATGTTTTGTGGCTATCCTGAGTCTTCTGTGCTTAATTGTGTGCTAATGAAACCCAGGGGTTTTCTTCCAGAGCAGCTCGGGGGCATGCAGCTTGGAGGGAGAGGGACGACCAAGCTGACACAGGGAGGGATGCGCACAGCACCGGGAGAAAAAGAGGCATTTTCTGCCTAAATGTGGGAAATGTGCCTAAATAGGCCGTTCCCATATTGAAGAAGCAAACTTGAGATTGTTAATAATCTCTAAATTATGCAAAGCAAGATGTTAGCTGAGAATATGGCTATTTTCTAGGTAGCTTCGGTGCCAGCTGACATTTCATGTTGTTGGTTTCCTACACCTGGTAATAGACATTTCAAGTTATAACTTGAAAAATCTCTTTATTTGTAGATGGGTAATATGAGCTGTGTAGCTACATAATGGTCACAAGGGTGTGGTGTGGGGGAGGTATATGTGTGTTTATGGATATAAAGTAAATATTTACACTAGCAACACCAACTCAGTTTCAAGTAAAACAGAGAAAGTTCACTGGCATCCTAGTATTAACTGTGAAATTATTGTGGAAAGACTTATTTGTCGTATATGACCTATCAACCTAAATGTAAACCAGCCAGCTTGTTACGTACCAAGGGAGGAAAGAGGGAAAGCTGAGTACAGTTAAGTTTCTTGGACTTTGGGAGTGAAGAAACAAAATCTTTAACCAGGTGGGGAAAGGCTACATTGCAAAATTGGCTGCATGGTCCCAGCCGTGGTTGGGAGTAAGAGAACAGATTTTAACCTACATTGATTGTACAGTTTGCTACTCTGAAAATTAAGAGTGATGTTTTCCACCTTTTTTTCTTAGGCTTTCCTCCATTTATATTTTTTAAATCTCCATCTCCCTCAATCCGTGCTGAGTATCAATTGTCTTCTAATACCAGAACAATGAAAAAATAAACTTAGTTGTACCTGAATTTTTTTAAAATCATATTATTTCTTTCTCCTGCACAAAAACTAATGTGTATCCCATTTGATGACTGAACGTTTTAATCACTGCATAGCGCTAAAGAGCTGGTCTAACCTCTAGAGGGATTTAAACAAAGTTGTTTAAATACAGGGTTTTTTAGGAAGGAAAGAAAACAACAACAGTAACATAGAGTAAGATTAAAAAACCACGAGGCTGTTCTCATTAACTTTAGTATTCAAAAGTCAGAATTTTTAACGTTTTCTACTCCATGGGAATTCTTTTCAGCTGGATAACTTCCTGAAAATGAAAACACCAAGTGAGTAGACTGCAATAGAAGAGTGATCTGTAAACACGCATTGGTAAAGCTGTGGGATCAGCGACTGTTAGAAATTGTAACTACTTTCATTAGTAACAATTCCTCAAAAATTGCATATTTTTGTTTTAGTCAGCCATATGACTTCAGTTCCTTTGTTTGCTAATGGGATCATTAGCAAGGCGCACAAGCAAAACTTGTTCATCTGGTCATTTATTCTATTGCACATCTGAATATTTCTATATTTGCAGCTGAGTGGTGATTTGAAGTCTGTTGGTTTGATGGAGAAGGCAATGTACTCATCCAGAGGTCAGGCTGCAGACTCTTCTTAGGAGAATGTACACAACGGGCGTCTGATGTGATGAAAGCAAAGAGCTACATGAGTGTTCGTTCGCCTAAAGAAAAAGAAAATAATAGCAGTATACTGTGCGTCAGTAGATCTGACCACATTTGCTGGACATCTCTACATTTAACAAAAGGATCATTCCTTACATTTCTTCTTTGTTTTTCTACTATCCATTGATTCTTTTTATTTATGTCGGAAAGTTGAATGGGTAACACCAGTAAGACTGTTTTCTAAGCACCAGCCAGATTCTTGGGTTTCTTGGACTGCTAAAATACGGTAAAACACCGAGCCGCGCCTTAGCAACAGTTACCTACATCCCTCAGTGGCTTAATTACAAGAGGAAAGCAGGAAGACTTGTATTCTTGGGTACAACTGCTGACGTCTGTGTTGTCTGGGGTGATCACGTTACCCTGACAACCAAGAACATCCCTGTTTTCAGGGCTGGTCCCTGCATCTCTTTGGATTTTACAAACGTGACTATTTTTGTTAGATATGCACCAATTTTGTCTTGCACACTCTGCAAGCTGGACATCTACAAACGGCCCCAGCAGAACAACAAAGAGATCTCCATCTAGGAAGATGGATGACAGGCTGCCTCACCACATGTGTATCACATTTGCCTGCCAGATCCTGACTCCTTTGTACTTTCCTCTCAAGCCGTTTCTTATATTATAGCCTTCCTTCAGTTCTCCAGAACGTAGTGATCCCAATTAAAGCCAGTTCCTGTGTTCTTTCTTCTTCGTTAAATCTTCCGTTATTTATTAATTTTGGTCAGTCTAATGGTGTCACACGGTTGGAGCAATGAGCTAAGTCACCTGTTTATTCTCTTGGAGCAGTCAAAAATAATGGAAACTAGAACCAGTGGGGGAAATAATTTAACATTTCAAGTCCTTAAGGAAATCACAAGCCTTTGTAAGTGTAATAAGCACGTAAATTTTCTACAGAAACTATGTATTTGAAAAAGTCCCTGAAGACATCAGTCCAGATTTGATTTCTTACTGAGTCTCTTTTTACTAGTGCAGAGTAAGAAGTTTAATTATCTGATAAAGTATTTCTTTCATATAACAGATCACTTTAGATTCACAGAACTGTATACTGCAGACCAGTGTCTAGAGAGCTGTGCATTCAGTTTCTTATTTTAACAGTTATTGATTTATTGTCAAAATAGAGCATTTTGGCCAATGTGCTTTCTTGGTTGCTCTTTTCTAGAAATTGAAGATAAGATTGTAAAAAAACCCAAAACATTTTTGGGGAAATTTTGTAGGTTAAAGGAATGCTTAATATGTAACAAAAATCTGAATACTGGTTCTTTGAAAATGGCATTCCTTATTCGAGGCCATTTAATGACTTCTAGCTGAAATATGCATCATCTATGAACAATTTTCCCTGTCTCCAGACGCCAAAGTGCCAACCCTGTAAATTGAATGTCAGGCCATGTTTTTCATGGCTGACACATTCCAACCAGGAATAGCAGCTCTGCAACTGGAGTTTAACTAACAGGTCTAATGATGTATGAGCCAGAAACAGTCTAGTTCCTGCTTTCAGTTTGTGTTGGATTTTGCATTGCAAAGAGCTGCAAATGAGTAGAAAAGTAATTTTAATCCCTAAAGCAACCAGAGCTAATATGGATGTCACTTGCAGAGCATGTCTATTAAGAACGGGTGGTTTTCTCATAGCTGCTTTCATGAACATCGGCACACTGTTAAGACCATGAGACTGGTTTTTCTGTGGCTGGGAGCAAACCTTCACAAATAAAGTGCGACTTTGCTAACTATGAATTTAAGAAATAGTTCTTTTTTTCCCCAGAATATATTAAAATAATTCCTTCTTCTGTTTTCTTAGATGGAACTGCTTGTCAGAAGATGTTCAGATATCAGCAATCATCTCACTCCTTACATGGATATAAAATGTTACTGGAGCCATCACCATTTGTCCTTGCAGTTCTGTATTTTATCTCACATGCAATGTGGTAATTCCTCATTTTGAGAAGTTGGGCTTTAGCAACTGCTTGGTGTACAGCTGTATTGCTGATATCCTTAGGCAGGTATAGCGCCAACGGACACTGAATTTATAGTAATAATAGAAAAAGTGTTTTTTGTTGAGGTTTAAAGTCCTTAGGTCAAAACCAATTCACGTGGGATTGCAGAAAGGGGTTTGATTGTTAATGTTCTTAGGAAATAGGGTTTGGATTGACCTAGGGAGATGGTCCATTCCGTTCCTTTGTCTTGGCTGGGATCAGCTGCATATATATCTTTCAGCTGATTTATAAGGACTTTACCTGGGCACTAAATAGGGCACAGGTGAAGCTTTCTAGACCTCTGCTGTTCCTTGTTGAGTAACTCCAGACTGTCTTTAATAGGTGCTGAGTTAATGTATAGTGCCCAGAGCTGATGGCCAGGCTTCACTGAGGTCTTGCAGAGCTGAATAATGTGGAAGGATTATTCGGGTACTTTGCAGGCTAAATACCTGCTTGTATTTCTGAAATGTGGTGATTAGCTGTTGTGCAATTGCATGAAATTAGTGATAGTGTCCTGCAGAAAACCAGTTGTTGCCCATTCTGTACTTTTTTGTGTGTGATTGCTTCTTTTCATACTGAACCACTCAGAAAACAAGTAACAGAACAAGCTAAGAATGGATAAAATACCACAAAATTTAGGATGCAAGCAACCCCTTATGTTCATTAAATTTCCCGTTTGCTGAAAGCAGATTAATAGAGATCTCTTTCAGAATCAGTTTTTTCCGGCAGAAAGACCCTGCTCTATGCAGTTTTCCTGTGGGGTTGGGAATATTAATTTCTTAATTTATCCATGAAAACTTATGAAAAAAATGGAGTATAATTCTGAATTGGAATTTACTTTTGTGAATATTCCTCATGTTTTCTGCCATTACTCATTCCTTTCCTCTCCTTCATTTTGTATGTGAAACATGTAATAGTAAGTAGTTTTTTTCTTATATGACAGAGGCACTTAAGCCCCAGTAATTCATTGGGTTTTGCACAGGGCTGTTTATTCTTACTGACGTGAACAGGAAATGCAGTTGTGTGTCTTAGGAGATTAGATCTCTGTCTTTTTTTATGACAGCTCTCCATCATGTTTTATTCGTCATAAATAAATGAATAATTTTAAGACTACTAGTGTTAGTTATAATTATTGTACTGTTTACTTGTGTAAATGTTTACTAGATGGCATGCTCGAGAACATGGGAAAGATTTTTCTTTTTCAATAGAAAGAAGGTAGAAATCTGCTGCCTTTTTTTTTGTTCAGTATGACATATCACACCAGAGCTAGTGACATGCGGGCAGAAATTAAATACAGCTCAGCCTCAGAACCCCATCTACGTTCTTGAATTTGTGAGTGTATAATTCTAAGTTAGTTTTCCAGCTCTACAGGTTTTGTGGCTTAATGGTTTTAAATCTAGAACCAAAGGGGAAAAAACCCCTTCGTATTTTCTCATTTTATTTCAAAGCTGTCTGATGTCTGATGTGATTTGGGTCTTACTGTTGTGAGACTAACCGTACCACCTCACCATATTGAGTGTCTTGCAGCTTTGGCCATCGCACTCTAAATGTGAAACTGAAGTTACGGTTGACACATCTTTTTTCCACTACCCGGAGTACTCGAATACATAACCTGAATGCAAGATGGCTTACAAGTCCTGTTAGTGAGTACTGGAGTTAGTAGACTCTTGCCTTCTGGCAGGAATGGAGACCAAGATATAAGACCAGTTGTCCGTGAATGGCATTTTCATTTCAGTACAGGCATTGGAGAGTCAAGGCTTCTTGCTTGATTTAATGACCCCCTCTTACTGTAAGAAAAGTTACGTCAGTGATTCAGAAATTACTGCTTTCTTTTCTTAGGAGCTGGTGTGTTGTGGTGATGGTGGGTGACCTGGGAAAAAGAGAAAAGGAGAGTGATAGCTTTCAAATCTCCAGTGACACCAAAGGTTTGAGATCTCTGTTTCTAAGTACAGTCCTTGTGCTAAAGGCGAGGAAATTAAGGAAGGTTCCCCCCCCCCCACCTTAAAAGCAGTACGTTTTACTTTGATAATTAACTCTCCCTGCAGCTCTCTGTAAGGAAACAATTGAGCAATTATTGGCAAGATTAGCTGAAAAATGCAAACGTGGGAGTCTGGTTCCTGGTTCTGTTCCGTTTTCTTTTTTTGCTATGACTGTACCTTCATGAGTCGCAGGCTTTTGCATAAATTGGTCTATGTAGGCACAGCATAGGCAATGGCTTCTGTGCTACTTGCTTTTACTTGCTATACAGTGAACTGCACAATAATAATCCTAAAGGTTTGATTTAATAAAATGCTGTGATGATTTTATTGTGTATTTTGGGTGATTTCTGAAGCATTACATTCACTACTTTATTTAGGACAGGCTATGGCAAACCTTGCAGCTGGAGACTTGCACTGTGGTAGGTGGTGTAGGAAATCAGCAAGAGCCTCACGGAGGAAGACTTGGTGCTAGAGATTTCTTAGTGAGGTTGGTTACTCAGAGGGAATATCAGTGCTCTTTGGTGAAAGCAGTTAGGTTTTCATATCACTGTTGTTGTATGTGGTGATTTACTTGGGCTGCCCTTGGTGTACAGTTCTGCACTGTGCTGAGTCTTCTTCAATCTTAGCCCTGTAGGAGCATCTCTTACGGGGGTTGGAGCATGCCCTCCAAAAAGCCTGATTCTTTGTTATATGAATACATCCACTGTAGTCACTAAAGCCAGCAGCAAAATAGCTTTGTAAGTGTTGCTTTGCATGCAGTATTTCTTTTTAACTTCAAAGATAAATTTCCTCATAATGTGTGATAAAAATACTGATTTGAAGGTACCCAGTAGTGACAGTTCATACTCGTGTAGCCGTGTCCAAACTCTCCAGAGAAGTGTCCGGTGCTCCTCTCTGGTTTACGTAACACAACGAAGCTGGTTGCTGCTGTTACGGTGAAGCTGGCCGCGATCCTGTTAGAAATCTTGATCTTTATCTTCCCGCTTACATTTTTCTTTGTTTATTGAGAAATGCTGGCTGCCCAACCTGTGCCAGCTGTCCCTGGATCCCAGGGGAGGATCCAGCAGCTGTGAATAGCTGGAACAACTTGGTCTTGGGCCAGCCCTTTCCTTGGCGGTGCCCGGCTCTTGTACACCCTGTGCACGGTGGAGCGAGGCTGAGGCTGCTGAGGAAGATATCGCTGTAAGTCCAAGGAAGTGGTGAGCTATGCCCTTGCTGTTTACTATCTGGGCAGGGCTGAAGACCCACCACGGCTGAGGATTTTCCTATTTCACATGGTGTAAGTTTGTTGACACCTGTGAAGCTATTCCCTTGGGACCCAGTGTATTCTTTTGTGTTGTTTTTTTTCCTGCCAAATTATACATTAAATACATAAGTACTGATGTGGGTAGTGGAGAACAGAGCATGTATATGCATATGTCAGACATGTTTTCTTACTATTTTTGGCAGTATGTTTTCTCTGCCTGAAATAACAAATTTTGCATAGCTCTGTCTCTGTTGCTACCACTCCAGCTTCTTTCCTTTTCTATTCATAGGTTTTTAGATTTTAAAGCTGGAAAGCAACCTTAGATCCTCTAGTCTGCTCCCTTGTATCACACAGGTCATAGAATTTCTTCCAATTATTTCTAACTTCATTAAAATGTAACTATTCAAAATACCTCTGGTCCTGTTTAAAGAATTCCGGATAATCTTTTTGCTTGCCTCTTTCTTGCTTTCTTCTCTCTCACATTCAGTAAGTTTATCTTCTGGTTAAAATTTTTGCTTCTTTATGTCACCTCTTCTTTTTTGTCTCATTGTGATTTCTCATTTAATATTAATTTCTCTCTGGTTTTGTGTGTGCTCTCCAATGGGATTGTTTATGGATCAAGAGAAAGGTTTTTGCATTGTTCCCTAAAATGAACTCCCAACTGCTAATGCTGCTGCTCCCAGTAGTTAATGGCTGCTTGGCTGAAATACATTACTATAGCTGTGCTTGATTACCTAATTGTGTTTGAAGTATAATAAGGAATTCGTATTTAGGGCATGTAAATGTTACCTTGAAATCCCAGGTAGAAAAAAATTGACCTAAATGGGCAGTTCACGCTTCCAAGCCCCGTTATAAGACTGACTGCAAACAGGGACTGCTGAGTTAGTCATGCTGAGCTCCTGGAAAAACAAACAAACAGACAGCTTCCAAGTGGTGCTGGTGTTGTGCATGTGCATGCTGCCTCCGGTCGTGTTCCCAAACATAGTGCACGGTGGTTCTGTGGGATACCAGTGCTCAGGCACAATTTCTGAAGTCGGTTGACTTGCATATGCCATGCAGTTACTGCAGTAATTCAATGTCAAGTATCGGGTGTTTTCTGTATGTGGTACCTCCATCTGCTTCTGGCAGTAATGGGAACCCTGCCCTGGAATAAGGCTTCTCCTGCCTTTTCTTATAAGCACAGCACTGACAGAAATTTATGGGCTTTACTCCTACTTACCTGGGTGTGTTCAGGTGCTCTTCACCGCTCTCAGAAATACCAAGTGGTGACTAAAGTGTATTTCCCATTCTGTGCTTTGTATAAGATGACCCAGCACTAAGGAATGTTCATTCATAGTTGGGTTCTGTATGGAAGAACTGGGAACCATTATCACTAGTGTACTGGTGAAGGCAGGCACGGGGAGGGGAGACAGGGACTGGGTCAGCTGGCAGCCTAGTGCAGCCTCTGGAGAGCCAGGTCAGTAGCAGCCTTACATTTGGCGTTAAGTTTTATGAGGACTTTGCGCTGAACAGAGTTCCGAAGGACTCAACACATAAGTCTGACTGTAGATGAATGCAGTCTGTTGTTGGTTGTGCGCGTTAGACCCCCATGATGTATATCACGTGAAAGTATAGATTATAACTGATAGAAGGATGCAGTCCAGCGCCACAGTCTGAATGTTGCTGAAGTTCAGCGGCTTCTGGTATAAAAGTGTGGCCATTTGGGAAGAAACACGTCTTGGTCTTCATTCTCCAAGAAAGGAGACTTTAGGCATGTGAATAATCTTGTCTGGACTGACATGGTAGTAATTTTGGCTGAGGTTTATTTTAATGCCGCATTTTGTACAGGGAAATTGTACAAATAGTTGGTTGTTACCGGGGAGTACAATAAATACTACTGAACAGCTGCTGGAAACTTTGGGCTTTTTTGGTGGTTTTTCTTTTTCTTTTTT
This sequence comes from Pygoscelis adeliae, assembly GCF_000699105.1. Lineage (NCBI taxonomy): Eukaryota > Metazoa > Chordata > Aves > Sphenisciformes > Spheniscidae > Pygoscelis > Pygoscelis adeliae. The sequence continues at coordinate 5,839,646 of NW_008824941.1, forward strand.
TTTTTTTCTTTTTTTTAAACATGCACTATCAATTTGGGTCTGGATTAGAACCAGTGACCAAGTGGTGAAATGCTCTGTATCTGATTAACCGCTCCCCTGCGTCATTCAATCACCTGTGAAAATGTCTTTCAGCGTGGCAGATGTTTACAGGTTAGAAAATAGAAAACACTTGACTTCAGTTATTTTCATAGTTGCCGAGTTCTGCTAGGAGTGGGAGTGGAAGGGATACCCATGAAATGAATATGGGTATTTGTTGTTTTTTTTTAAAAGAGTAATTTTCTTTTGCCAGTTGTTTGATTCTCCATTTGCAGCTCAGGATATTGGTGACTACAGTAGTCAAAGCTGAAGGTTTTGCCTCTCGTAAATTTGTTATGTAGGCTTAAAAAAGACTATATATTAAGTAAGTCAAACCTTTGCTGAAATGTTTTTAAAAGTACATTTTTCCAGTGTAATCAACCATTGTGTATCCTGTTATTTCACTTAGAGGGTATCAAAAAGATTAATTCCCATATTGCTCTGTAGTCCTGATCCTCAACTTCAGACCTAAAGGAAGTAAATCTCACAAATTTGCTCACACTGGGTGCTGTCGCAAGCTGTTCTCGCCCTTCAGAATCACTGACCGGCATCCTCAGTTTGCAGCCAGGGCTTCACTCTCTAAGAAAATATGAGACTCCAGATCCAGAACTAAGTTTAGTCTGAGTGACCGTAACGCGGCTCAGAGCACATGTAGGTCAGGCTTTTTTCACATGAACTTAGGAGACATAAATAGTGCCATTTCAATAAGGTTGTCACAGGTCAATGCAGCTTTTGAATATAATTAAATTCCACACCAAGCTGTCAAGGAGAGTTAACTGTGAAGTTTTGGAACATTTTTCTCAACACCTAGCCAGCCTGGTAAATTGTGAGATTGCATCTGTTTCCATTAAAACCAAACCAAAATTATTTTTACATTAAAACTTTTGAAAACATGACTCAAGTGTATAGCTAACAGTTCAAAACCACAAGAGAAGTAATCCAATTGGAATTTTTTTTTTTAAACCTTCATAATTTGGTGACCTAAACTTAAGATTTTGAGAGTTAACTTGTCATTTCTAGATTCTCAAAATGGCAAACGCCTCAGACTGATAATTTTACTGTTACTCTTTCTATGTGTACCTCAAGTAAGCTCATGCAAGAACAAGCATGTTTCTGGAGTGGACTGAAAGATATTTGAACTCAGTTCTTTCAATATCTGAATACAGTTCAATATCAATGAAATATCTTAAACTTTTAATAAGATTATCTTTGTTTAGTTTATGGTGCATCTTCAGAGGCAAGTCTATTGTGTGAAAGGCAGTAAGAGGATGTCTCTGATCCCTCAGTTCTTTCATACCAAAGAGTCGTCTGGGAGTTTGCTTTAAAACAGTTTATTTTCTGTGAATCAGTCATGGTTCTGTTTCAAATACTCAAACATTTACATTTCAGGATTTTTAAATTTTGGACTTTTTAATCCAAACCTTGCTTCCTAAAGCCTGCTCTGCAGAGGCTTTAAGTCTAACAGAAGATTTCATTTTAGCTATCATTTATCACTCCAAAGCCTTTGGGGAAAAAATGTCACACCACATCCTTGCCAAGTACCGTAGCTTCAGTGAAGAGGAAACACTCCCTTGGGATGGTTATGAAATATATTTATTACTCTGAATTTAATGAAAATGAACTTTTAAATATTTCAGAGAGTTGCTGACAGGAATAAGTGTGTTTCTTAGGTACCTTGCCATCACCTGGAAAATATGGCACTCTCCCAGGTCTTCCCAATGTATAGTGTCTTGTGGGATCCACCGCAGCAGAGGACCGGATTTTTTTGGATCCCCAGTTTTTGATCATACGTGATGGAAGAGTTGGTGGCTGCTTGGCTCCTTCTTCTCATGGGTTGCCTCCAGCCTCATGTGATAATTACTGATGATCAGTACCAGAAATCTGCAGTACCAGCTTTCCATTGATACATCAGCGCGAGAGAGAGAGTAGGAAAGTGTACCTTGCCACACATAGCTAGTACACATCTCAGTACTGGGGCTATAAATAAAATAATAGGACTTGATGTATAGCATTGGGCTTGTCTTTGCCTTAAGTGATGGGTGTTCAACATCCCATCCTGCCCGGTCAGGTAGGGCAGTGCTTGTCACGGCAGCACTGCTGGGAGTGTTTCCATGATGGAGCATCTTTCAACTCCCTGTATTCAGGGTGGGTTTAAATTAATTGTGTATGCCTGCACATTCATGTGTCTGTTTCCATGTAAAACTGAACTCTGGCTTTAGTCTCAGGTAGGGAACTCTATTGCAGTTGCCTTTTGTTTTAACTAAGCCTCTCCTGGGGTGCAGCCCAAACAGGGACAATGAGCAGTTTCTGCTGTAACAGAAAAAAAAAAAAAATTCTTCTGGTCTCGTGCTAAAAGGTCTCTGTTCTGGCAACAGCTCAGGCCCCTGTGTTGGATAGATACCGTGCTCTCTGCTGGACCTCTGTGGTCTGAGCCATATCTCAATGGAGGGCAAGAAAAATGAGGCTCAAGCAGATACGTTTGTTTAACCCAAGGCATCACAGACAGTGTGGCACAAACTTAAAGGACACACTATCTTGATTTTATCTTTCCACTAGGTATTTGGTTTCTGTTTCTAATAGGCATAGCATGCAGTGGCTGGGGACTTCCACTGAGCTCTTTTGCAGTTGAGTTTGTCTTCTGAGGATCTGCATGTTAGTAGTAGACAGGAGAATTTCAGGTACCTCAGCCAGCATGCATTGCTGCTCACCTCCCCACGCTGAATTTCATCCACCATCATCCCTGCAGCTCACATCTCCCCGAGCACTGAGGCTGGTAAGACGTGCTGCACAATCTTTCACAACTCCCTTTGTGCTTTTCCTGTTCTGTGAAACTGAGCTGAAAAGCTTCTATCAGCGGAAATAAATACTTCCAAATGACTTCTGAGTCTATGTAATATTATGACTGTATTAATGATGCCTACTTCTCTCAATTATTTGTGGTAATCATTAGTTTCTTTGATTTTTTTGTGTTTCCTAGAATAACTCTCAACCTGATTGAGATCTCTGGTGGTTATTGCATTGCAAATAACCTTAAAATACTGGGTAGACCTGATCTAATAGAGGGCATCGGAGAGTAGGCACAAGGCTGCATCTCTGCTGTGGGAGTTTTCAAAGGATCTGCGGTTCCTCCAGACTTTTAAAGTGATTATACTGTGTCACACTTATGAATGGGGTGCAAAGGCTTCTGTGGGGAGGGAAGGGGTTTGCTTCCTTAATGAGTATGTTTTCAAAGAAAAATTACATTACCTTGTCACATGAAAGAAAGTAATGTGTACACAAATGCTAGCCATTATTTGGGAAATGGCTTGAGTTCAAAAATTCTGGCTGGAAACCATTAGGAAGAAAAACGTTCTCCACCATCAATTAATGCATTGTTTTTCTTTTCCTTTTATGTTGCTAAGCAGGCCAAGAGATAAGGGGCCAGATGTAATCCATCTTGTCAGATGAGTTAAGTCACTTCGTGTTATACTGGTCATCTGGAAGATGAAAACTCCATTTCACTCTGAGTTTGATTTTAGATCATATTTTTCAAATTACCTTTGCTTTTACTTAATGTTCTTGTCTTCTACTTGTATTGATTGAGCGTGCTGATCCAAAAATATGTAATATAGTGCTGCCTTTTACACTGCGTAGTGTCGAAGAAAAGGTGTTAATACATGTTTGGTGTGATACTTAAAACCAACAAAGTAGATTCTGATAATTAATTACCCTCTCTGTCCTGAGAGCTGCATCTTCATCACTGATTCTAATTACAGAGGGTGGGTTTCGGTAGGAGATACCCCGCTCTCCTTGAAACCAGCTAGATCAGGCACCGCCAGCACTGCAGCCGGTGTCGGATGCTCTGCAGAGCTGAGAAAGGCTGTTGGCAGCCGAGCTCTGGTGAAGTTCACGGGGACAGTTTGAGATTCTGGTACCCTTGGCTGGGGCACACACCCCGTTGTTTTCGCCACCTCCAGCAGAAGGGCTAAACAAAGGCTTTGGGAAATGACAGCAAGACTTGGCAGTAATACATTCAACTTTTGCATCTCATCTGTCATAAACCAGAATACCCCGGTGCTTGTCCTGTGGCCTGAGTCTGCACACTTACACCACTCACAATATTCAAGCTAGCCAGCTGAAATGCTGGTCTTTTCCTGACTGTCTGTAGTACCACCAGTGCTCAGCTAGTCTGGTCCAAAGGGAGGGAAACACAGGCTGAACATGGATTTTACATCTTCATCTACTGTATCTGCAGTCCCTGTGTATGTGGCTTCCTCCTCTGTCCTTCACTCCAGCTGCTAAGGAAAATGATGACAGAAATCAGTGTTAAAACCAGACTTACTGGAAGCTTCTCCGGAATTAGCTTTTGTAGACACCTCTGACGGCAGGAGGCGGATGAGAGACCTAGGAGTGGTACAGGTTTGAGTCCTCTGAGCTCCATGAGGCAGAGCACTGGCTGGTGAGGAGAGTAACGCCCTCAGATCTCTTGCCTTGCTCTTTTAATGTTTGTATTTTATTGAAACAATAGAATCAAATCCAGTAGCACATTTAAAGGCATGTCTGAGCTTTCCGATGTACAGCAAAGTGTTTTGGGGTGCAGAAAGGCACAGAAATGAGCTTCATTTGTCATTTTGAAGAGTTATATCTAGGCATTTTTGAATGCCTTTGCTGAAACCCAGGATCCCCCTGATCGGTGCAGCTGTAGAAAGCAACTGTACTTGCAGCCTGTGTTCTGCGTTCATAAAGTCCCGTTTAAATAACGGTTTACTTTTGTATCACTCAGACTTGTATACTAACTAACAGAAACAGAACACACTTCCCAGAGTTAAACTTACCGGGTTTTTAGTGCTACTAGGTTGATTACAGATATTTTTCCCTGGACCACAGGAGATCACTTGCCCATGTTACAGTGCATCATCTCTGCTGGAAATGCTGGCAGTGATTTCTGTCCATAGTCAGGGGAGAAGCTAACTTGTGGGGACCACGTACCGCTGGAGCTGGTTCTGCTCTCCAACGGTTGTGCATTAGACTGTTGAAGACACGTAAATGTGACACAGCTGGAGATCCAAGGCTGGCACACCTTGCGTGATGCTAGTGGTCTGCTGTTGGGATTTGTTGGTGGACGAAAACGCTGCTGCTGCTCTGGCAGTGGGGCCAGCTGGCACGGAGGAGCCCCAGCCAGCACCGTTGAATCTATTACACTCCAAAACGGATTGGTCATATCCCAACTGATGGGTGAGCAGAGCTCACTCTGGAGCTGGGCCAGAGATTGGCTTGGGAGAGCGCTGCTTGTTTGGGGCCAGGCACTTGCCAAGGACCATCTCCCGCTGTGAGAGTGTAGACGATCAGGTTCCTTCTCCCGGGAACATTCCCTGGCACTGCTTAATGTGCCAGGATAGATGGAGCCTGCGATCCTCGAAGAGTGATTCCATTAATATAAATCTTACGTAGGAGGACAGCTCTCATTTATGAAATAGGTTTGGTCTTGTGTGGGAAGCTGAGGAGAGGAGGAAGATGAGAAGAGGGATTTAACCCCTTGATTGCTGACAAGCTTTCTTTATTCAAAGAGGAGATTGAATAAGCTATTGCTAAGTAACATCAGGGAAAAGTTTGCATAGGTCATTCATCGGCTGGGACACACAGTTACTGTTCTGCTGCCTCTGAAGCAGATGTTCAGTAGTTTGTTTGATTCTCTGTAGTCTGGGAAGAAATGCACTTTGTCCTTCTGTCTGACCATCTTTTTTCAACTGAAATTTAAAATATTAATTTTAAAAGAATTCTTCCTTTTCTGTCAAAGATGCTCTTATTTTTACTTGGTTTTGCTTTATTATCCCACAGACATAGGGTAGGTACAGGACACAGCCTGTTGCAGTTCTGTTGTTGTTTAGACAAAGATGCCTCCATGTTTCTCCAACACTGAAGTTGTCCTATACAACTCTGAAAATGAAAAAACATTAAGGGCTGTTTATGTGATTCCTGAGTAATTCAAAAAGATAGAGCTCTCTGCCCAGCAACTTGGGAGTAGATTTGTATTCCTTTTGCTTTATTTGGGCTTTATAGTATCAGTTTTTAAGAATAAGTTAAATAAAAAGCCTGTTCTGTTTGCTTTTAGACACATGGTCAGAGTGTCTAAGAGCAAACTTAGAATCAAAAGCAGACTTAACAGCCTTGGATCCCATCTGCAAAGTATTTAGCTATTGCCGTGTTTCATTCCAGTCTAAACAATTACATAATTTTATTAATATCTATGGACTTGCTTGGCAGTCCTGGCAATATAATATAATGGGAATAAATTGTTTATTATTGGGTTTTGAAGTGGTGAGCTTTTTCTCATATATATATATATATGAGTCATTTGTGGAATGCCTTCATTCCTCTTCTTATCCCTCTTCATTGAGTGTATAAATTATATCTCAGGTTGTACAATCCTTTTCTTGTGGTGAACTCATTTTAGTACGTTTCTCTCATTGACTTCTGTCTTCTTCAGTTGTCTGAAACGAGAGACCACAGTTGGCGTGTGTTTCTATCACACAAACTCCATGGACGAGATGTGGGCAAGAAGGAGTCTTCCTTAGCAGAAACTCATTCTATACAGAAGCTGGCTAACTTCTTAGCAGATGCAGTTAATGATGCGATTCATTTTAATTCTGTTTCAGAATAAATACAGTGTGGTTTAATTTGTGGCTGGCAGGTTTCTTCTTTTGTAAATCACATCTTCTGAGGCTATTTACACGAGATTTTCTTTTTTCTTTTTTTCCCTCTCGTCATCTTTTTTTGGCTACAATCTGGAGGAAAAAATCTCCATCAAATAGATAATACTTCCCACACCAGCTTCCAAAGGCTAAAACAAAGAAGAGAAAAATTGAAAGCTCTGCAGAGCTGAAAGCTATCAGAACCAGACGAGCCCTGGAAGTTCAGTGTCCTGCCTTGGAGGATACTTTCTTTGCATTCTGCAGTTGTGGATTTCTGGCACTGCTTCTTTGCTGTGTTTCCTAAAGATTTATAATATGTGACTGTGGGTCTAGGAAGATAAATTGGTAATACATCCAAACAACATTGTAAGGCTGGTAATGTAAATTGGATTTCTTCATTTAGTTTCTTTTTTTTTTAACTAGAAAAGGAAAAATATTTCAAACACTTATGTTTGATTCAGAGAGCATTATAAATCTAGTAGAGATATTGTAGTTGAATTTCTTTTCGTACGGTGGAGAGAAGAGTGTGCCAGATTATTTTATGTTTCACAGAAAATGTCGTTACATCAATGTTATGCATTTCATCTCAAATTTCTGCCAGATATGTGCCAAAATATTGTAACAAAGCAACTTAATAAACATACCCTTCCAATATTAAAAAGTGAAATCAACCTTTGATGCTCTTGTGTGAATGTACCAAAACATCATATTTAGTGCTATTAACCAATTTATGCTCCGAGAAAACTGCACTCGTTTTGTTCAGTCTACAAGTGTGAACGTTAAAAATAATCCTTACCAATTCATGAAATTTGCCATTTTGGGGGCACGTTACAGCGCCTGAGCAATATATGATGTAATCAGTGTAAAGAGAATTTCTATTCTTGTGCAATATGTGACAGTCAGAAGATTTCAAAATTTTGTAGACCTTGCAAATTAACGTGCAAATGTTTTAATCGGGAGCATGCAAACCCGCCTGTCTGTTGGGCATCGCAAGATCACAGATTCTGAACAGGGTGATTTTTGTGATTGATTATCCATTTTTGAAGTGAGTTGAAAAACAAGCATGCAAGTTAGAAGTGTCAGCAAAGCATTCCTCTGAAACTCAGAAGAATAAAAGGAGTTGCATTTGCAGAATTAGCTCTTTTCTAGTGCATCTTGAAACCATTGGATTGGCCCTGAAATATTTTTTTTCTGAGAAGATAAACTCATTTTGGTTATGTCTTGTCTGTACCGTTAAAAATCAGTTTTAGGCATTAGTGTAGAGCAAATTTCTGTGGAGAGATTTCTGTCAAGAAAAGGAAATAATTGTGGTTAATATGTGGTACGTGCTGGCACAGGCTGACTTGTTATTAGCAGCCAATGTATTTGAAAGGTTTTCCGTTAGCATGTGATGCTCCTTTAATGCAGTCGTTAGGCCTCACACTAATGACTTTCACAGGTAATAGCAATAACATTTTTTGTGATCCAGTTTCTTTCATGAATGCATTATGAAATAGTTTCAAAGTTCCAGTAGTACTGCATTTTTGGCATACCGGCATCATTTTGAAGTGGTATGTTAGGTACGTTATTCATAACGAAAATGCCTGTAAAACCTGTACGCATATCTATTGAGTAGAGTGGGATTCTCGTGAAAATCCTAACTACAAACCTGAAATAAAAGAGAAAACTTCGCTGGAGAGAAATGGCAATATAATTACTTTCTGCTGTCCACAGAGGTGCTAAATGGCAGCTGTTAGATTCAGAGTTACTTCAAGGTGTAATTTAAAAAAAAGAAGGAATTGTTTAAAAAAAAACCAACCACTAAAGTTGTTTTATTGTTGTATTGTTGTATTAACAATAAACAAGTTCTTGTTAACGATTTACACTGGAAGGAACCAAGAGGTGAAAAAGTCATTTTTGTCAAATCAGCTTTCAATGGAGAGAGAATGGCAAACGATAAGCATGCGATATAACGAGTGTTGTCAAGATGATGGGAGACTCTGTCCAGCCACGTGGGAACGGGATGCTGCTGCCTTCGTGTTTGGGATCGTGGTTTGCCATGGGATGCTGGGGCAGGGCAGGGAGGCACCGCCGGCTGCAAAGTGCAAAATCCTCAAAAGAGGGAGGGTTAAGAAGCGTGATAAAAATACTCCAGCTGAATCTTTCAGTGTTGTTCGTTTAAAGATAACTCCTCCATGGTAGCTGGAGTTTGAATGTGGCCTTTCAGGCTGACCTACCACTCCGCTGCTCTATGCCTGCAACAAAGAGTCCTATATATTGATTCTGAAGCAGCCGAGTGTAACAGGTTTTTAGTTATTAATTTGTACTCCTGGTGCCTAGATGCTGTGCAGTAGGACAACTCCATGCCTTTAGTAGTTGTGCAATACTTTTTTTCCTGAATTCAGGTATTTTCAGATAGGCAATTACCTTTTCTTTAGATTCATCTGTGCTGCTTGGGGCGGGGAGGGGTTGGAGGAGGGGCTGATTTTTTTATTTTTTCTTTTTTTCTCTCCCAGAATGACAGAAGAAATACAGAATCATTTTATTTGTACAGAAAATGGTATTCAGTTACACTCCTAAAGCCTAAGGGAAAAGAGAAAATCAAATGTTTTGGGAACTGGCAATTCTGGTTTCAACAACGGCTTCCTTTGTCTTGTTTTCATACATGTTGTTTGGGGTTTTTTTCATGGAGCATAGTTCACTTTCCTCCTTTGTATACAGATTTCTCTGGTAATTACGAGAGCCTGTCTGTTTGAATTTATCACGTTTTTGGCAACCAATGTTCATCTGCAGACACCATTTCTGTAAGGAAATGGCATACGTGAAGCTTGGGGAGGGAACTAAGGCTCTTTTCCTTCTGAGCAAGCTTCTGAGCCCAGACCCAGATGCTGCATAGAGCAGGACAAGCGTCTCCATCAGCGTGGGGACGCTGCTCCCCATAGCCACTAATTGCTGTGTTACTGGCTTGGTTGTATTTCCTCTTTAATGTAAATGATAGCATATACTAATAGCAGATGCTCGGTGGTCCAGCTATCAAACCCCATTACCCCAAAAGCATCCTTCTCCCCCACACCTGTCCCTTTTCTTCACCCCAGGCTTTGTTCATGGGGCTAAAAACACTGTTTATAACAGAAGCAAAAAAAATACCTGTTATAAATATAAGGGGAAAATGGCAATTGCTCAGGGTACCAAGAGAAACTTGTGCAGAGCTGTGCCACGATGGGTACCTCTGTTTCCTCTCTGACTGCCAGGCATCACCAGGGAGAGGGAGAGGGAGAGGCTCCCTGCCCTCCCCCAGGTACCTAATTAGAGCTTCAGTCTCCTGCCCGGTGCCAAGCATTCATATCGCTGTGCGAAGTCTGGGCAGAGTTCTGCTTGCAAGGCATCCCAGGATGCAGTATATGTAAAGAGCAGGGATACCTCTGCCATAGCTCATTTCATCTTGTTCCTTCTTTAATTTCAATTCAATTTCAATTTTGGAATTCATTAGGGAAAAAAAAGAAATCACCGTAGGTTTTCCAGTAGCTTTCTGTCACAGCAAGAGAAATGAGCAAAATCACAAGTGTAATAGCTTGGTGCTCTGACTACCTAACCCTTTCTTTCCTCTGCTCTGGTTATGAAATAAATAGCCCAGCAGGTAAGAGAGAGGTTTGGGATTGTTTGATTTCTTTTTCTTTTTTAAAAGCTGTTTTCCTCCGTGTCTTATTACGATCTGCTGTGTTACATTACTCTTGATCTGCTTAGAAAAAGAGTTGGAGATATCCTTAGGAAAAAAAAAACTATTCAAGTTATTTTTCAACATTTTAATTTTATTTATGTATTTCATGCAAAATTCTGCTGTCTCAGGATGTTGGTTGTATTGTTCTTGCCAATTCGAATACGTGGCTAGACGACAGGAATTACTAAAACAGTAGAAGACCCAAGATACATCCTGAAGTTCTGCGAGCAGATTACATTTAATTTTTGAAATGCATGTTACTGCAGCCATTGTGTTAATTTTCTTAAATTTCTGTTAAGGTTTGCAAACTCTGTTTTTTTTCCAGGGAGATGCTGTTCAGTGAAGCTGAGTGAGGCTGCCAGTTAAGTAAAACCAATCTGTTGACAACTGCTAATGGGTGGAAACAACTCTGGCAGTAGTTATTAAGGTTGGAGTGACCTGAGGCTTGTCTTCCTCTGATAACCATTTAGAAACAAATAATAACTTTTTTCCTGAGGTCCTTAGCAGCTCTCATTTCTAACAGTTCAGAAAGCAGAGCGAATTAGGCTTAGAAAATGTAAACATGGGTCATCCCCAGCTGTGTTGTGTTATGTGTAGTTAGAAACATAGAGGGTGTTGATTTGAAGGCAAACTAAGTGGCTGTGAAATTATAACGAGATGTCCAAAGCGTCACTTTGGTTAAAGAAATTGTTTTTGGTTAATGTTGTGCGCTTCCTTAGACACAGAAGGTAAATTAGAGGCATTTTACTGATGTTAATAATTTTTAAGGGCATTGTGTTAGGTAGAGATAGGGGTAATAAAACTAATGGAAATACCATTGGAAGCAGTAGCAGAGCTTCTTTTAATTTTGGCTACCCCAAAATTTCCATCAGTAACAGCTTCCAGTGTGAAAACTGCTTCCAAAACTGTTCAAGCTAGTTCTGAAATAGAGCAAGGAAGAATTTCTTTTTGCCCATGAAAACCATGCTTTTTTGACATAGCAGTAACCCATAACAGGGTTTTACCTTTTTTTTTTTTTTTTTCCTCTTTGCCTGTGAAAGATTACCCCAATTTTTGCCAAGTTCTTAAACCTCTAAAGAGGTACCTTTCTGGGAGGGAGTACACAGGCTGATCAAAGCAAATATTGGGACTGTTTGGATAAGGTAGGAGACAGGGGGTGGGAATCTGCCTGGAGAAAAAGACTTGGACAGAAGACAAGCCTGTGCCTGCTACCAGGTTTGCAGCCATGCCAGGCAGTCTTGACTTTAACTTGACTCATGGGAGGCTGCGGATGAATATACAGAGTTAAACCTGGGAAAAATCCCAGTCTGAAGTGTCCTGGCCTCTTTCCTTCAGCTCTCTGTAAGACACAGCCTCGCTGAGTTGCTTTTCTGGCCCCTGAATCAAGCCAAGGGGAACCGACACCCCGTCAGGCTCCGGTCTCCCTTCCTCTGCTTGGCAGAAGTCACCTTCGTGCCTGGATTATGAAAATGCACTTTCAGTGTAACTGTTAGAGGGAGGAAATGCCAGGCGAAGTTTGGGACAGTACCGTTAGCTGGAATATTAATCATCTCACATCAGGAAACCATTCGTGAGAATGGTGCTATTTTTTTAGGGAAATACTGCAAAGCAGCTGCACACCTTCTAATGAAAACACTCGTATTTAGTCTTTTTAAAAGCTGCCTGCATTAGGGTTTCAGTGCAGGTATCAGATGAGCACAAGCAAGGAATTTGGGGGTAGAGTATCTATTCTCTAACATTTAATGTGGAGGCTTTTAGAAACGACACACCTTTTGATGTGAACTCTTGACTTTTCTAGTTGGCCTCTTACACGTGAAATGCTTTGTATCTAAATAAAAAAATTCTCCCGTGAAGAACATCAGTAACATCTGACTACTTATATACTACATTTTCCTCAATTAGAGCCTGTCAGAGCTGCAAGGTCACACGGCCATCTTCTCGCTTAGAAATCCCTGCTAACTATTTAACCTTGATCTTCACCTTGCAGTGCTCCCGCGAGCGTGTGACTTGTGATGGAATAACTTAGCATGCTGAATCCGTAGTCATCACTGCAACTGGCAAAGAGGGGACGTGGTTATTTATAAAGCCTTAGGCCATCACACAGTTTTAATAGACATTTGTTTTCCATTCAGGTACTAAAAACATTAATCTCAGCTGCAATGTCATCTGATTTTTGGATAATGATAAGAAAAGCTGCCTTTTAGAAATACCTTTAATTATTTAAGAGATCTAATTCTGTTTCCTACATAGGTACAAGCTCTAATTAGTTACCTCTTACTTACGCATTTTTTGGCACTTGCTTTTTTCTGAAATGATAAAAGATCACCAGAATAAAATTTTGCCATTGTTTGGAGGAAAAAGTGCAAATTTTGAGCATATTTTTCTGAGTCGCTTTCTATGTACAGGATAGTGAAACAGCCACGTAAGGCATCCGCTTCATTGCTGATCTTTTAGTGTCTGCAACATTAGGCTTGAATTATACTGCATTGTATCACTTTGAATTTTTTTTTGTTTGTTTGTATGCTTTATGAAGGAGTTTAAATTGTACTTAAATGAGAGTATATTTTGTAAACTTCTGCCTTCCTAGAACGTCGGCTCCTTTAGCTTTATTCTCTCCATTTTGTTGGATGTGTCTATGTTTAGTTATTCTGTGTAAAATAAACTTGTTAGTTGTATAAAATTTGTCTGCTACGGTGCACTGTAGCTGAGCTTCTTTCCCTCGGAACATAGGAGGCAAGTGCTGAAGGAAGCAGGAGCGATGCAGTGAACTTCAGACAGGTGCTGAATAGGAAACCTGAACCATTGAAATGGTGTTAGAAGGCAGGAGACAAATGCCTGTGTGCCTTTGCAGTCATCAAGGGAAAGACACACTGATAGTTGTTAAGGGGAAAAAAGAGGGGAAAAGGGTTTACAGTGACAATAGTACTCCAGTAGTGTAGAGCAGCATGGCATGCTGCCCTTCAGATAATTTCTTCTTATTGTTTTATTTGCTGTTCCTTTGATAAGTAGTTTGTTTTTCAGATGTCACTGAGCATCTGCAGCCCTCCTTCAGGTGGAGGACTGTGTGTGTGGACACAATAATTGTAAAAATCAGACCTTTGGTATTTAAATGGGAAAGGGCAAATACAGCAACTGGGTGTTCTTTAACCTCACAGTCCCTATATTCAGTGAATTGCCATTTTGTAATTGAAGATTTTAACCTAGTTTCAGCCACTCTTTTGAAAAGGCCAGGATGCCAGAGCACCTTTGGACTTGCAGGTGAAGCCCTACTTTTACTGCCTTTTTCCTGTATGACTGAGGATGCCATCATTTCTGGAAACAACAGTTGACTGAATATCCAGATGACTTTTTCTGTGATGTTGTAAGTGACTACTTCTACCATATGGTGGAAACATTTCTTGAAAGAAGGACAGAGTTGGTGGAGTAAAAAGAAATGCTCCAACATCCCCACCCAAAATAGTACCTTGGCAGAGCATGACAGAAATAGGATGTTGTTCAAATTCTTTTATTTCCAAGAAGCTATTAATGTTGAGCATCGTAGACGAAGAGCCTCACCTGGTGTTTTACATCCTGCTTGGCTTTCCTTCTCTGCTTCTTATTCCTACTGTCCAGCTCTTCTAAAGGAAGACCACGGAAGAGGCTGAAGCTGAACAGTGTATCTCACAGTGTCACTCCTGAATCATCCTCACTTTATCCCCAGCAAATCTGACGTAGGCTAAACCTGAACTGAATGAATCTATCCAGAGGACTTCCAGCGTAAAAGGATAAAACATATGTCCAGTGAAGAGCTGTCTAGAGCCTATTACTAGTCAAAAACATTTTTTTCTTGCATTATAGTATTTTCCAGTCAATTCACCCATTATGTAGTGCACCCATTTTATGTGTGCATAGTAGGAAACAATTAACTATTGGTGAAAATCCCAATAGCTCTTTGTAACTGAAATTTCAGATACGTCTCGTGGCAAACCTAAGCCATGGATCTGTTGAGAAAGGCTGAACTTTGCCATTCTCTTCATAATGGGCTGTGGTGCAACAGAAATAGTTGCTGCAGCTTTCCAGTCCTGGAGAATACCTTGCTGGCACACTGTTCCTGTGCTTAGGATGGAATTAGACTTATTAATACAATGATTTTATGAAGCAAGGATTCCTTGTTGTAGCCCTTGTTGGCCTACTGACACGTTTAGAACTTCATTTTGCTCCTCTAATTTATAAAGGGCTAATATAATTTCAGTGCATCTCTCCTTATGTATATGTATGATAAGGTCCTTTGGAATAGTTGCAAGCCACTACGCCAGCTTCATCTTCCCCTCTCTAAACAAACCCAGCTCCCTCCATTTGCTGATCATGTGCCTCATGCCCTTATTATTTTCTGGACCCTCTTCCCTTCTTCCTCATGCCTCTTGAACTGGGAGAGGCCTGAAAATGGTCATAGTGTGGCCCAAGTGGGGTGAGTCAGTGGGGATCGGCCTGTGATCTGCTGGCCGTGCTCCTCCTGATGTAGCCCAAAGCGTGGTTTGCTTTATTCACGCCAAGACCATGCTGGCAGCCTTGCTTTTGCCAGGGTCTGTTCCAAACATGCTGTGCCGTTGGGTTGCTTCTGTGTCTTCTCCAGTTGAAAAACACGTTTGCATGACTGCAGTAATACTTGGAGTGCTGAGAGCTCTAGATCTACTGTAATCTAAACTCATGATCATAAAGATGCTGTGTGTTTGTAGAAGAACAAACCTTTCTTGTGGAATATTTCTATAAAACTATATGAATATAAGCAATGGTTAGCAAATTCATCTATTTGAAAAGACAGTATCTTAAACCATACATAAAAATCACCAAAATGGTCAAATACTCCTAATGTTAAATCTTCATTATTTTAACTCCTGATCTGGCTCAAACTCAGTTTTTTTCCTATCTCTACCCTATATCATTGATCATTGTACGTGAGTCTGTGCTTCAGAAAATGACGTAACTGTGGCTTATAAAGAAGTACTTTTGCTAATGCAGTTTTTTGGCAGGGTGAACAGTATCCTTTCAGGATAAAACTTCTTTCTTTTGAGGTTTTCAGTTCTGGTGAGTGGAAAGATTGAAAACCTTTGGGAATTGAGCATATCTTTGTTTTATAGCTAGCAGGGCATGAAAATTACAAACTAAGGGAAGGAGAAGGAGCAGTTTCTAAAACAGACTGTAGGCAAAACCTCCCTGAAAGAAGATTTTATTAGAGTTGTAATTTCTCTGTCATTAGCAGGTGTTACTTTGAACACTACTTGATATCAAGTAGTAATAAAGAGAAGTAAAAAGAAAATTTAAAGATTTTGAAAACATTTACAGTACGGTGAAGTATTTGGCCTAATTTGTATACTGCTAATAACCACTATTAAGGAACACAGAGCTTTACAGTAGCTTTGGAGAGGAGTTGCAAAACATTAAACTTAAAAAAATCCCCTTTGATCCCTTCTACGTGTGTTTATGAACTACACAGTACCAACCTCCAGAAGTTCCAACCTGGGCTTCTGCTGTCACACAGTAAGGGCAACCCCTACAGCTTGCTTACAATAATTTGTAATGGGTTTAAAAGTGAGCATGCAGTAATTAAGTCTCATTTTATTTCTTTGAAGACAACTAGGGTCTGTCTAGGTGTTCATAACTGATATTAAAGATTGTGTCTGGGACAGCAAGGGAGTATTTTCATTCCGTGATTTCAGATCATCAGGAGGTTGGAGGGAGGAGCTGACCTGGTATCTTTCCAGTGACAGAAGATTTCTGCAGGGCTGCAAAGTAACACAGTTTCAACAGATAGCAATTTTCTTTACTGAAAAGTGGTTACTAGCCCAGGAACAAAATCTTCCCAGCCTTCGGTGGCTATTGCTTCAGGAACCTGTGTTTGGAAGAAGGAAGAGGTTTTCTCCAGCAGTTGGCATTTGAGTCAGTTTGGGAGGTTGGGGAGGCATGTGCATTTAGGTATCTGGTGTCTAGATGAACCCTGAAATACTTCCCGGTGCTGTGACCTGTGTGAATGTGGTATTTGTGTTACCCTATATCTCAATATTCTCTTGTCTTCGGTGATGTGTCACAAGGATCAGCTGGATGTATTACAGAAATACATCTGTCCAGGTTTTGTTAATATGAGGAATTGTTGAGCTGTTTCCATACTGTGTACCTTGTAGGGCTTCATTTACTCAGTAGTTCATCTCCCCATGTCTTACTCTAGAGTTTTAAACCCTTGGTTAGGTCCTGCCAGTTTCTATTTAGAAAAAAAGGAGGAAGTTTGCAGTACGTAGGTTATTTTTGCCGTTAACACTAAGCCCAACACAAAACAGGAATGCTAGTGGGCACGGAGGACTTCCACAGAGGTAGCCAGGAATATTGAATGGCCGTAACACGCACGTACGTGATGTACATACAGGTCAGCTAGTAGCAACGGAGGAAGAAGAAAAACTCACAAACCAGACATTTTCTAGAGCAGGAAGGCAGATTAAAAGCGGCCCCATCGCCGTAGCAGACACAATCTCGTCATTCCTCACTGACAGAGGATGGCTGTGCCCCCCCATTGGTTCTCGTCCACCCCAGGCGCTGCGGCTGGGTGTTTGCCCACTGCTGTCAGGACAGAGAGAGGACTCCATTTGTGTATGAGCGTGGCAACAGAGGACTAGACAATGACTCTGTTTTTTTCCATACCAAACCCTTCCTTCCAAACCAAAACTGGGTGCAGGAGTAGAATGGGAGGAGTGGAGATCTGGTAGAAATCTTCCGGCAGCCAGCCAGTGTCCCAGCTGGAGGCGTCATTTTGTTTCTCTCTCTTCATGGGAGGTACCGTTGAAAGGGCCCTCCTTAAAACTCTGCTAGTTCACCTGTGTTCTGCAATTGTCTAAGTGTCACACCAGGAATACGTGGTTTAATAAGTAACCAGAATTTTAAGCAGATTATACAGACAGTTGAAAAACACAAAAAAGCCCAAAGTCTCAAAATAGCTGTTTTCAATTTTCACTGCTTGAATAGAGTTTCAGAAGGATTTAACCTTTGTTCTTCGATCATGGCACAAAAGAATATATACATGCAAACGAGGAGGCTGAGGTAATGATTATATGCAAAGATGCTGCTAAGTATACAATTAAAAACTGCCCCATGAGACACCCCCAAATTTTATATCCTAATTTTATTTTATACTGCCATTTAGGGGAGGGAAGAATTCACCTCTCCCACGCACTCTTTGCACCTGTTTCGTATAATGGGCAGATTCAAAATCCATCTCTGTAGGAAGTCTGCTCCATATTATTCAGATAATATATGCAGTATTTGTTAACCTAAATTTTGCCCCCCTCAGATACTTCAGTCTAGACTAATTGGCTGCAGTACTTAGCATTTAAATTATCAAGCAATAGGGTCTGTGAAAATTGATCTCCCAATGTTTGATGCTATTTCTTTGTTTTCTGCTTCTTCACTGAGAAAATTGCAGCAATTGTTCTGCAAAGCTTGAAGTGAAGGAAATAAACATACACTTACGGTCACGCTTACAAACATCGGGAACAGATTTTTATTTTAGGGCATTGTTATTTTATGTGATGGGATGCTGAAACCAGGAATTCTCTAACCTTAGAATTACAAAATATTACATTGTAACACACATCACATAAAGTTATATGCCAATGGAGTATGTAAAGATGAAAATATTGATGAACCAAGGCAATTCTACAGTAGTCCTTATAGTTTCTGTCCTGTCACCAATATTTTTGTTCTCCTACTCATAACTTCTACATTTTTTTTCCCTAACCCAACTTGATGTCTCTTTACATTTATACGTCCTGCAGAGTAGAGCCTTGATACCAGCTGAGACGTCTGCGGCAATGCAAAGACTAATAATAGAATTTCAGAATATAATACCAGAAACTCCGCAGATGGTGTTGCAATGAAATGCAACAGCCAGGTTTTTCTACTGACGAAGGTGGGAAATTTACTTTTGCTGGGGTTTTCTTTTTCCTAATCCACAAGTTGCTGCATTCTTTTGAAATAACTTCCCCTGTAAAACATATTTTTCCTATAGAATCTGACCAACAGAAAGCACTTGTGTGTGCTTGAGATACTGCAGACATCCATTGCTGTTCTTCCCAGGCAGGAGCATTTCTCAAAGCTATTAGCAATAACACTTGTAGTCCATGTGTTCCTGGCTTTTCCATCTCATATACCCGTTTTCAGGAAAGGAAGGTAGAGCTGAGGAGTACCAGATGCGCTTACTGATCAGCAGTGTCTAAGATTATGTCTAGATATCAGAGTGCTTCTGTGACCCTTGCGGTAGTTGCATAGGTTCCAATGATGAATGCATCTTAACAAAATGGCTATTTGCACTGATAACTCAGACAGGGAAATAAAAAATTTGCCTTCTGTAATTATGGCATTTAGCAGATACTCTACTGACTGTAGTCAGAGCAGGTTTCCAGGTGAGATTAGGTCTGAGCCATGAGCTTTGTATTTGGGAAGGGGATTCCTCCGAACATTTTGGAAGCTTTACCAGAAAAGCAAAGGGGCCAGCCGCCGAGCCAGGAGTCGCAGAAGAGGAGGACAGGCTATTGCACTCTCTGCAGTTACCTGATAGGTAACTCAAATTATTGCTCTTCAAGTTGAAGCATCACCAAGGAGCCGTGGTACTGTATGTTACAAAACGCAGTTTTATTTCTAGCCCTTTAGAAATACTAAAGGGCTGAATAAATGTCTCCCTTTGTCAGTTCAATACTTCTAGTGTTTTGTGCCATAAGTTATATACTTGCATTTCATTAATGCTGCTGGCAATTAATCTAAGTGGAAGAGCTGCAGTCCATCATTGTTACGTCTCAGATGTGTGGTCAAAATGCTTTCGTGCTCCTTGTTTGCTATATTCTCATTTGGCACGAGATCGCTGTGCCTGCAGTACACTGTTGGCATTGGGTTGCCCCATAATAACGAATGATTTGTTGCTGGATCATTTGAAATAACAGGCCGTCTTCTCACACAGCGCTGGATTTTCACGAGCACGGTCTCTGTGAGGAGCCAGCTCTGTGCTGTCCCTGTAGCTTTCACAGGGTGTGGGGGAGGCTGTGAGAGGGATGCGAGGACCGGCTGGGCACTGGGTGAGGAGGCAGGAGCCAAAGCAGGGCATCTCGGCGCTTGTCCCCCAAGGCTCTGGGTGCCCCGTAGTGTACACAGCATGTGGCTCGAGCTTTGTGGGCTCTGGAGGAAGTGGCCAGCTGCAGGACAAGCTTTAGTTTGTGAATACAGAAAATAGAAGGCAAAGGAGCGTGGGTGTTTCATGCACCGGCTAGCTGTAATTATGGATTTGGATTCCTGGCAGCATTGAATGCACTGGAAGAGCCAGGGCCAGATGGGCAGAGTCTCCTGATGTCTACCAGGAATTGTTTCAATGCATTTTCCCAATATCAATCACCAATTTGTGCAACTCTTTCTTTTTTCTAAATAGGAGCAAATATCGAACTCATTTGCCTCACACAGCATCTCTTCATTATTGTTAAAACAGTGGCACATGAACAGAAATTGGAATGACTCCTTAATTTATCTGTGACGATGACTGCTGTTTATTTCTTGGGGGAAGAGGGGGCGTTTTTCTCTGTAAACATTTCAGTTATCTCCCTAGATGTACTGCTTTTCTGGCCCACGTCTCTGTAGCATGTAAGCATCTTGCAAATGATAATATAATTACTGTTGTAATGGAGCTCAGGTAATAGGTAATGGAAAAATGCCATTATTCACAGCCAGAGAGCAAAATCCAAAGGAGAGGTGATGTGACTTCTTAAGGTTGTACAGGATGTTCATGCAAGAAAAGGGTTTTGAACTAGCTTTGATGATTTTGTACCAGCCTCTTCTGGATCAGTTGTGAGAAGAAGGCTTAATCCTGTCCATTCTCAAGGAGAGCTTTGCTATCCATTTCGGGATGCATTAGGAATGGCCTTCACTTAATGCAATTTTATTTATTTTATCTAAGGTTTGGGCACATGCTGTGGAAGGTAAGCTAGGGTGTAAACCACGAATATGCGAATGAACTGCTTGAGAATATGCTCTGCCCTATGAGAAATGTGAGTTTTCTTGTTCCGCCTGCGTTCTGGCTTCTGCCATGCCGTGCAATGTACTCAAGTGTTGCTGAACTCAATTCAATGCAACAAATCCTGTACTAATGTACATGCATTCACTCTTACACAGAAATACAGTTTTAATCACATTTTTAAACTAAAGCAGAAAAAATAATTTTTAGAGTATGTTATTTGTGGTTTTTATGGAAGACGGTTTTGCTTTTTTGTCATTACTGAAGACCTTTTTTTTTTACACAGCAGTGACTGTAAGAGAGTATTGACTGATGTTTTGGCAAAACTCTCAGTGAGCCACAGCAAATTAATTATTTCCTCTTCGTGAGTATTATGTACTGATACTCACTGCTATTGAACAGTTATTGTAGATCAGCGGGTAACAGAAGGATTGAGTATGTATGTGAGCACTAGATAGATAATGGAGGATCTTCCTTGATGAAGGCTGCTTCTGTATTTAACTGTCATGTTGGCAACCTTCCTGACATTGCTTGGAGTGCAATCCTTGCGGCAAGTAACCAGTGGCTTCAGTAGGTGGAGGTTTGACCCTGTGCCTTTTCCTTTTTGGTTTGCTTTCCTGTGCTCCGGTGGTTATGTGAGAATCTCATCTCTCTCTCTCTCCCCTTTTAAGTAAATCAATAATCCTCAAGGTGCGGAGAAAATTTTGAAAATAGGACTGTGGCATACGCTAGAAGTTAAGAAGCAAGGGAGTAGGAACTTGAGCATGTTATATATCAATCTCATAATTTGGAGGTTGAAGCCAAGATTATTTTTTGATGCTGACAGTAGCAGTATTGCAGCACATAAAATAAAGTAATTGCTTTCTTATTACTGATGTTAGGGAAATTTTAAGAACTAAGTTTCTCAATAAAAATCCTCATTCGGCTTTGGCTATACTGCCTGTGCTTCTGATCCTGGCAGGGTGGCCAAGATAAATAGAGCTTGTGCTGTTGTGTGAATGACCCGTTTGTGGCTGAAAGAATTGGCAACACTATTATGAATCAATTTGCATGAAGGAATTACTGTGAACATCTAATTAATAGAATCCAGGCCATTTTAGTATTCAGAATTAGTATAGGAACAAAATATTTTCATTGTTTTCCGTTCCTGCCTGCCACTTGTAATTGTTTTTCACATGTTTTCGTACACAGTTTAAATCCTGGGAATAACTCAGGAGTAATTCATTATACCTGTTCCACAGGATGCTTAATCTTTATGATTCAGAGAGACTGGCTATATGGTCGGTGGCATAAATAACATGTTATTTCTCTTTTCATGATCAAGTGATTGTTCTGCAACACCTTATGGTCCATGATTGGAGAAACCATAGCCATCAGCTCAACTTTTGCTTTGCACAATCATTTGAATAGAATACTTTTCGATACAAACAGAAAATACTTTTCTATACAAACAGTGAATAGAAGTGTTGCAGAAGTCAAAACAAAAATTCCTAAATTCTGTAAAAGATTTTCCTTAATACTATCTTGAGCAATCAGCACCAAACTCACTATTTTCTGAATGTTCCATAGAGCCGCCTTCTTTTCTGATGTGGGTCTGTAGGCTGGAATATCATTAATTGATGCAGCAAAGCTGATCAGATTAAAACATCAGACTCAGTCTAGCCTTCTGTGGCACTCCTCTTACGGTCTTGTTCGAGACTGGGCACAATACTCTAGTAATGTTGTCAGAAATGCCAGATAGAGGGAAATAATAATAATTTCCATAAGCCTGCTGGCTACACTTGCTAATACAGCCCGTGTGCAGTCATCCTTCTTTGCCACAAGGGCATACAGCTGACTTGTGTTTCCCACTTCGGTTCACCAGAACCCTCAGGTCTTTTTTGGCAAAGCTGCTTCCTTGCCAGTTGGTCCCCACTCCATATATTTGCACAGGGTTATTCCATATGGGATGCAGGACTTCACACTTGTCATTACTGAACTTCAGCAGGCTCGTATCAGACCATTCCTCCAGCCTCTTGAGGTCCCTCTGCATAACAGCCCTGCCCTCCAGCATGTTGACCGCCAACTTGGTACCATCCACTACCTTGCTGAGGGCGTACGCTGTCCCACTGTTCAGGTTATTCATGAAGACATTCAACAGTATTGGCCCCAATGTCAGTCCCTCAGAGACACTGCTAGAAACTGGACACTAGTTGGACTTTGTACCACTGGTCACCATCCTTTGAGTCAAGGATACAGTCAATTTTCCACGCTCCATGCACACTTTTCTAGTCCCTGTCTCACCAGTTTGGCCATGTGACTTAAAGAAAAGATCTGTGTCTCAAATAAGGGACTCTTAATCCTCTGCCCTTCTCCTCCCAACCCCAAAACCTCCTCCAAACAGTAAGAAAAAGTCCTAGTTCAAGTTAATGAGAAAGACAACTCTGGAGAAAGAATTCCTTTTGTAGTCATGTTACATGCTTGATAATGGGTGCTCCAAATATGGAATGTACACCATGGTCACCATACTGTCTGGTTGAGAGTCAGGTCCAGGATCTTCATCAGAGGCCCCAACTCTGCAGCTCAGGTATGTGGACACACTCACCCCAGTTTGATCTCCCTCTTCTTGGGTGAATACTAATTTATGTGTCATGTAGCAAATGGAGATTATTTTGGCAGTCATTAATCAGTAGATCTGATTCATCACTAACATGACCTCTTTGAGTTTCTGTGTCCATCCTGTTGATTACAGGGACGGGGCTCCTGTTGCCATCGCTCCTTCCCTTTAGCAGCTGTTCCCAGGGCTGAGGCTCATCACTAATCTCCTTTGCCAAAATGAATGGGCAGGATTGTGTCTAAAAGTAGGTGTGATTGCTCAACACTGGGGGGGAAAGGCTTTGAGACCAACACCCATGTGGACACATTTAACGCTATATGCTAGAATGATGATCGTATGAACATTTTACGCAGTGTATGTGAATTACAAGTACTGAGCAAGAAATTTTGGCCGAGGAGAGTTTAGGAAGAAACAAGTAATGTGAGTGTTTTCTTTCAGTCTGTTAAAAAAGTATTGCCCATGATTACCTTTATCTGCTTACATTTTATTTCTTCTGGTCACTTTGACTCCCCTTCTCCACTTTCTTTCCATTATTCTTTCCATTACTTCTGCCATCAGGTTGTACTACTCCCGTTAGGAACAGGGTGTGTGTTTTTAAATACAGATTATTCGGTTAATGTATGGGTGAAGGGGTTGCAGCTGTTTGCCATTTAGGTATTCGAACCATGGAGATAGTCTGAGGGCAGGTATCTACATTTCTTGTTAATAGTCTACTCAAAACCTCATTTAGGATAACATGAAAACTTTGGTTGAATCGTAATGGACTGCAGATCAGGGCTTGCTGGAGCCATGTCGGTCAATTCTAGCAAAATGAAAATGCTGTTGTAGTTTATGGTATCAAATAGTTCTTGCTTACTATGGTAACTTGGTAACTATGTGGCAGAGCTCAAGTTTATAATAGAGGAAAAGCTCTCTGGAATGTTAACAGTCTGAAATAGATACCTCTGGACACTTGGACGTGCCTGTAATTACCCGAATTGTGTTTCATGCTTCAAGAAAGTAACTCCCTGGGTGTGTCGCTTCGGGATTTAACTGAAAGGTTCAAGGAGAGACATCTGGTATTTTTTCTTTTTTCTATATAAAATGCAGTGTGTAAAATTTAAGCATCAAACATTGAAACAGTGAAATTTCTTCAAAAAATACATTCAGATTGTCAACCTAACAGCAAAGAATTTACAGGAAAATTAAAGTTGGGTAGGCATGAAGAACTTTTAGATTCACAATCCGTTTGGAAAGTGCTTTATTTGAAAGAAAAGGAAAAAATAAGAAAAAAAAAAAAGTGTATTTTTAAAGACAACGTATTTGAATGCAGTGGAATATAGACAAATATAGACCAGCCTGGAAATTAGACCAATGTGGCTGCTTTTCCCTCAGACGGAGCTGGAGCACTGGTCCAGGCTGCTGAGGTGGAGTTTCCTGGTAGGAGTACACAAGTGGTGCCCCAAACACATGATATAGGGAAAAAGAAGCTGTGTTTGGGAAGACTGTCATAAATAGTTTTCGTTAGTACCTACAGGCTTCAGTCATCTCTATATGTATTGAAGAGCACAAGTATGTTAAGTATTTAATAAATACCTTTTAGAAGCTGGAGCGGTGGGTTTGGACATGCTGCGTTTCAACGCAAACAAAACAAAGCTCCCGAAGAATCCTGTGCATGCTTCATCCTTAAATCTAAGCACTGTTCTCTTTGAGTCAAATAATTACAGTTTCCTTGGTGATCTTCGCATGTCGAGCACTGAAGATTTAACTTTTTGTTAATCCTTTTCTATTTTAAAGAAAGTATTCTTAACAAGAATCAACAGTGCATGCCAAAGGCATGTTATTAAATAATGGGTGGTCCAAGTGTAGGCTTCTGAGTTAGGGTATCCAGAGCATGCTTAAACAGGCACTTACTGTACTTACTATATTTACTTACAGATATTAGAAGTTACTAGCAATTCTGTGTTACCATTTTATTATTAAAATAAGGAAAATTTCCATATACTGGTCTGTGAGAATGTGACTGATTTTCAAAGTTAGGAATCTGCAGATACTTGCATATACCTAAAAAGTGAAAATAGCGGGGCTAAAAATTCGTATATGTGTATGTAATTTCTAAACCCCATGTCTTTTGTTTATTAAGTTTTAGTCTTTATAGAATTGCTACTTAAGAATTCTGATTTTTTTCTATTTATCTGCAAGTAGACTTGAGTCCTCAGCTATTCATGTGTGACTATATTCTCTTTAAACCCCAGGAACACCATAGTAATCCTATTAAAAACCCTTAGTGCTGTGTATATGTCCCAGTGCAACTGGAGGGATATTCTGTGCAGGTAATACTGTTCTTGACATAAGATGGAGAGGAACAAGTTGAGTTTGAGTCCAGGCAGAGCCTGGCTCTGAGTTCTGGCTATTGGGTGAAAATATGTTTTATTTTGCAAAGGAAGCGACTGTAATATGGTAGTGTCTGAAATCCTTCAAGTACAAATCCAATAATGTTAATCTTATAAAGTACTTTTTTAGTGCAGATACTCCTTTACTTTCACTATGTTGTTTGTCCTTATCCCTCGCAAAAAAAATGTGGCCAGAAACTGAGTTAATCAAACTGTCGGCAGTGACATATACATGAAGAGTTCGCAAAGAGGAAGAAAGGTACATGAAAATGGAAAGTGGGACAGAAATAAGTTTGCCCTCCTGACATGACAAGACATGCTGTCTGGACTGAAGGGCTTGCAATCTAAATTTAGGTAATGAGAAGCAGCAGTCGAGAGAGGAGGAAAAGAGAGGGCAACGATGCAAAAGTCATGCAGTGTGTTCATCCACGTAAGCGTATGCTCACACCTCCATGGGGTATGAAGGTGTGGACTCTGAAGATAAGTTGCAGTCGTGATGCTTTTTTGAAATATTTTCCCTTAAATACAAGGAATTTGCAGTGAGATTTAGAGCCAGAGCAAGGGAAAGGGAGGCGGAAGGCCCAAGGATCGGAGGTGGTAGAGCAGATGGGTGAAGGCCAGGAAGGGTTGTCTCTGTTGTGTCCAGGGAAGCTGAAGCTCCCTGCCGGAGAGGCCAGCTGCAGACGTGGCTGGAGGGCTGGGGAATGGGCAGAGCTTGGGGGTCCGGCTTGCTGTGTGGCCACCCTTCGTGGGAGAGACTGGAGACCCGGGCAGGCCCGCACCTGCCTTGCGCTCTGCCCACAGGATTTCTTGTTTTCATCATCCTCACAAGTGGGGAGGCCACCTGAAACATTGGATAGAATGAAACATGGGACCTTCTTGTATGGATGCTCATCACATCAGAGCAGAGTGTCAGAAGGAGAAATCAGAGCTGATCTGATTTTGTCATCACACGCAGTACCGGGATGCATGCCAAAATGGACCATAAATACGGTCACATTCGTGTTCTAATATGCTAAAAGCAGAAATACTTTTAATGGACTTGAGGATTCTGTAGGATACTCCAAGTCCGAAGAAATTTGATCGCATAAATTTAGTTTGAAGGTGACTCTGCTGTGTTGTGGCTCTGCCCTGGGTGGGAAGGGGGAAGATGCAGAGACCTCCTGCATTTGTTTTTTTCCCCCTACCTTTCTTCGTCTGCCACACTGGACATCTAGATGCTGTATCCCAAAGCAACCACCCCCCCACCCCCGTCCCTGATTTTTCAACCACTTCAGAGCCCAGACACCGGCTGTTCCCCTCTTCCTTCCTTTAGACAGAGCTGGTGAGGAGGTTTCTGCCAGGAACTGGGACTGGGCAAGTAGTGGAAAAGATGCTGATCGTAGTTTAATTCTGTGAAGCTCATACTAAGAGGTGACATGTAATTAAGTCACCATTGTCTCGCATAAACTATGTTGGTTGTTAATGGGAACATAGTTAAGTATAACAGGATTTCTTTTGTTAAGTATTCTGCACATTTATGTGGCCTTGCAAAGACAATAAAAACTGCTGGACATTTTCCCCATCCTCTGAAGTAAGGCTCTCTTAGTTATCTACCCTCAGATCGTCTGTATCACAGGACTTATTTTACTTTTTTTCTGTCAGCCAAACATAATTCAGCTTTTAACACTGTCTTGCAGTTGGAATAGCTCCTCTCTCCTATTTCCTCTCTCTTTACTAAGCCATCAGATGGCAGCAACTCCATCATTAATTATCAGAGATGGAGGACCAAGTTTACTTTAATATCTTCTTTGAAGCTCACCCCAGAGGAATGGAGTAAAGGCCAGGGCAGCTCCACGGGTGGCACTTGCTGCCCCGAGGTCCAGAGCCAGCTCCCTGCACGCAGCCAGCGACGCCGGTCGCATGCTTGCGTGGCTCTGGGCTGCAGAAGGGAGGCTGGCCAGCAGGTCCCTTTGGAAACGTCCCCTGTGAGAATACCTTCCTAGCAGCCAAACGAGGAGCTCTTGGCAGAAGTGGTGGCATGGGGAGGTGTGGCGCTTTGCATGCTGTGCTGTAGGTAAAGGTCTTCTGTAATCATCTCCTAATTATATTGCATTTAACTCCCAACCTGTTTTCTTGGAGCCTCTAGCCAGAATTTGATGTTTGCTTTCCTATATCCATCTGATAAATGGCGACATAGGTTTTTTTATTAGAGACATTGGCTGATTTCCTTCAGTCATCTCCTGCTGCAATTACCGATTTCTTAATGATGAGAAATGCTTGAATGATATGTGGTTGGCAATCCGATACTCGGTTGTAATTACGAACTAGCAAGATTATGCTTCCTTAACATTCATGATCTTTAAAAGAATAATCTTCTCCCAGTCATCTTCTCAATTATAAAAAAAAAGTGGAATAGTGGCAGGATTGAGGAAAGGTTTGTTCCAAAAAGCATTGCCCTGAGGGATCTGGAGGAGCTCTGTACTGAGAGCTGCTTTTCTTCTTCCATCTCCGGTAGTGGCATTCAGAAGCACATAATTTAGGACATGAATATTTTCCATAGATATATATTTCATAAAATGGTGGAGGCCCTAGCTAAATTCTTAACTTTCTGCTATAGTTTTCAAGATCAGTATGCACCGCCTCATATAATTTGAGACCTTACAAGTTCCCACATACCATGATAGTATGTCTAGATGAAGTGTGTAGATAGACATGCAAGCAAACATAGTAGTAGATTAATTGCTCTGGGTGTTCTTTAAAATATCATCCACGATTCCTTAAAGCTGCTGTGCATTTACCACAGCTCTTGCCAAAAGTGCTCTCCAGCTGTGTTGATGGAGC
>NW_008824941.1:5867933-5883431 GCF_000699105.1 Pygoscelis adeliae
GGGCAAAGCCCCCTTCCTGACTGCAGGTCTGACAGGCTTTATGCAACAAAGCTGCCTGAAGAAGATTGCAGGTCACTTAGCCAGTATTAACCCGTGCACTTTTCACACCTCCGGCAGCATGGATAATCCATGGTGCAGTAAATTTGCTTCTCCATATTTTTAAGGAACGCTCAAGCTGAACCCAAAAGAATGAATGTACTTCTATGGCCAGGGACTGTGGCAGGCAGAAAATCATTCTGCTGTTAATATTTAGTTGTCATAATGGACAATGTTTAGCTCCTTTCATCATTGGAAAACCAACTGTGTTCAATTTTTCCGAAGTCATCTGTCCTCAAACTGGCAGTGTAGTTCAAGAACGCAGCCTGGAAGCGTGTCTTTGCAAAACATGATTACTCTGGAGCTTGCAAAAAATAGATGAACTTGCATTGTGGGGCTTTTTCATTTTTTTGTGGACACCTAATTATTTTAATAGATCTGAATTATAAAGGGTAATATATATTAAAAAAAAAATAAAATACATATATATTCACTGTCCCTGTTAAGTAGGAACTGAATATCTCAGTTCTGTGGAAGCACTGAAATAAGAAATGGATCTACTTGTTTACCAGTTCAACTGTGTTAATTTACTGTTTTCCCTGGAATAAAATAGATTTCCAGTTTTAGAAACAGATAGGAAAGGTGGTCCTCACCTTTCTGTGTTGGTATAGCTGACGATCTGGTCAATCTGCATTTAGCTGTAAAAGCATTTTATTTCTTATCAGAATAGTATCTGTAGTGACACAGTTCAGAATATTAAACTTCTTCAGGCTAGAGGAGGGGAATAAGTTATTAGTCTGAAAAATGCTTCAAAGCAGCAAAACAGTTTGGAAGCGCTCTCTGCCTCTTGCTAGCAAGGAGCTGCTGGAGGAGCTGCCAGTTGACTTGAAAGGTGCTTTTCACCTTCAGTGCAATCAAGAAGCTGAAACTTGGCGGACGGGAGCTGCACTGCTCACTGCCAGGCTTCCCTTTTCGACATGGTTGCGTTCCCAGTGCAGAATAAATGGCGTAAAGTGTTTCGTGTTTCTTCAGTGGTACTGTGATGCAGGGATAGGAAAAGATACCTCATCTAAAACATGGTGCAAGAGAACGGGGAACCTCAGACCATTTACCTTCATACAGCCTTGATTAACTTAGAGAGTGATGGATTTATTCATCAGCATGTTAAATATAACTAAAATCACATACAGCATCGTGAAAACTTGAAGTATAATAATACAAAAAAATACATATACAAAATGCAATATATTTTTCTATGTTAAAAAAAAAAATCAATACACAATTAGAACAAATACTGTGCCACAGAAATATTTGTTTTAACCAGATGGTCTTAAGTAATGCAGTCAGAGCTGTGGTCACAGTACATTAGTTTTGTTTCCATAGTAACACTAGTTTGGCAGACTGAGTTATTTAGATCTGCACTGCAGTGTTCCTAACAGTCTAATCCTTATATACATGCTTTTATTGAAATTGAAAATGATACTTAGGCGATCGTGCACACTTAGAAGTGTGCAGACATCACGAGAAGTCAAATTTCCCCAAAGCAAGAATTGGGCAGAGAAGGGTATATTTGCTTGACCAGGCGATGACTCCAAAACCAGCTGTAAAACTATTCATCAGGTTTTGATTTGTATCAGTAAATAATATTCTTTTAACCTGCCACTTTGGAAGTTGCTGCCATTCTAGGATCTGAGAAGAACAGCAGACATATGTGTATGTGCAGTCCACGTGTACAAATGGTGTTTAATGTTGGTATTGAACTTTTATTAAATACAGGGTAAATATAAATCCATAAATATAAATTTAAATATAGACATGGAATATGTGGAAGCAGCACTGGGCTATGCGATGTGCTAGTCAGTGTGCTGGAGGTAGCTCTTGAGTGGTAAGGGATGAAGCTTAGCTCCAACTTTTCTGTCCTTGTGAAACTTTAAAAGAAGCTAAAGGGAAAATAACAGTAAGCAGTTAGTACAGAAAACACATTTATCAGCTAATCTTAAGTTATGACATGCATATGGAGTTGTGTTAAAGAGCTGAATTGTGCAGTGACTTCCAAGATTTCTCAGTGAAATGAATCTAATTTAGATATAGTAAATCATATTATTAGCTGTGATAAGTTGTATGCTTACGGAATATGCCCCAAATAATTGAGAGTGATGGTGATTTATGAAATTTAGACTCAGTTTTGCCAGATAGCAACAGCCAGAATTGTAATATATTGTTTATTGGAAAAATGCGGACAGATACCGTGCACTTCAGGACACAGATTGGATGTCCAGGTCCATCTGCAGTTGGAAATCCCAGTTTATAGCACAATGGAACTAACTTTGTGTCTTTTCTAAGCTAATCAAAGTTTGGACTCTTTCAGACATTTATGAAAGTACTATTTTCTTGAAACGTGGATAGCAAGTAAGATGATGGATTTTTGGTGCACTGCCACCAAAAGGGACTTTGGCTATGGGTGCTCTAGACCAGCAATTTTCCTTTTGCCCCTCGGCACACCAGCAGTACCCTAATTACAGAGGGCCTTAAGGCGTTCAGAGGCAGGAAAGGATTCAGAATTGGTTTAGCAAGTTTTGACAAAGGCCAATAATCTAATTAAAAACAAATGTGCTTTCCTTTTCAGCTACAAGTGAACAAATCAAATATAACTATATCTTACTTCTTATTGATCATTAAAAAAAAAAAAAGATTATCTTAAGATAATCTTAACGTGTCTGAAGTAGATAAACAGCAAAACTCATACTTTTAGCAATAGTGTGTTGAGCACTTGTACAGAAAGAGAGAACATATTTTACTGTATCAAATTACGGGCCTGTGTACTTTTTCCAGGGTCATTGGCTTGCTTTTCATTCAAATTATACGTGTCCAGTTATTTTTAAAGTTGTTTTAGCAAAAAAAGGCTTGTAAGAGGAACAGTTTAATACTCGATGCGTCATTTCCCTCTGCCACAGCAGAGATGCTGGTCACAGTCCTTATTTAACATCTGAGAGCCCTGGACTATGCATCATGTGCCCTGCGGAGGCAGAGTCATACGGTCTGTATGAACTGAGTTTTCCATTAATCTTTGGAAATGCCTCTAATGCCGAGATTCTGGGCAGGCAAAGGACTTGCCTGAGGAAGGGTAAGGAATGCTTATTTCTGTCATGTCAAATCTGTTGTATGCAGAACAGTGGTTTTTCCCTGTACTTCAATTGTTTTCCATAAAATTAGTAGTATTTAATAAACATCAGCCTAGCGTCTGACTCTTTGCTTTGCATTTTGAAAGTTTCTCCCTGGAATTTGTGTTGCAAAATAGTGTAGCTGTGGATATATCTGTAAACAGCATCCTATAATACAAAAATATATGAAGTAATTTTAAACCAAAATGAAGTAAAGATGTAATGGGGGAAAAAATGCATACTATTTGAAATGACACACATAGAAATATTTTTATTTGCATTAGAAGAAACACCTAAGAAGTCAGTGACTGAAGTAGGTTAGGGGAAGTTCTTTTGTACTGTTTTTCATGGGCTTTTTGCTTTGCCTTTGATGCCACATTCAGTAGTGTTTACAGAAATAGCTAGGCTCACAAATAATTTATGTCCCATTGATCTTTTAGGTGATCCTGAATTAAGGAAAAAATGTTTGTGGTCAGTTTTGCAGCTCCCCATATGGTTCCGTTGTTGGGGGTTTTTTTGCTAAAACTTTGCTTAGCAGTGGAAGAGAAGAAATTTGGTTTTCATTTTTGAGTAGGAAGTGTAAGCTAAGGAACACATTTCCAGTGCAATAACTATTAGTAATAGATTTTAGTTGTGAACTGCTTCAGGGGCTATGTTGGGGGTGCAGGATCGGGCTCTCTGCTGAGTGTACACCCTGCCTGCTGGGCAGTTGGAGGTGTACTGTGACGCACAGCGTTAACGTGGCTACCCCATCTTCAGGCAGAGTTGCCTGACATCTGGCCAGCTCAGGGCAGCAGACTCAGCCAGCCCACCTTCATCTTCAAAAGATCTCAGTCGAAGTGCACTAAGTGTTTGCAAATCTGAGCTCCTAAGCGGTTTTCATTTTTATTCCAGGCAAAAAGCAATCACGAGTTGTAAAAGAAATGTCCATGCAAGGATTGCTTTAGAAACATAAGTTAAAAGTAGTCCTGGGACAAGGCGTGATTCTATGTTATTGGTGTAGGTGTGATAGTATTACAGCAAAATGCAATTTTAATAGACAATTCTAAATACAATTTTTCACTTAAATAAGATTTTTCATTGAAAAGATCTTTTTTCTAGTAAAATGTATGAAATTAAAATACATAGTAACAGAAACAAAACCAGTTTCTTATAAAGTGAGCACACACTTGACTATTCTTTCTCCCGAATTGCAAAATCCTGTTACAAACTTTTATTAATATGCTCTAAGTTAGAAAAGCAGAAAAAAAATCTTTCATGGGGTTTAGAAAGCACATAAAATGACCTGAATATAGGTATGCACAACCAGGTAGTGGACAGCTCTAACACAGCCAACTCACCAGCATGCTCTGATCCAATTTTCACCCCTATTCCAATAGCAATGAACTGTTGCTAGCACCTTTAAATCCCATTGTTTAGATTCAGTGTGTTTTGATGAAATACATTTTAATCAGGGAAATGAAGACACTGCGATTTTTGATTTGTTGCCCCTTCAGGAAGGAAAGGACCGGGTCCTGCAGGAGGCTAAACTCGAAGCATGTGGGTTTTGTGATTGATGGCGTGTCATTCCTGATCCAGTGATAGCAGCAATCATGAGCTCTAATTCAGACTATACTTATCTCCCCCTCCAACAGGCACCTGTGTCTTCTGAACTTGCAGGAATAAATTTACACAGGCACGAACACCAACTTATAGGAGTTCAGACCGTGCCAAGGTAGAATGCAGAACTTTAAACCAAGCCACTTTTTAGGCAAGATGGCTTTACAAGAGCTAAGCCAGCCAAAGAGACCACCCCGTGATATTTGACAAATGTATTAACTTTTAATGCCTTTAAATGTACTGACGTCCTATCTAACCACGTGAGGTGTAACAGTGCTGCACAATACATACCATCCATAGCAGCATGCAAGAACATTTTCCGTGGTGCCTTGATATCTGCTATCAGTTTGGCTGGCAGATACACTCAGACTCAGTTGACAGCAACTAGCTGAAATAGTGAGAACTGGTAAATGCATCAAAATTGTTCATAACATTTTGGCATTTTAAAGCATCTTCCTGTTATATGTTTAGGAACAGAGCAACGAGTTGTGACAGTCATTTAGACCTCAGTGCTCAGAAGTACCTATGACCTGAGCAACATGGTGGTTTAATTAAACCATGAGATGGGATATGGAACCAATACCTCGAAGCACTTGAGCATGACTAATTTTAAGCATGTGAATATTGTGCTTGTACTTGGCTGTTGGCAGCTGAGTTGGAATGGCAGACTGTCAACTGATAAACAGTAGCTACTGGGGTCAGCTGAGGCCTTAAAGTTAAGCATGAGCTTAAGCATCTTTCTCTGCTGGTGCCAGTGGTGGAGCGGGAATACTGTCCTGGAGCGTTATGGCCTCTGTCACGATGACTGTCTTGCAGTTCATGTATGCTTTTTTAAAGCACTGCAGATTTTAACTCTTTTCACTTGGCCTTCTGCTTCTTCATGTCTTTTTATTTTTCCAGTATTATTTTGTTATTTTAAAATAAACTGCAGCCAGCTTCCTGTTAGCTGAATGTAGACATACACCATTTTGCTGCAGGTAGATTAGAATACTCATAAAATCTGTCTTACTTTTATTTCCAAATGTCTTTTCACCTGCAGTATGTATAGAGCATTCTTTGTCTGCTTTTAACTTTTTATCAGTAGATAGTGTTAAGTTGCTTCCAGAAGGAAAAGATGCACTACTGAGTAAGTAGGTCACGGGAACAGCCAAATGATGGCGTTTCTGCAAAGAAAGGAAGAGGAGAGTTAAGAGTGGAAGTGGAAAGCGCTCTGAAGAAAGACGGGTATCTCCTGGGATGGGGGGACGTGCGCTGCCTGCGGTGTTTGGCTCCACAGAGTGCTGTGTTGCCAGTCAATGCTCGCTGAGATGCTCTACTTCATTAGTTTTCTACAGATGTCCGGTTTAGAGATTTACTCCCATAGATTGCCTCTCCTAAAGATTATACTTTTTTCTACATTTAAATGTACAAAACCTGTTAATGCGCAGTAGTGGAAGAAAAATTGTGTGAGAGAATGAGTCTCTCCCCACCCACGAGAGCCTCAGTCGCTTTTGCAAATTAGCTGTGAGAGTGGAGATAACTCACTTGAACGCACAAGGTGTAACTGCTGGAGGTTTCTGGGAGATGGAAGTGTAGTAATTGCTGTAGTACTACTATGGCTGATTTTCTTTTCTTTCAGAACTCAGGTTACAGTTTAGAGCTTTGTTCTCAAAGCCATTGGGCAAGCATTGTGTTCTTGATATGTGTTATATTTGGAGTAACGCCATTTTTATTTGAATTATTTAAAATCTTTCTGATAAATCTGTACACGGTGATTGCCAGAAAATGTGTAAACTCAAGTTACTATGATGCTAGGCAAATTTTTCCCTTAGTTTTTCTTAAAATTTTCTTCCTTGTTACCCTACTTAGAAAAAGGTTCACTTTGTTCCTAAAAAAAAAAAAAGACTAATGATGTTACCTTGGTGATTCAAGGATGGAAGAATGGAATGGTACTTAGACTAAGTCTGTATACTTTTAAAAGCATGGAACAGCATTGCAAAATTTTTAAGCAAGTTGTTTTTTGGGAAGCTTTTGTACTTCATTTCTATGCTTTATACCAGTTACAACCATCATCTGTGTCTGTGGGATGGGGGAGTTCTGAGCTGCTGACAATATCTGCAGAGAAGAGCTTTGCAGTTGGCTTAGTTCATACATTTTTTAAACAGAGGCTACAGGTGGAAGAATACAATATTGTAGGCCAGATGTGGCTGAATATGTATGTATGACTAAATGTACTTAAATGGTCAACAGATAACTTTTAAGGTCATAGATTTCAGTATATTGTATAATTAGGCAATAGAGTTTAGACTGTTCCCGCTATCGGAAAGTTTTCTTTAACTTCACCAAGGAGTTAAATTGCTCCGCAACAGAACTGCAAAAAGTTTTACGAAAATTTGAAAACTCCTTGACTGGAAGTCAGTGGTGTGCAGAATTTGTGCCAAGGCTTTCTGCGCCGGGCCGAGAAGGCTGGAGGATCGGCGGCCCAGAGGGCGCCAACTGTGGGGATTTGAAAAAGGTACCACATTCTGACGATATTTTAGGAATCGGTTCACCAGATGTTATGAAAAATAGTAGTCCCTAAAGACCTTGTGAGGAAGACAAATGGTCCTTTTTTCAATGTTATCCCATTTTTTCCTCGTTTCACATTTAAATTTTAAATACATTTAACATTTCAACAGTTTGTGTCAGAGATTTTAAATAATTACTACATTGAGCTAAAAATGAATTTTTAACCTCTTTTCTTCGGAAGCAAAGAACATGTAAATTTAGAGTTATTTTCCTGGCCCGGTGCCGAAACACCTCTTTTGTTATCGTGAAGGAAAATAGAGACGTTTGATTAAAACCTTGCTCAGTAATTAGATGTCTGTAGATTTTCTCCTGTAGACATTGTTCCATTTTGGTGCTACTTGTTGTAAGGCTCGGTGGAATTTTAATAAATCCCTCAAATGAACCCCCAGACAGTTTTCAGGATTTTTATACTACATTAGCAACTACAGAAATACACTGCAAAAATAATAAATGCCTGTTAATTGCAAGCATTTAATTGTGTAGATTATTAATTTAGCATGAAGAGCAAATGACGGGCTATATTCTGCTGTGTGTTGCTGAAGTCTTGCACATATTTTTAAGTTCTGTAAGTAATTTCATTTGGAGTAATGAATGATGCATCTGGTACTTGGATCTTAAACTGAACACTTGCTGAACAAATTTATTAATACACAGCCCTCCTCAGCGCTACCTACTCAACATTGCTACTGAAAACCATAAGTCTGAGAAACCTACCGTGGGGACAGCTCGCTCTTGAGTTTAATGACATTTTAAGCTATGTGATGTGTAAAGGTTGTAGAATAACTTGTATTTAATGGGGCATTCAGGAAGCGTGGGGGATTAAGGCTACTTTTGTGCAGAGGGAACTGGAAAAAATGTGAATACTAGGAGGGGAAAGGCTGTAGGGGAGCGTGTGATTGCTCTAGGGTTGAAGTTGCCTCTTTTGAGCTAAAATTAACTAGACCTTTTTCAAGTTTTGCTTACACTTGGATACCCCATTAAATATCTGTAGGATGTTTTTTGATGGTGAAAGAGCCACGTCCAGTATCAGTCGTGTTTCCTATGTTCAGACCTTGCAGGCAGCAGTGCTTCAGGCTGTTTTTAATTTGCTCCAAAGAAAAAACATTACTGCTGGATACAGAGTTGTCTGGGAAGGGCTTTAGAGACGATGGTCCGTGGGACCTGCATCGGGGTGAGAGAGCTGACGCTTTCTTTCTTGGGGCCTTCCATGCTTTCCAATTTTAACTTAAGAGAGAGAATTATTTTTTAATCCCTCTTGTAGCTCACCCCAGGCAGCACCCCAGCAGCTGCCACCTTCTCCCTCAGCTTCCTTTCTGTCATTGCGTGGTGCTGGGTGTCATTTCTGGCACCCCTCTCTCCTGCTTCTGCCTCTCCTGGCACAAAATCACTCTTTTCTTCATTTTCTCTTATCTTTTGTACTTTCTCCCCTGCTCATGTTAAGCTGCTAAAGGACTGCATAATTTTTATAGGTTTACATGTGGTACGTAGTATCCTCCACCCATTTTGCTGCAGACACAACCCTTGTGATGAGCCTCTAGATTTATATACCTGGATTTCCTTGAGCTTCAAGTGGAGAAGAAACCCTTTACTTCCCAGTTCTCATTTAAGGAAACAACTGAGAACTGAATTATTTAAAGCAGAAACCCAGCCCTGGCATGCAACCTATGGCTTGTGAAGGAAACTGGAAAACTCTTTGCACAGGCGGTAGGAAATGGAGTTGCTGGGCACAGTGAGCTCTTGCAAGGGTGACGGCAAAGTGCTGCATGGCAAGCGCATGGAAATAAAGCATCAGGAAAGTGGGCAGCCACAGAAAATTGATTAATCTGTGAAAGTATACAGATCTCTCTACGTTGATTTCTGTGGTGTTTTGCCAAAGTACGTGACTATGATTGTGATATATTTTAACAAAGGCTGTGTAATTGCCAAGGACATCGAGGTTTGGTCAGCTGGTGTAGTCAGTTATAACAAGCTGTTCTTCAGGATACAAAAGTGTTGCTGCGTAGACATCTCTGTAATTTAATAAAGCAGAGGCAAGTGCTTGCTAAATCAAATGGTATCTTATTTTAGGCAGAATTGCTTGTATGCTAACATTAGAGCATGAGTGGTTTCAGTTCTGTTTGCAACACTTCTGTCTTAATGTGTGTTAATATGCTAAAATCCTTCAGTTTGAGGTTTAGGATTTAAAAAAAAAAAAAGAATATTTGTTGGATTTTCTCTCAGTTGTTTTTAACTTGCATAGAAAAAATTAAGGTTGGGAGATGTTTTGTGGGGTGATGTAACACCTTGTACCAGACCAAAATACTTGCAAGGAACCAAGAAGTTCCTTGGACCCACAAGTCTTCTGTGAAGCAAGTATACTTTTGGTGATCTCTGCCTCTAAATGCCACTGCTCTTTGACATTCTTTCTTCCTTCCTTTTTGATGGTGCCGGTAAGAAAACAGGGCTGTGCTGCCTTTTGAATTTCCCTTTCATCTAAGTGTGCCGTCTTCTACGTCATACGGGAGTTCTTTGTGTGGCTGGGGCATACGTGACAGGAGGACTTATTTCTCCCTTAATTAGGGACAGGCGGTGGGCGTGAAGGCTCCTTTTGTAGCTTCAAGATTGTCATACGCTCCTCCAAACAAATCAGCTAGTCACCTGCTACAAAACATCTTCTCTATTTTTATATAAAAACGGATATTGAAGGCTCGGGGAGGGATATGGTGTTTGTTATCCCACTGGGAAGGATTGTACTTGACATAGCACAAGCATCCTCAGCCGTAGACAGCGCTGGGTGGCTTGGAGAGTCCTTGGTGGTGGTCAGCAAAGCTGCAGGAGGGGAGGAGGAGCTCTGGCGAGTTGGAAATGACAAAAGGGTTTTAATTTATGCAGCCTGGACAGTGTACGGTTGCTGTCTGAGAAAGCCTCTGGTGGCTGCCTGGTGCGGCTGCTCTGCTATTTATGGACAGCCAAACTGCAAGTGCAAGCTGCAGCTCTAATTCAGCAGAATACTGCCAATCCTTTGCAACATTATGATTTTTTTTTCCCCAAGGCTCAGCCCTTAGTTATGCATTTTACGCTTTTTTTCTGATATGGTTCATATCTCGCACGTCACACTGTTGACTGCAGTGGTGTCTGTGTAGCCCTGGTGAAGCCAGGGCAGGACCAGCCTGTTGAAGCAGAGGAGGAATGTAAAACTCCTGGTAATAAAAATAGCCTGTTTTATATTTTACATGTAAACTAAACTTTGCTGTTGGTATGGGACTTTGCCAGGTATGCATACTGTCTGCTTCATGACCTCTGTAGGACTAATGCAAATAGCAGTTGACTTCAGATAATTTGATGTTATTTAGCCCGTTAATTTATGTCAGTCAAAAGACAGGAGGACTTTTCTGCCAGCAATAAATTAGTTTCTGGTATTGATTTACTGGTAGTGACATGGAAGAATGAGGAATGACATTTAGTATGGCTATGTCAAAAACTATTATCTTAATATCACAGCGGTCAAATTTTAATAACAGCTGCCATGTTACTTCCCTGAATAGGGAATACTTTCCAAAGTGTAGAAAAAATACATTGTATTACAGGGTAATAATGGGTGGGAAATGCTTTTTTTATACTCCAGCAGCACCGCTGGATCAGTTGAGATCGCTATGTACTACTCAGAAGAGGTTATTTTCTGGTTCCAGCAGAATTGTTGGGTCCTAGACATGCCTTCCAGCCATCTGGCCACATCTCATTGCATTCGAAGAATGCTGCTGGGCATGTTTTACTAGGTCCCCACGCCAGGCTGCTCTGGCTGGGGGTGCTCCTGGGGGGCTCAGGAGGATGGATGCTTCCCTACTGCAGGATGCAGCTTTTCCACAGAAGTGTGTAACTGGCTTCAGTTTATATACATATTTTACTGCCTTGTAATCTTTTTATCAGAGGTTGTTTTTCTTTTCTTATGTATATCTGGCTTTCTTTTTGGAGATGGTGAGTTTTCAGCACATTCTCAAACGGTTTGTTTCATGGCATTTTGAAGAAATATGCCTACAGTGTATTCTGTAAAACATTTTATGCATATTAAAAGAAAAATCTGTGAAGGTCTTGTCTGCCAGAGATTATACAATGAGATCTTTGAGTTTGTAGATCCTTTGCTGAGATGATCAGCCTTTGCAGCTGAGAGGTCTGTGCAAGGCCCGTTAATTTTCTGTTAGTGCGGTGTTAGTAGGTCCCAGGAGTTCGTTTATTGATGGTGGGTGTTTACCATTGCCAGTATTGGGTGGAACAATCTCTCACTTCACAATATCGTTGCTGACTGTGTCTTCTCTTTCCATGACACTTAATGCTTCCTTTTATTTTGCTTAATCTGTTAGTCCTTCAGCCTTCTTACGTTTCAGAAGGTACACTGAGTTTGTTATATGCAAAGCTGTTTTGGTTTTTTTTTTTAAAAAAAAGACGAAAAATGCACAAAAGAAAAAAAATCTGTCTGACCTAAAGTTACATAAAGAAAGAAAATTGGAGAGCTTTGCGTTGCTTTGCATGTATGTCTGACTTTTGCATGGACGTCTGTAGAGGAGAAGTCCCCTGAAACTAAATAGTCTGCTACATTCTTCAGTATATTCATTTTAGTTCCACAGAAGCAAGTTATGTATTTGTACAAGTTTTATGACTTTGTTTCTAATGCTGTATCCCTAGAAATTTAAAATAGATGTTGTGTTATGAGTGATCTGATGGTGTTACTTATTTTCTTATCTTTCCTATGGCCTTTTACGTAAATGGTGTGATTAAAGAGTTAGCTTTTCAAGAGGAAATGAATGCTATTGTATGTAATAAACCTTCTTAATGAAATGTTCTACCCTCATACATAAAATGAAGAGAGTCATTGTTGAGGTGGGTATCTGTAGTTGCATATAGTCTACTTTTAGTAATACATTTCAATATTTTTGTAATTTCTTTAGAGATGTGTTTATTGTGCCACTGTAATTTATCAGAAGTTTGACTAGCGGACTTAAACAGACATCTTTACCTTTGTGCACTGGGAGACATTAGGCTGAGTGAGAGCACATGGGGGGTTTTTTCAAGGTTTCCCAAGGAAGGGGGATCTGCTGCCGGTATAGTTTCTTCCAAGGTCGGGAGGACAACACACTTGCCAGATCAAACTAGGTTTGGGAAAAAAAAGTAGTAAGCAATATGACACCTTCTTTAGGAATTGGTTGCTTTTTGAGGAAGAAAACTAGATGTCTAGTCATTTTATCAGAATAAAAAGAAATCAGATGGTTGTTCTACATGGAGTGTAGCTGCATGAATCAAAAAATCCTAAGTATCAGCAGATGAAACATGCTCAAAAACGAGTTTTTTTCACTATACCTCCTTTCCTTGGATTTATCTCTTATTCTGTGGTTGGCAAATATTCTTGCGCTGCAATTGGTAAGTTCGAATGGGATTTATTTCATTTAACTTTAGCTGCTAAGTTCAGTCCTAGTCAGTGGATGTGGGTTGAATCATCCCTGGAGATTCCTGTTTTATAAACCTATTTTAGGATCCAGTGAATCACCAGCTGAAAGTGCCTGTCTCTTATTGCTGATTCTAGAGGAAGCATCAATCATTACTGCAGAACAAATGTCAAGCATATATATGGCTAAAATTAAGTATCATGAATCCGATCTCAGGGCCAAATTAAAAAACTCCACACCTTCGTTTCTGAAGTGCAACAGAAGGGAAATTTAGAGTTACTTGAAAAGTGAAATCTGTAAAATCCCACCTGCCCACGTAGGTGTTGGAGAGGCCGTGGGTGTGAAGCCTCCACGAGCTCAGGT
Source organism: Pygoscelis adeliae (assembly GCF_000699105.1). Classification (NCBI taxonomy): domain Eukaryota; kingdom Metazoa; phylum Chordata; class Aves; order Sphenisciformes; family Spheniscidae; genus Pygoscelis; species Pygoscelis adeliae. The sequence goes on from NW_008824941.1 coordinate 5,881,057, forward strand.
GGCTGTGGTCCCACTGCCCAAAGTACCTCCCACCCCTCCTTCCATCAGTGGAGCTCTGCCTTTCTCCCTTTGAATGCACATCTCACCAGGCATTTATACTCATTCTTTAATGTGTTTATGGTCCACGTAACCATAAACTGGCAAATAACGTGGCATTGCCGCTTACTGGTGATCTGTGTTGCTTTCATGTTGACAGGCAACCTTTGCCTTTTGGAGTTTCAGAAAAGAACTTGCTTAGTTCACTACCATTTAATGTATCTACTTGCTTCTTTCCCAAGGTCTTTATTTTGGTGAGATTTTAGTTTTTATGGTACCGTGTCACCTAATTTTTTATCTTGTATAGATCTGAAAAGGGCCACTTGAAACAAGTTGCTATGACTGTTAGCTAACACAGATTTTTTCACTTTTTTGTTAGTTGGCTATTTAAATGCCTTTAATAGTTTTATAAGCACTATGTCTTTCTTCTTCCCTGTTGGCTGCTTTTCGTTTCCAACACAGGTATTTCTTCTTCTGTAAGACACCAAAGACGTAAGCGCCTGCAGTGGATTGCCACCAGGAGCTTGCGCAGAGAGGATTATCCTGGCAAACTTTAAAGTTCAAACTCTTCCATTTACTACTGATGGGCAAATGCTCTTTGGTCCCTGCTGCCATATTGCATTAAGCAGTGACAGGTGACAGCATCTCCTTCAAATCTTTCTGCTGTCCAGACAATGCATTGTAATTTGAGGCCCACAGCATATAAAACCCAATTTTACTCTCTGATTACAAATTCCGAAACCATTAAATGAAATCTGTATAAAGAAAACAAGTCAACAGCCCTTTCACCTGAACCCAAATTAATTTCTTTTAACTTTCTAGTGAAGCTGACTAAAGCACCAGAATATCTTGAGTAAAAAAAAATAACCTGAAAAATGACCAAGACTTGTTAAAATTGCATCTCTGATGCACCTAGTATGCCTTCCACCTGAGAAATGCAGTTATTTGACTCTGCTTTGGGTTTCTGTGTCTCCCAGAGCAAATTTCTTTAAGGTATAAATAATGTGAGAGAGAGAAAAACGAAGTGGCACATTAGGACATATTATTCAAGGAAATGATGTGGCAAAGCAACATGTGGGTTGAATTAAAAATTAGTTGCATTTTCTAAGTACCTGGTGGCTTCCTCTACCGGAGTCTGGCAGTGAGCAGGCAGGGCTGGGGGGTGGCTGCCGCCCCTGTACCAAGCACTCAAATGAATCCCCCCACGTTTCTGACGATGTGAAGAGGCCAGCGCAGTGGTTTGAGGCAGCGTGTGCTTGCAGGAACCTAACTGGGTGCAAAAGCCACTCGAGAAAAGCTAAAATCTCTCTGATGTGGGAATGAAGTCTTTGGACATGCATAAAATACCTTGATTCACAGTCTTAAAAGTAAAATACGCCATTTCTTTTCATGATGGACTGTGAATAATTTTGATAACAGATCTATAAAGTGTTTGAGCCACATTTTAAACTTTGTTATTCTGGAATAAACCCAGGGTAAGTCAAAATGCATCAATTTTTGTCTCTGTGCTGCAATTGGAGGTGTTGTGAGTGAGGGCCAGTACAGTGGTGGCCGGGAGCAGTCCCTTGACGTACCAATTCTGCGTGGAAATACTCTGATCGTGTATCTGGCAGCGGAGAGGTTAAATCCCTTCAGCCGGCGATCTGCTGGCAAGGAAATGAGTTTTCCAAAGTTTTGCATAACGGGACCGTTGAACAAGTATGTTTTGAAGCTGGTGAGGCAGAAAAGCTTTCTGCTTTAGCATTTCTGTCCTTTCAAAGACAAAATGAAAGCAGGGTGAAGCCTGGAAGGTTAAACACCTGCATGGTGAAGTGAAACATTGGCATTTCAATTGAAATCTGAATGTTTCTGCTCTTAATTCCAGTGATTGTGGTGTTTATTGTACCAACATCTGGCTTTTGTCTGTGTGTCCATAATACTGAAGTAAGTTTATAATTTGTTTTCACTGCTTAATGCTTTCACCCTCTATCTGATAACTTCTTTTTCCTCATCCTCTTGGGGTCATTAGATATTGCCGGGTTACTCTTTTTGCTGGTCTTGTGCACGTAAGAGAAGCTTACATTCGCAAATAATTGAACTATAATTGTTACAGATCAGCGGACGGCTGTCTTTAAATGCGCAGACCTACAAGAACATGGTTGGGTTGAACTAAAGAAATCTGGCAGATAAAATACAGCACTGGCCAGGGCCTGGCTGCTTCTGGGGCATGGTTTCTCTTCCCTCTGCAAGCAAATGCGTCCTCCCTTCAGAGAATATAGAATCGATATGTTGAAGAGGCTGTACAGCCAGATTGCCTTGCCGAACCACAGGCTTTGTGAGCAGCCTCTCTCCTCCGCCGG